>NC_048220.1:51727951-51870420 GCF_002007445.2 Ailuropoda melanoleuca | reverse complement strand
TCACCTTACAGTACATCCCCAGATTCTGATGTAAAGTTCGATGCTCCATTAGTTGCGTATAACACCCAGTGCACCATGCAATACTTGCCCTCCTTAATACCCATCACCAGGCTATCCCCTTCCCCCACCCCCTCCCCTCTGAAGTCCTCAGTTTGCCTCTCACAGTCCATAGTCTCTCATGTTTCATTCCCCCCTCTGATTACCCCCCTTTTCTTTATCCCTTTCTTCCCCTACCGATCCTCCTAGTTCTTATGTTCCATAGATGAGAGAAATCATATGATAATTGTCTTTCTCTGCTTGACTTATTTCACTTAGCATTATCTCCTCCAGTGCCGTCCATGTTGCAGCAAATGTTGAGAATTCGTTCTTTCTGATAGCTGAGTAATATTCCATTGTATATATGGACCACAGCTTCTTAATCCAGTCATCTGTTGAAGGGCATCTCAGCTCCTTCCACGATTTAGCTATTGTGGACAATGCTCCAATAGCACCTATTTTAATATTGTCCTTTATTCCTTGCCTGGCACGTCTTCTTGTTGAACCTAATCCCACTTTCAGAGGTTGGTTTCCCTCAACTGTCTGGCATTCCCTGATCTGGGGCTCATCGTGGTGCTTGGGAGTTGCTTTGTGCCATTGTGGACCACAGGTTCCCATGACAGGAGCCAGTCTTAGGGAGACCACCTGGGAACATGTGGCTGACACCATGAGGGTGCCCATGTCTTGCCTTCTCACATCGGGGCTTCCGGGTTAACTCTGGCTTTGGGATCTTTTTTCTGGCTTGCTTGTAGCAAGCCCCAGGGCAGCTCCTTGCTCTGCTACACCCTGTGATTTCTGGGCTGTGGTCTTCTGTCTTGTTTCTCAGTCAATCCCACCTTGTCTGTGTGGTCAGGGGATGGCATCCTTTCTTACTGCGAATGATTTTTCTTTTTTAAATTACTACTTTAGTAATTTCATCTCAGTTGTTTTCACATTATTTCCTCTACTGATCCATTCACTTAATTACTATGCATGGGATATCTACTCCATAAAAAATATTTTTCTCTGCCACACTGTTCCTAAAATAAAAGCGTTTAGGCTTCCACAAAATATAGGTTTGTTGGTAATAGGAATTATAACTATTATACTAAACAAAAGTGCTAATTTTCCCCTGTGGTACTGAAGAAATTGGGTGACTATTTCCAATTAGACTACTTCCCCACTGCCCACTGTAATACTAACATAAATCCTACAATAAGCCAACATCCTGGTTTAACTAAAAGTTACCACAAGGTGGTGCTGAGAAGTTACCTTTTGGATCAAACAATCTTGGCTTTTAACGCGATTAGCAAAGAAAGACAATTATCATATGATTTCTCTCATCTATGGAACATAAGAACTAGGAAGATCGGTAGGGGAACAAAGGGATAAAAAAAGGGGAGGTAATCAGAAGGGGGAATGAAGCATGAGAGACTATGGACTCTGAGAAACAAACTGAGGGCTACAGAGGGGAGGGGGGTGGGGGCATGGGATAGACAGGTGATGGGTAGTAAGGAGGGCACGTATTGCATGGTGCACTGGGTGTTATACGCAACTAATGAATCATGGAACTTTACATCGAAAACCAGGGATGTACTGTATGGTGACTAACATAATATAACAAAAAAAATTTTTTTAATTAAAAAAAAAAAGATATTCTGAAATTGGTATGGATCAGTTAGAAATCTCATTTGCACATACATACTTTCACCAAAAATGATTAAATGTTAATGTATATTTTTTATCTGGCTTCAATTTTCAACATTTATTGCCTCCAATGCTGAAGCTTCAATTATTAGCTTTTTGAAAAGCGCCACTTTTCACCGTGTGGTAGTTTTATAACGACTTTCTGCGTGGGAGGCACTTCCAACCAGATCACTCAGGAGGGCAGGTTACTGTGTACTTATCCACTCTTCCCATGCTGAAGAGAATCAGCCACAGCAGCCCACTCCTTCCCAAGCATTTAAATTCAAATGAGGCCATTCACTACCTGAAGCGTATAGGAAATCCAGAGTCTTGATCTTAAAAGAAGAGCCTGTCCAATATAAAAAAAACACCAATTTCTTGGAGCTCTTCAGCACAACTTTTTAAGCACCTTTCGTGCCTAAGGGCCAATACAAAGTGCGAGGGCAATTCCAAAGGAAGCCAAGGAAACAAATGTTACCATCGCTTAGCTTCCCCCAAATAAGAAAGTACTTAGTGTGAAATAGGGAGGCTCTTCTCTCACCAGAGGGACAGCACACTTGTGTAGCTTAGAGGGGCCAGTTACAGAGAGGTTGCCCTGACGTAGCAAAAGCCTCTCTGGCCCATGTGCTCCCATTTGTACAAACAGTATCAGTTCAAGTTCAGGAAGCAATACAGTAAAAATAAAACAACACCAAAAAACAAACCTATCAGGGCTTTTCCTACTACTTTCAATATACACATTAAAAGGTGCAATAGTAATGAAATGCAAACTTACAAGGTAGGAGCTGAATTAATTTCAGCTTTTCTGGATCAGATCCTGTGCAGCTCACTTTATGGTGTGGCATGTGAGATGAATGCTTACAAATCCAAGCCTCAGGAGAACCAGAAAGACCATGGGAGCAGCATCCTAAGACCCAGATCCTGGCTGCAAGACTGGCCCCATGTAGATGTGGAACTCAGAGCAAGTCACATAACCCACTGCTTTCAGTCCCCTCATCTCTGAAATGAAGGCCTGGACAAAAGTAACTTCTCAAGGTCTTTCCAGTTTTGAGGTTCCACGATTTCGCACCTTCAAACTTCCTAAAATTAACAGCTGAGAGGCCTATGCTCACGTTGGATGCTGTCTTCAGAGTTTTCTTAGTAGTAGGCAAACACATGACTCCCTTTTGAGGTCAGTGACGAAGCCAGTACAGCCCAGGACCCGGTGTCACACAGCCTGGTTTCGAATCTGAACTCTGCCACGTACTAGATGTGTGACCTTAGTCTCTCTGTACCTCAACTTTCTTCATTAGAAAATGGGATTATTGGGGCGCCTGGGTGGCACAGCGGTTAAGCGTCTGCCTTCGGCTCAGGGCGTGATCCCGGCGTTATGGGATCGAGCCCCACATCAGGCTCTTCTGCTGTGAGCCTGCTTCTTCCTCTCCCACTCCCCCTACTTGTGTTCTCTCTCTCGCTGGCTGTCTCTATCTCTGTCGAAAAAATAAAATAAAAAAATCTTAAAAAAAAAAAAAAAGCATAACCTCTCTTTAAAAANTTTAAAAAAAAAAAAAAAAAAAAGAAAACGGGATTATTAACAGGATGTACCACATAGGTATATGGGGAGGATAAAATGAGACTGCACCTGTAAAGTACTTGGAACAGTGCCAGGCATATAATTGTTTGCTTTCATTACTGCTATGATCCTTGTTTAATGATTGTGTCCTTTATTAATAACCAATTAATAATAATTAACAACTTCCTAAGAACTAATCCAGGAGTTTCTGCTTATTCAACACTAAGAACCTTTTACTATTTTCCCTCACGGGCACCGTGTTTCAAATAGTTTCAACCAGAGAGCTAAATTATTTTTCCATCTTTTTTTTTTTTTTTTAAGATTTTATTTATTTATTTGACAGAGACAGCCAGCGAGAGAGGGAACACAAGCAGGGGGAGTGGGAGAGGAAGAAGCAGGCTCATAGCGGAGGAGCCCGATGTGGGGCTCGATCCCAGAACGCTGGGATCACGCCCTGAGCCAAAGGCAGACGCTTAACGACGGCGCCACCCAGGCGCCCCTATTTTTCCATCTTAATCATATACATCCCTGCCAGTATCATGTCAAAATCCAGTGTTCTTCACCTAATATTCAAGCAAAAATAAAAAGAATTCTGAGGCACCCTTACCAGCTAAAAATTTAAAAATATGAACTCCAGAGACTTAATTTGGCATCAGGGCTGTGTGTGCTGTGTTCGGTGACAAGGCATGGTGGCATGGTTCATGGTCTCAAAGAGCTTAGAATTGAGTTGGACAAAAAGATGGAGTCCTGATACTATTTCAGGATAGGAAGAGGAGGAGACAGTATGGTCTAGAGTGTGGGGAGAATTTTGAAGAAGGAGCGATTTGAAAGCTACATAAGGTATCATCATCCTTCTCATCTTAATCCCAAATACTGCCATCCCCACATACCCCTCCTGAGACACGAACGTGGAACCTCCCCTCTGGGTTAGGAACTCTGTCCAGGAGGCTAATTTCTAAATGCAAGCATGTTCTCTGCCAGACCCGCCATCAGTCTGGTATAAGCCAACAACCAGCTTGTTGTTGTTTTTTAAAGATTTTATTTATTTATTTGACAGAGAGCGAGAGAGAAAGCACAAACAGGGGAAGCGGCAGGCAGAGGGCGAAGCAGGCTCCCTGCTGAGTAAGGAGCCCGACGTGGGGCAGGATCCCAGCGCCCTGGGATCTTGATGTGAACCGAAAGTAGACGGTTAACCAACTGAGCCACCCGGGCATCCCATTAACTGGTTTTTTAAAAGGTTAAACTTCCTTAGGGCATAGAGCGTAAGACAAAGAGAGTTCTGGATTCAAGCCTGAGGGCCAGATACGTAATCAACCTGGTAAGCAAGGCAGCCGCCTGCCTGCAGGTGTGCTGTAGAGGGGCCCTTCTTCCCTAAGCAGTCAGTGCATTTGGAACGACAACTGGTTAATCGACAACTGGTTAATCGGGAGTGGGGTCACCAGAGCCATTATCACAAATGCAAGCCCCAAATGTGTGCTACTGCGGCACCATCACTGCATTTGAAAACAAGACTGCTGGGGCGGTCGGGCCATGATCTGCTGCAGGAGCACCAGCCACGAAACAGAGGGGAGGTGGCTGATCTTCAGCCTGCTGTTGTCAGTGTCTTAATGGTCCAAGAAAGTTGGTACAGTAAGAAAAGCAGAATCCAGATCCCTAATCTATCAAACGAGAAAGATCATTACGCACATATGACTTGCAAAGGATTCCCGGGAGGGGAGATGATTTCACGTCTCGAAGCAGAAATAATTACGATAGGCCTCGAACATCCTGTTGTGACCACAAAGCAAGGATCTCTCCAATAATGTCAGGGACAAATGCTACAAGGACAAAGGCGCTGGCCCCAAAGAGCTCCTACTGACCAAAGTAAATCAATCTGATCCATCAGAGCAGAAGATACCAACCCTGGTTAAGTGTGTGAAAGGCCAGGAGTTCGAACCATCATCAAAAGAGAATGGTACAAAGCGTACAGAAAGGAAATTATAATACAAATTGATAAAGTAAGACATGGATAATTGTACTGATTTTAACAAGATGGAACATGTTATTAAAATACAAGTGCTTTGTTTTTTCTATATCTGTCTACGGAACATAGATATTTTTATACTCTTTATGTTATACTTATACCGTAAGAATCAAAAGCAGGAACTCTAAGCCAGAATGTCATGGAAAACCAAGGAAGTGAACTAAGATAAGAAAGGCCTAAAGAACACACAGAAACAGCCAGGTGGGAAGAAGGTCTGGCACTGACAGTCACATCATCATCAAGCAGACGGAGGATCCAGAAACACAGTCTGAGATGATCAATCAGCCAAATGAACAATCTACCGAAGAACGTTAGGTAGAGTCAATCCTTCATCTCGTGGGCGAGAAACCTCTAGAATGCCCAACTAATTTCAAGAAAACATTCAAAAGGCATACATAAGCTTTTAATAATGTTAACAGATCAGGCCAATACATCATTATGACAGGACAATGGGTTATGTAACACTGGCCAAGCGAGACTTAGGCGGTCAATCATTTCTGGGGGATGAGGAGGTGGGGACCAGAATGAAAATAAAAACCTACCCGGAAATCATATACTGAAAATTATAAAGGTCTGACTGATGCCTGGTAGCCAGGGTCTGACTCACCTTGGGGGAAGAAGCCAAACCGGGACCACGTGCCGCTTGACAACTGACCAGTCAGAAGCCAGATCTATAACCCAGGCAGGTGTGAAGGTCTTTGGTTTCTGGTGCCCTTATGATCATGTCAACTCTGGCTAAGGGTCAATATATTATAGTCCTGGGCTGAGTCAAAATTAGTACATCGATAATTAAATGAGCGAAACTTGCAGCGTGGATCTTTCAGAATGGGTTTAAGTGTGTTAAGGTGGTAATGATACCTCCGGGTATTTCACCTGCCCTTTAAGGTATCTCAAGTGTTCAAACTATCAGTCCTACTAAAATTTTTCAACTAATTTCATTTTTTATTATTTATTCTTATTTTTTAAAGATTTTATTTATTTATTTGACAGAGCGACAGCCAGCGAGAGAGGGAACACAAGCAGGGGGAGGGGGAGAAGAAGAAGCAGGCTCCTAGCAGAGAAGCCTGATGTGGGGCTTGATCCCAGAACGCTGGGATCACGCCCTGAGCCGAAGGCAGACGCTTAACGACTGCGCCACCCAGGTGCCCCTAATTTCATTTTATAACCAATGTTTAAACACTGAACTGTTGTTTCATAAATTGAGCAACGAATGACATGCAAAAAGTGTTCTTCTCCATGCATAAACGCCCAGTTAAAAAATCATTACCAGTAACTTGTTAGCAAGGCTCTCACTTCTTGAACTGGTTTCTTTTCATTGCAGACTTTCATACATTCCAAATGAAGCCACAAAAAGAAGCCATGCCATATACACGTTTTTACAAATATACCAAAGAGTCACAATATACTGGTGTTGCAATAATGGGTGCTTTAGCTAGCTTTTCCTTTGGTATATATTCCAAGTTTCCCAATTTTTCCCACAATGAGAATTTAAATATTTTATTTTAAATAAGAAAAAGGTAAACATTTCTTTGGAAAAAGAATGAGGTCACCTATCACTGAGGTGAGTCTTTCTACAGGAAGCAAAGTATGAGGATTTCCCCTGGGGCTGCTGTGCTCACACTCTCTGGTGGCATTTCACTGAGAACATCAAGCTGCAGACAAAGGGAGCAATGAGTGGCAAGCAACAAGACCAGGGTCAGAAATAAGAGTGAAAAGGTGAGGACCAGGCCAGAAAAGTAGAAAGCAGATACAAACAGGAAGCAAGGGCGAAACCCCAGAGAATCTTAATGAGGTTGTTAAGGCCAAATCAAGAAGACAGGGAATAGAAGACAAGTTGGCAGGACTGAGAGCTAACATTGCAGATCACACCAGGCCCGTGGGCTGGAGTAGCGGGAAGGCAGTGCCTGGGTACCTGGGGGATCTTTCCACCTGGTTCCTGATCTATACTCAGAACCTTGACCTGCCCAATTCCCTGTCCAGTAACGATGACTTTCTACACGAGCCATGTTGCTGTATCCCCAGCCAGGATCTAATGGCCAGAAATGCATGTGTTCATTTCCAGCATCACTTCTAATTATCCAGTGAGAGGGAACCCACTCCCAAATGTGTCTCGGTCAACAGAGCAGAGTATCAGCTCCCAAATGTGTCTCGGTCAACAGAGCAGAGTATCAGCCTCATTTGAGTAACTGTATTCTAAACCATTGAGGGAAAATGTTTTGATAGAAAAAACTTTAGACATAGAGACTTCTCAGTTCTATACCAAGAAGCAGTCACACAGTACGTTTAGGACAGAGAAAAGTGAAGGAGATTCTCCCAGGGGATGCTGTGTATTAAGTCAACAGTAAAGGTCCTACCTAAGGTCAGATTTGGTGAGGGACAGGCTCAAGAGGAATCTCTGGAATGAGTAATAGTAATGGAGACCTCCATGAGTAATTGCATGACTGTGAAAGCAGTCCTAGAAAATATCACCCCAACATTCGCATACAGGTGGCAAGAATAAGAAGTTGCCTTTTCTTCATTTCCCAAGCTGCTGAAGCCATTGTTGAAATGATCACAAACCATTTGTAAGCCTCAGTGCAGTTCTATATAATTTCTGTGGAAGAACAGTGACATCACTAGAAAGGAACTTAGCACACCATTTCTTTATAAGCAGCTTAACATTAACACCCCAGGTGTCCGCATTGGGAAATCAATTTAAGCTTGTCCAAGATACTCCAAGAGCATGCCACAGATTTGGAGATTAGCACAATGATGGGTGGATATGATCGTGACAGTAACTAATGGGAGCTGGCTTAGCAGGTCACAAAAGCAGTACTAGGTGTAGCGTTAAGTGAACATTACAAGCTCTGAAAAATATTTGACAAGGAATGTTGGGCAACACATTTGAAAATATTCGAGACAAGCACTTTTGCACAGAAAGCTTTTAGAAACACTGTTGGCATTATGATATACTAGCCACATATGAGGAGGCAGGCAGAGAAGTGATCCCGCCTTCTACCCCATTCTAAATTACTAGAATAGAAAGAAATTGCAGTAAGGCACCTACATTTGGTCTGTATTTCTAGCAACTGCCATCTTCCAAAGAAATCTCATAAATACCCATCAGGGGGAAAAGTCAAATTATATGACATAATCAAAATTCTTTTCTAGTAGGCCACAGTGCAATGAATTATTGTAGAAACCTTTTCCTTTGGAGAGGAAAAGAGCCAGGAAGAAGTTAATATAAACCTTTACTCAGAAGACTCTGCCAGGAAAATGACTTCTAGTGATATAAACATAAGGCAGATGTTCTAGAAGAAATTTAAAATTTAATTAGACATGAAGTCTTCCAGCCATTACCTGCATGAATGCAAGATGACAGCCATAAACCGGATTTTTAGAATCATCTTTTTACCATCTAAAAATAACGTTTCTTCCAGCCGAGTAAGATAAAAATGATCTGTGAACCAGCACAATGTAAGCGTTTTCAAAAATTAAGTTATCAAATAATTGCTTTAAATTAATGAACGATAGTATCTTGGGGCGCCTGGTGGCTCAGTTGGTTAAGGTCCGACTCTTGATTTTGGTTCAGGTCACAATCTCAGGGTTGTAACATTCAGCCCCGAGGCTGGCTCCATGCTGGTCATGAAGTCTGCTTAAGATTCTCTCTCTCTCTCTTTCCCTCTGCCCTTCCTCCTTTCCTTCTTTAAAAAAAAAAAAAAGAACATATCTTGATTTGACTAACTCAAAGCAACTCTTATGTTTCTTCTTTACCCTTATAGTGCAAGTTCTATTAAGCAAAGTCAAAAGAAACTATCCTTATATTGGACTTCATTAGTTTATAATAAGAATTGAAGCAAAATGATAACTTAAGAGTATCAAAATTATAATGACCATCAAAGCTGCCCATTTGATGTATTTTGGCTATACTGGTAAACTAGATCACAACCCAAGAATATGGCAACATACATGAGATCCCTAGAAGTTTCAACTTACATCTTCTCATTACACTTACAGGTCTTTCATTCATTTTCTGGTATTCTGTTTTGAATTAGATTTAAAAAATAAAAAAAAATTTTTTTCCAGTTCAAGGACCGTATTTACGCGACAATTTAAAAAATTTGTGCCAAATTCAAAACAACACAATCCAGTTAAAGTTCTCCAGATTCTTTAAGTAACTTATGATCCCTCTTCTAAAAGAGAAACTACAGGTGCATTGACATCCACTTCTTCGACTCTTAGCTGTGTCTTTTTCCCTACCTCAACGCATGAATGCAGTATATCATTCGCGGTATGTTTTTCCGGTCATAGACATCTGTTGTTTCTGGATAAAATATCTGGAAAACAAAAGAAACAATGTGTTTTCTTATGTTTTGCTTTGCACAGTTATTTTAAATCTCCCAAATGATGCTACTTTGATTGTCTTTGCTGTACTTATTTAAACGTAGAGGAACCCCTCTCCATTGTTGGTCTCTTTCGCTCTACAGGCAGACCCATTGGTGCGTCTGGTCCCCTGACAGCATGCCTCCTAGGGGGCTCGGGGGGTGGGGATTCCCAGGCGGCCACTGCAGGGAGGTTGCATCCACAGGGCTAGGTGGCAATTCCACTTCACTTGTGGCAAGCCCAGTCAGGCTCTGCTCTCTGTACAGGGTCACTCCTGTGACTGCCTACAGGTACCCTAGCCTGAGAAGGGTGTCCAGCTTACAGTGTTTTACTAGAACATTAAACACCTAGTGTCGCACTTGTGTAAACAGGTATGCACACACAACACACACTGATGTTATTTTCTGCTGGACAGAACACATTTTACCAAATAAAATCTGGAAAGTAAATGAGGTATGAAAGAAACATTACCTATAATCTCACTTCCTAGGTTGTTTCCATTAGCATTTTGGTATATTTTCTTCCAAGGTTTTTTCAATATGTGCCTCTGCCTTTTGTATGTCTGTATGTAATACTGTAACCCCAGTAACACTACAGTATGGTGTTACTGTAGTACTATAGAACATGACTGTTTTCCATCCCCTTCCTTATTCTATTAGAACATTATTTCTAATAGATGTTTGTGATTCTTTTATCTTTTTGAACGATAATTTAAGCCAGTTCTCCAAGGCTGAACTCCCCCCCATTTGTCCCTATTAAATCTGTCCCTATTACAAATCACTGCAATGAACATCCCTGCATTTCTGAACACCTGATTACTTTTTTGGATAAACACCTAAATATGGTGCTACTTAACTAGTAAGTTTCAACACTGAGGCTTCTAATACACATTTATACCACTTTTAAGCCTGAAACTAAAAGCTTGATAAGAAACAGATTTCAGAATAGGGCACCAAACCTCTCTGTTTCTAAGCACCAAAAAATGAATAATTAGGCTTGAAGCTTCTAAGAAAAAGATAAGCATACTGGCATGGCTGGCTTTCAGTAGTTCTTTTATAAAAGTTGCCATAAAAACTAAAATTATATCCTCTATCATACGGTAGCACTTGATACTCAAGTGCAATTTTCTATTGGATGTTGAAAAAAGCTGAGAGAAGAAAGCAGCAAAGTTTCCTCAGCCACAATGTGTAGTCCCTGGGCACCTAAAGAAACGTCCGCAGCCTAGGAAACTTCAAGGGTCTTTTCAACTTTCCCTCAACACATTTGCTGAGGATTCCCAGTTCGGAAGAACAGGACCAGGTTTCAAGGTCTACTGGGGAAGCAGACGAACCCTACGGCTCCCCACTCCTTTTCCTTTCAACAACTTCCTATATTTTTTTCTCTCTCCCCATACAGAAATGTGTATTTATATAAATACTGCTTCATTTCTTTGGCAAACTCTTTATGAATCGGTCTTCTTATAGCAATAAGATGGGATCAATTCATAGAGTTGTCCAGAACATTTTATTCATCACTGTATCCTCAGCGTTAACACGAGGCTGAGCACGGAGTAGGCACTTAATATTGGTAAGTGAAGACATTAGTAGTCGTCAAATACATCCGTCAATTCAGCACACTATTGCTGTGTCATCCCTGCAATGTAATGTATCAATCACTTCACAAAAATCAGTGTTAAAACAGCATCCGCTCTATGGATCACTTATTTGGCTTAAAATTAAGGAAAACCTGGCCCAACACACAAAATTTGAAAAGGTTTAAATCAAATCTATGAAACATAACAAAATTATCCTAATTTAAAGTATGTTGACTCATACAGAAAAATTCTATTTGAATTTTTTTCTTTTGTTATTAATCTGCTTACTACCCAGTCAGTACTTGCTGAATGACAACCCAGAAATATGAATTCTATATTTTAACTAGTGCCCAGATGGGAACAGCATTTAATGTTCTGTGCATTTTAGGAGAAGGGAAAGTAATTTCATTAAAAATGGAAGAAGAAATCAATATTGACTATTTTTAAATAAAAGAAGTGAACTAAATCAAGTATAAGCTCAAGTAGATTGAAAACAGGCATTTATAATTTATGTTAAGGAATCCTCTGTTTTTGTCGTGATGCGGTTGTTAATTCAAACCCGGATTAACAATACCACCACCAACACAGGTCTTACATCAGTAGCCTGTCCCCTTGCTTTCAAGCTGGACCACTCCGATATCATTTCTTCAAAATAGCTGTACATAATAAGCAACAGAAAGGAGTGAACTATGATACCTACAAACACCTGATTGACCTCGAGGGCATTATGCTTACTGGAAGAAAGTCAATCTCTAAAGAGTCCCTACTGTATGATTCCACTTCTTCAACATTCTCAAAATGATAAAACCATAGAGATGGAGGACAGATTAGGGGCTTCCAGGGGACAGGGCTAGGAAAGGATGCAATGTCAAGGCCTACTCCTCTGTGGTATCTGTATCTTAACTGTGGTGGTGGTCAAATACATTCATGGCATAAAACTGCATAGAAACACACACACAAATCATTGCATATAAAAATGGTGAAAACTAAGTTAAGGTCTGTGGCCTTGTTAGCAGTAACACACCAACGTCAATTTATTTTACCACACTTACTAGATGTCACCACTGGGGGAAGCTGAATGAAGAAAACGCACAGATGTACTATTTTTGCAACTTCCTGTGAATCTAAAATTATTTCAAAAGAAGACGTTTAAGAAATCACTCTACAGTTTCTAACAAATGTAATTATTTCCTCATTTCCTCTACTTGTCCATTTGTCTCTCAGGCTTAAGTGTGCCCGCTCTTTCAATTGAACAAGCTCTGAGTATTTGCTGAGTTTTATTTGGGACAGCTATTTCAAGAGGAAGAGCTACAACCCTCTAGCTTTTAACATTCAAAGTGATAATATGATCTATAATTATACTTTATAAATGCCTTTGTCATTATAATGTACAGTGATACAATATATGGTAGCATGATACAGAAACTGAGGTAAAAAAAGGAGGCGGCTATTTTAAGTTAACTATCTACCAGCTGAAGCTTGTTGTGACCTTGTGAATTTATACAGGGCATTAACCTAGCTGTTCTCCATACTTCATTCTGAGTTCCTGCCCTATATTACTTTGTACAGGCCTTTCCATATTTCTGTGTAGTCCTCACATTTGTCGTGCCTGAGGCAATCAGGCCATCTGCCACATTAACATATCCCAGTATGCCAAATCTTTTTTCATATTGAGGTGTTCGCATGACCCCTTTTGGCTTCCCAGTTCAGGCTTACCTTGGGTAGACCAATAGACTCCATTGCTCTTAACCACTGGACCGTATTATCTGTGTGTCGAAAATGAAGGCCGGACTTCTAGTGTGGGGGTGGGGAGTGGGGGAGAAGAAGAGACCACACGAAAAGTGAGTCATTTGTAGCAACTTTTTTTCATTAGCAGGATGTTTTCCAATTGTATTCTCTTAAAATAGAGTTATTAAATCATAAAACAACTGGAGACACAATGAAGAAGACTGGGCTATCTCAGCACCACTGTTTGTAATGGACCATTCCAGTTTCCCACAGTTCACATATTTGAGGTAATTCTGCACCAGAATTTCAAAGACCATTTAATGTCTAGCATATGCCTAAGGATGTTTTATGAGACGCGTGTGCACATGCACGCACGCACAGATACACACGGTGTCAAGATTTTGGCAACTATGGCTGAGAAACCTAGCAACTTCAGGAAAAACAGGATTTTTAGAAGACTAAATGCCTTTTTCCTGGTTTCTGGTTCTGCCAAAACCTTTTTTTCTGATCATGAATAGGATTTCTGTAGAAAACCTGGAAAATGTAGAAAAACATGTAGGAAAAAAAACAAAGTTGGAAACAAAAACCACCCCACAGTTCAGGGGTAATTTCAGTATTTCATCCTCCTATCATTTAATCCCAATTTTTGCCTGTGCAAAAAGTAAACCTTCAGTGGAAATGTTTTACAAGACCTTTTTCTACACATACAATGACAGCAGGCTTTCTATATCTTCCACTCTTCTTGACAGCCTTCCTCAGCCGTCATTTTTTCCCTGCCCAGTCTGTAACTGTGGTAACCTTTCCTGTATCTCACCAAGTTTTATTAGGTACGAAATGTTGAGAGCCTTAATGCTACCTTGTATTTTTAATTGGTTAAATGAGTAGCATAATGTTATGTATTTTTAAAATTTTAATATATGTAAAACAGCAATTATGGCAAGTTTCATTATATAATATTCAAGAGTAGAAAATCACATTCAGAAAGCCTGGCTCTTCCCATCTTCTGTGACCTTCCACAATCAAATAGTTTATGTAACAGAAAATACGTTTGTTGCTGTTAGACTTATACTTTATAAAGTATAAATCAAATTAACATTAGACAAATGTTTAAGCCTTAATAGTGGTCAGACTGAACTCTGTGCGTCAAGCACTGTATGTAAATTATCTCTGATTTTCAAAACAGTCTGCAAGGCAATTATCATTTCCCATTTTTTAGAGATGAAGAAACCTAGGCCAAAAAGATCAACAAATTTGCCTAAGGTTAAAGAGGTGTTAAATGGCTGAGCTGAGATTCAAGATGAGGTCTCTCTGAATCTGAAAACCTTCCTTGTGCTAACATTCCCCAGGGACAGAACACAGGACCTAATGATGGTGGGATTATTCTTTGGATGGAAAAAATCAGCCCTTATTTGAAATCAATAAAGGGAGGAAAGAGTGGGGGAGAGGGAAGGGGAGGGAAAGAGGAAGGAGAGGGAAGAAGAGCAAGGGGGAGAGAGAGGGAGGAGGAGGAGGGAGTCCAGAGAATCAAGAGCCAGGCGGTACTGTCTGAGGGTGACTCAGCGTAAACAGCTTCTACAGAATACAAACAATTGTCAGACACAGCCACTCTGTGACCATGGAGGCACAAGATGGAAATGATCCACAATCACAGCAAGACAGAGAAAAGGACCGTAGGCAACACAAAGTAACCAAATGTCCCGCTGTTCTAAGATGAGCGACTGTTTTGATGGATGACAGTCTCGTCCCTTATCTATTTCTTCATCTCCTAGATAAAAATTACTGAAACACCACATTGACTCTGCTTCCTGACACCTCCCCAAAGATAACTGGTCCTTGCTTTCCTAATCCATATTAGAGTCACTAGTACAAGCCCAACTCTACACTAAGCCCTTATTCTCTCCTGCTCATAGTCTCATGGGTATGTATTTTTTTCTTGCCACACAAGTTAAATAAACCTAATGTTGTTGGGCTCTTGTTTGAAGGTTGGTTTCTGGGCAGTCTTCGTCTGATGGGCTTCAACCATCCAAATCATGAAACAGACAACTCCACCCATTTAGTGGTCTTATTAGCTAGGTAACCTCTGGAAAGTTACATATCTCTTTGAATCTTGGTTCCTCAGCCATAAAATGAGTAAATAGTGTGCTTCTTTCAGTTGAGATGAATTAAGAATACACATAAAGCAGTTAATTGCAAAGAGCACCTAAGAAGGCAATAAATATTAGCTATTATAATCATTATCTGCTGTAAGACCAGGCTTGCAACTTTCATCCACCTAAGGTCAGAAAAAGGTTTAGTGCTTCACGTACAAGGCACTGAAGGAAAGGGAGGTTATTTCGGTCCTATTTCTGCAGTAAACGAAATGACAGATTTCAAATCCTTTGTCCATTTTAAACATCTGAAGGATGCTGACTTCAGAAGCCTATGTTGTACATACTTAAGAAAGCTCAGTGCGTAACGTGCATTAACATCTTCAATTTATTTACTTCAATTAGGACAAAAATAGTCTTCTAAACATTCTTATATCTTAGTCCAAAATAATCTTAGTCCATGATAACCACTTCCACTTTGTTGATTTTTTTTCTCCAGTCCTACGTACTCCTACTAGACAAGGTGGCACGTCTATCGTCTTATCTAGGCAGGGGTTGTTCATGTCCGTCCACCTAACTTCTTCCAGCCATTGGACTAGAAAGTACATGCTGATTTTCTTCTGCTATTTCACCAGCAAATAAGGTTATTCTAGCTTAAACTGGACAGATGAGGAATTATTGAAGTTTTCCCTGGATGGTAACTTCTGACGCAAGAGACTCAAGCTCTTTGGAACAATGAGGTAGCTCAGAAGCCAATAATTATTCTGATTTGCTTAAATCCTCTGTAGAGGATGGAACTGACAGCAGGGTCCAAGTACTTAAGACACTTGAATTGCTTTCACTTGTTAAGCTCAGGGTCAAGACTAGGTTGTAGGACTCCTGACTCCAAGTCCAAATAAATAATCTACTCAATTTACTGCTCACAGAGCCTCACAACCACACCTCTAACCTTCATAGCACCCTCACCTCTATCAGGCATTGTGCCAACGCTTTGCACGGATGATCACATTTTTTCCTCATAATATCTCTACAAAGGTTGATATTATTATTATTATTATTCCCACTTCTCAGGTTTACAGGTGAGGAAACAGGCTCACAGAGGTGAAGTTGGTGAGGAAGCCAGCCTCTGAAGCACTTTGATTCTACAGCTCACGCTACTAACCACTGTAGGTGCTCTCCCTATCTAAGACACACCTAAATAGTCAACACCTCCTCTAAGTCCACAGTTATCAATGTACTGTCTGGAAAGATGCTGTTTTCTGTTCTCGAGCCTCATCAGGCTCAAGGAATGCCCTTCTTCCTCCCTTCTCCTCTTTCTCTTGCCCATCTTAACCACCTTGGGAACACACACTCATCTTTCAAGCCTCCACCATGGAAGCCTTGGCCTTTTCGACACTGCACTCCCTTTAGACTTGACGTTCTCTCCTTGGTCACATCCCACTGTTCACCCAGCCATCTTCTCTTCATGGCCCTCTACCCATTTCTTTTTTCTTTTTTTTTTTTTATTATATTATGTTAGTCACCATACAGTACATCCCCGGTTTCCGATGTAAAGTTTGATGATTCATTAGTTGCCCTCTACCCATTTCTAATCCCTCTCCAGGTTGTTTTCCCTCTTGAATCCATTTACTTCTTGGCTATTCAGGCCATTGTTACTTGTCACCTGGGCTGAGTTTTCCCCTCACGGGACTGCCTCCACCCTCATCCTCTAATTTACTCTCCACATAGCATCTTTGTAAAGCCATGATGCCTCTGTTTTACATTTCAATGGCTTCCTCTGTAATTACTTATGATGAAGTCACATATCTCCCATCCTGGTCTCATTTTTCACTACTGTCCCTCACCACAGGCTTTCAGCCACCCTGTTTGTCCAAGCTCTTTTCTTCCTCAAGGCTCTCAAAAACAGGATCCTTGTCTCCAGACTGTCCTCCCAGTAGGAGTACCCCACCCTTAAAGCTGCACGTGGATGATTTACTTCTCATTCTTCCTGCCTCAGAGGTAAATGTTTCCTCAGAGAAGCTCATCTTCTGTCCATTGCTATCAATAACACTGGCTTTAATTTCTTCCTTCATACACTCGCAACCCACAACTATTTATTTACTTATAGTCTGTCTGCCCAACTCTAACTGCCATGAAATCATGTCTGCCTTGCTCACCACTCTGCCTTAAGTGCACACAACAGTGCCTGGCATGTGGCAGGTGTTGATAAGCACTGTATGGATAAATGAATCCTACCCTGTATGCATTTCTATCACAGTAAAACTTTATCTTCTTTTCCTATAATTTTATTAAAATTTATTAGAGTATTTATCTACCATTAGATAATGGTTGATTATCTCAAACCCAAGTAATACATAAGAAAAGAATCACCTGGGGTGATTAGTAAGAGTGTAGCTTCCTGGGTCCCTGGCCAAGAGATTCTGCCTGACTCAGTAGTCTGAGGGGGGCGGGCTCACGAGCCCACATTTTTACACACACCCATCGACTGGTCCTGCAGGAGGTTTTAGCATCACACTAGGAGGGAGAGTGTCAGACTCGAAGCACCCCAAGAATCAAATAGTCTTGGCTTGTTTGAAACTACTGTCATCCGTTTTTTTACCCAACAGCTATTTCCCTAGCATCTATCATGGGCTACATCCTTCACCATTCACTGAGGACAGTGCAAAGATGACATACACGGTTTGTGCTTTCAGGACAAGGCTATTTTTACAGCACACCATGATGTATCCAAGAGGGACAGTATCAGGAGCCAGAGCACACATGGCATGGCCACATGGTCCCAGAACTGGGACCTGGAGTGGGAGGTGGAGGTGGCCACGGAAAGGATATTCATCATTAGAAGGTTTAACTCTAATATCTAGGCCATTTTTCTGACCTTAAATTCATGAAGGACCAGGGTTGTACTTAAGCTGGCAGACAACAGGATGAGAATGGCATTGTAAGCTTCTCATCTGCTTAACTCAGAGCCATTGTTGCCCAAACTGAGGCCTTCAGAGTTCAGGGACAGAGCTCTTGCCTCAGGGACACACTGCGTAATAGGCAGGTCATATTTTATGGCTGCAGTTTAAGCAGACCTGCTGTCAGAGCCCATGCTCACTGAACTCATGGTTGCCAGATGGTGTATCCAGGGTCTAGGGATGGGCTAACTAGCATTGCCTTGTGTCTCAACGTCTTTGCTGCAGTCCCATGATTCAGTGCTCCTTGTAAAGGAACACAGAACAGGCTTTAGTCCTAAGGAACCTAAGAACAGGAAGCTAAGTCTCCTGTTCACTAATGTCTGACTCCTTTCAATTTTGTAAAATGAATGAAATGGCCCTAAAATGTTCTGATTACAATGGCAACTCACTAAAAATTGCTTTCAACGACATTAGGTATTCTCAGAAATTTAGTAAAAGAGGGGAAAAGGCTTTTTTGTCCAGTGAAGAGAGAGGTAGTTTCCATTGGTCCCATACTCTTTCCCACGTCATAGCTGGCACTACCCCCCTCCCTCTACTACACCCCCCTTCTCTCCACCCTTCTCCTAGCATCACCCCTTCTTCTGTATATCCGTCCTCCAGGACCTGATGGGCAGGGGTGGCAAACACAATACTTCCGTCTCAGTGTTTTGTTCAGGAATGTCATCACCTGCCTGGGCTCCATGGGTATTTCATTTTGTAACAGGAGGCTGGAATATTTCCCGTCTCCGCCCCAAAGAGAAGTTGTTATTCATTCTAACAGTAGGCTCTCTGGTGCCAGGAGGAAATGGCGCCTGTTTGAGTTGCCATGAGAGGGTCCACAGCTGAACTGGAGACACTTCTATTCAAAAGTGTGTGATGTGCTAAGAAGAGAAAAGAGGTAGCCCACCCTCTGCTTGGAGGCTCACCATCCACTGACGCTCTCCCTGGCCTGATTCTCATCTCCCGCAGGGTCAAAACAAAATACCCACAACCCCCTTTCCAGACAGGCTGGGGCCCAGCCCAACCACTCTTGAACTCTGTCATCAAATCTACATGGCTCTTAGTAGAAATAGGGCCAGAGCATGGTAATAACCATTATAGAAGCAACGAAGGAAGAAAAATCGGGCTGCAAAATGTGGACAAATTAATTTATTTTGTGTTGTGGGGATATAAATAATTTTTTCTGTTCTTTTCTGAACTAGAATATTTTTCGAAATTAAATAAAATAATTTTGCCTGACTCAATCATTGATTCAGTAAAGTCTTGTGAAAAGCTAGCATAATGAGCTAAGACTCTAGGGAGAACATATGACTTGATCAACTCAAAAGTACTTTAATAAACACAAACACTTTTATTCCTACCATTATCCAAGGCAGAAACTTTTTCTCAGTTATCTTTAAGATGAGAATATGAAAACAGACTCATAAATGATGTCTCAATTCCTCTTATTTATGGTTAGCCTAAATGATTATTCAAACATTTGCTCTGAATTAAATATACATTTTATTTTTTTATTTTTAAAACGATTTTATTTATTCATTTGAGAGAGAGAGAGAGAAAACACAAGCAGGGGGAGAGGGAGAAGCAGACTCCCCGCTGAGCAGGAAGCCTGACGTGGGGCTCCATCCCGGTACTCCAGGATCACGACCTCAGCCGAAGGCAGATACTTAACCAACTGAGCTATACAGGTGCCCCTAAATGTACACATTTTAAAAATAAATTTTGCTTATTGGTCAAGGGTCAACTGTATAATAAATTAAGAATATAAAGAATCACATTTCAAGGAAGCTTTAGAAATACTGGCCCAAAGTGCATAAAAAATGACTTAACTCCAGAAGAGAACACCACACATTTAAAAAGTCCCTTTCAAAGACACATCTAATGGAGGAGTCTTTTAGGTTGGTGCTTGCCTTTTCCTCTTTCATTTCTTTTTTTTTAAAGATTTTATTTATTTATTTATTTATTTGACAGAGATAGAGACAGCCAGCGAGAGAGGGAACACAAGCAGGGGGAGAGGGAGAGGAAGAAGCAGGCTCATAGCAGAGGAGCCTGATGTGGGGCTCGATCCCGTAACGCCGGGATCACGCCCTGAGCTGAAGGCAGACGCTTAACCGCTGTGCCACCCAGGCGCCCCTTCCTCTTTCATTTCTTTTTTCTTTTTTTTTTTTTTAAAGATTTTATTTATTTATTCGACAGAGACAGAGACAGCCAAGCGAGAGAGGGAACACAAGCAGGGGGAGTGGGAGAGGAAGAAGCAGGCTCACAGTGGAGGAGCCTGATGTGGGCTCGAACCCATAACGCTGGGATCACGCCCTGAGCTGAAGGCAGACGCTTAACTGCTGTGCCACCCAGGCGCCCCATCCTCTTTCATTTCTTAATGAAAAATGTCAAACATAAAGTTGATGAAATAATGAACTTCTATGTACCCATCACCTAACCTCAACAATTATGAACTCACGGCCAGTCTCAAATCTCTCTCCATCCTCCTCTTGATTATTTTCAAGCAAATCCTAGATGTAACACTTTATCTGTAAATACTTAGACATGCGTCTCTAAAATAATCATTTTTAAAGTCAAGATTGTTGTTTATTTTAGTCTTGTTTTCTCCCCATGTGTCCTCCCAAATTAGCCATGAAATAATTAAAACAAGTTGCATAAAAAAAAAATAAGTCTTATTTTGTTTTAAAGCTTCAGTGAAACAGAAGTCCCACCTGGCTATTTAATGATACTACTCACGTGATCCCATTGGCCCTAACTCTTTGGGGCCACAAGTTCAAGTCCCAGCTGGGTACTTTACTTCTTGAGGAGAACAAAGGGAGTAATAAACTGCATTGGTGGTGGAAGAAAAAGGAGGGTAGAATGCCCTCATTTTTACATTTACTGGTGCTAATAAAAATGACCTCCATGAAGGAATAATGGAGGGGGCTGGGAAGCCCCACAAATCAGACGTGTCTCAGCCTCAGCCCAGAAATAGAAACATTCTGCTTTTAAAACTGCTGCTGCCTCAGGAATGATTATTAGCAGGCTTCAAAGACCAAGGACACCCCCTCCCCACATTTCACAAAATCCTTGTAGGAACACTAAGAGTAAAAGCACGGAAAGGAAATGAAATACTGAACTTTCACTTTTAGATGGAAGCCAAAACCAATTAGATCTCAGTTACCTTATAACGCGTTTGTTCCACATCATAGATCTTTTTCTCTGATACCATTTTTGGGGCAAAGAACTTGGCTAACTTTGCAAGGTAAACTCCATTCCGGAGCCCTTCTTCCAGTTCAGTGGTTGGTGGCAATTCTTCAACTAAGCAGACTTCCATCCACCTAGAAGGATGAGAAAAAAACCTTCAAGTGATTCCAGGTGGGTCACTTCGTGTAGATGAAGAGACGCAGCACCTTGCTACGTGTGTTGGTGATTATTAACAAACGGAGCAGGATCTGAAACATCTTTAGCTGTCTGAGATGGGAAGAGAGGACTTTCTGGGTGGGCAAGGATTCAGAATACGAGATGAGCAAGGGGGATGCAAAGCCCGGAGCCACTGAACTCACTTCCACGCCAGAGCTTGTCAACTTCATCTGCCTGAGTCTCTGCCAATTCTCTTTTGTGCCAAAGAGGAAAATGGCCAAACCATTTTGTATGGGTGGAATTAGTCTGCTGACATTATAGAAAAAAAAATAATTCCAAGTTTATGAACCCACAGTGGAGGAGATACTTTAGGGCTGATGCCTTGGGGAAAGCATAGTCCAAGGTACTGTAAAATCTGCAGTTGCCTCAGTCCAGAAATGGCTACCAGGAAAGCTAAAAAGGTGTGGAAAAGCAGCATCAAAAATTCAGAATGTTTCCCTCAATTAATACACATTCCATTTTCCAATACCAGGAACTTATTACAACATTCTTAACTTTTGGGGGGGAAATGCAGTATTTATTGAATTATGAAAAAATATCTCAGAAAGAGATCAGATTAAATCTTAGGACATTGTGCCAATATTGTAGAAAAGAGAGCAGCAAGGTCATTATGGGCTCAAGGACACACGGTGGGAGGGGAGAGTGGGCCAGCTCACATTTCACACTGGTGTGTCGAGAGTTTGCCAAACTTATGAAGATAATGCTATTCCTATCCATTGTCAAGCTACTGTTACCTACTGTAAGATCCAAGAGGCAGATGTGCAGGTGTTTAGTGAAGGAGCCCCCACCTCCCTGCCACTGACCCGCAAATCATGAACTATTAGTGTGAGTACCATACCTCTATGGCCAGGCGCTGCCTGAAGACCATTCACACATCTGCAGCTGATTCTATCAGCATTTGGCACAGGAGGACACTGTTCTGCAATATTAGCAAGTGATACTGATCCAAGCAGTGAACACTGCAAAATATCGCAACTGCTTGTAGCTCCGGACAACAGTTTTTAAAAGCTCAGAGAGTCCCTAATAAACAGTATTTACTGGCCACTTACTAGGCATCGTAAAATGTGGAATATATGAGAAAAATAGAAACATAAGCCCTGTCTTCAAAGAGGATTAGATATAATTGAAAAGGCAGTGAGATTCCAAGGAAAAAACCACAGAACCACATAAGAAAGGTTATTATGCCTAATGTTACCCCGTAGTTCTTCAGAATAAGGCTGGGAATAAAGGAGGGTACTGGACTACTCAGGGAAAGCACTGAAAAGATGATGGGACCTGGATCTGGCCTAGAAAAATGGAGTATAAGCAAAGGCAGAGAAGCACTAGAAACTGGGGAGCAAGAGAGACTAAAGGCATAGGGGAAACATGGGCTGACTCATGGAGAAAACCCAGAGAAGACTTTGGGCTTCTGGGGTTCAGGGCAAGAAAGGAAATGAAGCTGAGTATATAAATTCAGGCTCCGGAGGACCTAGCATAGGAGAAGTGTGTTATCTGCTGCCACAGGAAGCAGGAAGCTCCTGGCAGCCTCGCAGCAAAGGAGTGACACGCTGACAGTGGTAATTAGAGAAAATTCATCTTGTGTGATGGATGCCGCGAGACAAGCGCTCTTTCAGGCCTTTTCCATTGTGACGAACTGAGGGACTAGATTAGATAGGAAGCAATGGGAAGGAGGGAAACCAGGAGACACGTTGAGGAAGCAGTAACAGGACTTGGTGACAGCCTGGAGAAGGAGGTCAGAGGAGAGGAAAATATTGCTAGCCAGGGCAAGGGGTCTGGTGTGAAGAGAGCTCTATGCACGGGGATCTAGCCCCATGTCAACTGTGTGACCCCAAGTATGTCCCCTAACCTCTTGGGGCCTGTTTTCTCCTCTGCTGAGGGGACAGAGAATTAGAAGGATGGGATGATCAAATTTTTCCCAGACTTAAGATCTTCGGGAGACTGTAGAATAAGGGAGAATAAGGAACTGGTAAAACAAGATGAAGAACTTGGCTTTCACATGCCACGTACAAAGTGTATAAGGGATGCTTGGTTTATACAAGCCTTGCTTCAAATTACTGAAGAGTACATAGCCTTGAGAAATTCTTTAAAAATTAAGAAATCAATAATAATGTTGCTTTTTAAGTAAAAATCTGGCCAAGTTAAAATCCACTGTACTAGGCTAATTTTCTAATCTACATCAACTACAAATCACAGCATTATGCTAATTCATATTAAAACACAATCTGCTTTTGAATAATTAGCTTAAAAATTTAAGAAATTGTTTTTCCACACAATATATAAATGCTCTAACAATCCCATGATTGGAGTATATGTGTGAGGTGTGAGTGAGAGGTAAATTGACAACTGGTAGTGGAGGGGGTTAAATTGACAATAGGGAACAAAGGGCAGTAAGGTAAAATAAAAAGTGATATATGGTATTTTAGACTTGGGCTTGCTAAAAAAAAAAAAGGATCATCACATTTACTTCTGTCTATATTAGAATATATGTGCAGTTGGCTTCCAACACTACTGATACCGAGAAGTTGGGTTAGTTACAGCCTATTTAAAATATAGCCACTGCTAATGCTTATGACATTACGAATTACTCAAGGCAAAGGCCACCTCTTCTTCCACTTTATAATCAATCCCTTTGTGTCTGGCAATGTGTTTAACATAGTAGGTCCCCCATAAATTGTTACTTAATGACGGATTCTGAGTGCATAAGAAAAACATTTGCAAGCATCACAGCTGCGTCATGAAATCTTCAGGGCACCGCCAAAGATACGTCAATGTAGCATTTTTGCAACATTAAGCATCAATGGGGAGATCTCCTTTCACTTCCTTGAAAGTTAAATGATGAAGCCATTATCATCAATAACTCCTATTAAAGTACTACTTTGTGCTAGAACCTGTATTTAATACTTCATGGGGATAATCATTTAATCCTCAAGATCACCTCATAAAGAAGAGGTGCTATTACGATCGCCATTTTTAGATGATAATCTGAGGCTCAGAAAAGCCCTGTGCCAAACAACTGGTAACCAAAAGACTTCAAAAAGCTGCCGGGACCTCCGTTCCTCTCATTTTAACTTTGAACTTTTCACGACTCACCCAGGCTACTTCCAGAGTAGGAGTAGGAGTTCCATGGTTTGGGGACATATGTGCTACTACTCTCTCAGTATAGGGTCTGAGAAGAGCATAGGGACTGTCAAAATTGAGTAAATTTCCTGGGGTTTCATTTATCCTCTTAGAATTCCCTTTGTCACCTGCCTTGAAATGCTGAATGGTGAATGGCATAGGCTGCTTCCTCTGGGTGCTGCTTCAAGCAGAGTATGAAAAGCTTCGACCCTCTCCAAGTGGAGTCACGTCCTCAGAGAACTCCTGTAGGCCTAGACAAGATCTCAAAGAGTCTTTAAAATATACAACTTGGAAACTCCTCTTAATTAGTAGTCAGTGGATGATGAACAAAAACTGAGAGCAAGACTATTCTTCTGGGACAGGTGGTAAACTCTGACCAAAAAATCAGAGACTGGCAACTTAACCTTGTTCTAAAGGTATTAAAATACCTCACAACAAAGCACCAACTATAATACACAAACTTCTCAACTAGGACACAGTCATGTGGGCTGAGAATCCTTTCAATTTATCTTTCAAAAGTATAACAAAAAAAACTGGGAGCAGAGATACCAAATGGTTCATCCCAGAAGCTAGGAGACAGCTGGGAGTGGCTGCTGGCCGGGGTCGACATTTCCCAGTCCCGCTGTATCTGTGTGAAGCCAAGTGGCGGGGTTGTGACCGCAGACTAGGAGAGGAAATGATGTGCATGGCCCCTAGGCGTGCCTCAGGAAAGTCTCCCAGAGCGGAGCTTCCACTGTCTCCCCTGCTGTCTACTGCCAGGATACTTAAGCTCATGGCAAGGGGGGAGGCACCTGGCTGGCTCAGTCGGTAGAGCATGCAACTATTGATCTTGGGGCTGTGAGTTCAATCCCCACACTAGGTGTGGAGCCTACTTAAAGAAGTAAAAGAAAAATAAAATCTTTAAAAAAAATAAAATAAAGCTCATGGCAGCTTTGAAAGAGAAAGGAGAAGCACTACCATCAGCCTGGGTCCTCAAATAACTGTGGTAAAGAAGTGCCTGTGGCCCCTCGTCCTTGTCCTACATTATTGAACTTTACACGAGCAAGATTTAAACTTCTATTGTCAACCTCAACTCAGTGGCTTATCTGTTACAAAGCCAAGGCTATCCCACCAAACGAATCCAAGTCCTTAGCGTGATTTCTATGGTCTGTTGGGGTCAAATTTCCTCTAATGATCACAATGCAGAGACACCTGGCCTGATGTTCAGGAAGTCTGTCTCTGCCATCAGTAGCTGGATGTACTGGAACAAGTCATTTAAAACTCTAAACTGAGTTTTAGTCCATGAGTCTAAAATTATAATGGAATTCAATATGACAGTGCAATTATGCAATATGATTTTTTTATTAAGTTTTAATGAGAAATAATCCATACACCATATACTCACCCATTTAAGATGTACAATGCAATGATTTTTAAACATTTATAGGGTTGTGAGATCATCACCATTATCAATTTTGGAACATTTTCATCACTCCCAAAAGAAACTCTATACCCATTAATAGTCATTCCCCATTTACCCCATCATTCCCCACTCACTAATGTGTTTTCTATTGATTTGCCGATTCTGTACATTCATGTAAAGGGAATCCTACAATATCTGGCCTTTTGGGACTAGCTTCCCTCATTTAGCATAGTGTTTTCAAGGTTCATCTATGGTGTAGGATGTAGCAGTACTGCATGCTTTTTTATTGCTGAGTAATATTCCGCAGTATGGCTATATCGCATTTTATCAGTTTACTGACATCTGGGTTTTCCCCACATTTTGGCTGCTAGAAACAATACTACTAACTTGTATACTAACATTAATGTGCTGGTTTCAGATGGACATAGGCTCTCATTTCTCTTGGGTATATATCCAGAAGTGGAATTGCTGGGTTTAAAGCAACTCTGTGTTTAGTCTTTTTAGGAACTTCCAGATGGTTTTGCAGAGCATCAGCAACATTTTATATTCCCACCAAGAATGTAAGAGGATTCTAATTTCTCCACATTCTTGCCCACACTTTGCTGTCTTTTTGATTATAGCCGTCCTAGTAGATGCAAAGTGGTACCTCATTCTGGTTATTTTCATTTCCTGGATGGCTAATGATACCGAAAATCTCATCCGCTTATTGGCCATGTGTATATCTTTGTTAGAGTAGTGTCTATTCAAATGCATTGCCCATGGTTTACTGGGTTACTTGTCTTTTTATAATGGAGTTATAGGGGTTCTTTATATATTTGGTATAGAAGTCCTTTATCAGATAAATGATTTGAATACCTCTCCTCACTCTCTGTGTTGTCTTTTCACTTTCTTCATGTTGTCCTTTGAAGAACAAAAAGGTTTTAATTTTGATGAGGTCCCATTTATTCTTCTGTTGCCTGTACTTTTGGTGTCATATGTAAGAACTGAAGGTCACAAACATTTCTTTGAAGAGCTTCACAGTTTTAACTTTTACATTTAGGCTTTTGATCCAGTTTCAGTTATTTCTTGTAAATTTTGAGAGTTAAGGGTCTGAATTCATTCATTTGCATGTGTATTTACAGTTGTCCCATGACCATTTGTTAAAAAGACTATGATTTCCCCCATTAAACTGGAGTCCTTATTAAAAAAAAAAAACAGACTGCAAATGAAAAGGTTATTTCTAGACTTCTATTAATCTATATATGGATGATTTACATATGGATAGGATGTACAGTATGTACACACAAAATCAAGCTACAAAGACCTCACGTCATCAAGAGCCTGTTTAAAAAAAAAAAAAAACACGACCTGAAAACCCTCAGAAATGAAAACCAGGATTGGTCTGTGCCTCCTTCTGATGCCCTTACATTTACTTCTTCTTCCCTATTCCTTCTACTGATTACTACTATTGAACCACAAGACCAGTATGTGAACGTTTCATCCTAAAGCAGAAGTCCAAGCTATTATGAGAATCTGAAGAGTTGGTACAGAACTTCACCTCCCTTTTCAGGATAAAGGGACTGCTTTCCTACCCACGTGCTTGTTTTCCCTTCTTTCTGTAGGGAAAGTTCAGATCATTCACTGGGCACAGAGAAATGAGAAGTAAAAGGAATTTTTCTTTTTTTTCCCCATGCAAGCAGCCTCTCCTCATCTTTTATTATTTTTTAAAATTTTCTAGGTTAAGACGAAAAAGAGAAGTAATTACTGTCATTTTGTCTTGCAAGAGACCGAAAAGACAAAATTTAAAAAAACCTTCTAAAAACCATGAGACAAATGATCCATTCTACTCTGTTACTTTGTGCCTTGCGGAACATATGAAAGTTGTTTCACCGAGGCATTTGCTATCTGAATTGTTATTCAGGAAATCACCAACTATAAATCTTGGTCTCTATCATACAGCACTGTATGGAAGAAATATCCCGAAAGTATAACTGCTGGCCAAAAAACCAGCAAGTGTGTGTTTTTTTCCCCTGTACAAACATTATTTTACTGCAGTGCTCTGTTTCATGAACTTTCAAATATTTTAAGTCAATTTATCTCCCTGTTTTGAAAATAAGTTTAGGAGGCAGTTTTTCAAAGAATAAAAGCAAAGACCAGATATTTTTATACATATAGTGCAACTGATCACCTTTTGAGCCAATAGGAAGTAAAACATCAGAGGGACTGTATTGAGTTTTCATGGTTAGACTTTCTAATTCGCTGGAGGCTGATGCAAAATGGTGACCACAATTCCATCAGCTTTAATAGCTCAGGGGAACAGGGAATCACCACTGCAAAAGTGAGGCAGGTCCATCCTAGTCTCATACAATACTTACTTAGTTCACTGTAAGAAAGTGACATGAAATGTTAAAAAAAAAAAAAAGCACTAATTATTTTCCTTAAAACACAGACATGCAGTACCGTGAGAAGAATCAATAGATAACTCCATGATCTAACAGGAATGGAGCCGACTTCGCTGGATGTATTTCTCACTCTCCTCTTTAGGAGGGAGAGGATACACCAGAATCTGTTGAGTTTGGCAAGCATGTCCCCAACTGTGTTCTGCAGAATGCTGGCTCCAGGAGATGCTAATATAGTGTCCTGGGGGGAAACGGGGACCAAGTAATTTAAAAAAATGCTGCGTTCTATATCCTGTCTTGAAGATTCCTAAGTGGCAGTAGTATGCTGAAAGCTCAGAGAATTCCTAAAGTAGGAAACGAAGTTTAATTTCCTTTAACCTAATGTTTCTCCAAAGTTTTGGGCCACAAAACCCCCTTTTCCTACAACAGTTAGCACCATTTCATATAATGAAATAGCAGGCAACTAACAGACACAGTATAATTTACTGACTAAAACCATGGCATTAGGGGTTACACTTTTTGGGCTCAAATTCTAGTTCCAGCACTACACCAATGACTTTTCTTTAAAACAAGGATGTTTAAAAGTATCTGTCCTTGGTGGTGGTGGTGGGGCTATTTTAAAGAGTTAATTAGTATACATTACAATGTTTGGCACTGTGCCCAGCACTCGGTTAGAACCCAGCAAACATTCACCACAATTGTTAGATGGCCTCAAGTTTGAGTATGGACTTTTCCCTTACCAGTTGCAGAATCTTGAGAGATTACTATTACATTACCAGAATCCAATTACTATTTTTGTTTTATTTTTATTATTATGTTATGTTAGTCACCATACAGTACATCATTAGTTTCTGATGCAGTGTTCCATGATTCATTGTTTGCATATAACGCCTACTGCTCCATGCAATACGTGCCCTCCTTAACACCAATCACTATTTTTGAGAATCTACTACTTTCCGGACATTGTTCCAAGCGGTGGATCGGGCAAAGCCCCTCAGCTTACAGAGCAGAGTCTCAGGTTATCAATGATGTTAGGAAGCCAAGGGTTCCAAGTTGCTTTGCAGGTTAAATAGAACAGCACCAGGACAGCATCTAGCAGAGGGCTGGCCCTCAGAAGTCATGCATACGGTTCCCTTCTCTTCAAACATTTTTTTTGAGAGAATCTTTGTGGGTGAGTTATTTCTTAGAGAAGGATACTGAATGTATGAACGGTACTGTCCTTCCTTGTGTTCCCTTAGATGTGGGATAAGAAAGAAAGAGAAATAAGCAGACCGGCCTGAGTCAATGATGGATATAAGAAAGCCTGCAAACTTTGGACCCCAATTTCTAACAGGTTGGATTAATTTTTGAAGATTTTGAAGAAAAGGGTGAATTATTTCATAAAATACAGTTCCTCACGTACATGCCCTATTGATCTCTTAACTCCAGGCACCAGTCGGACTTTTACTGTACTTCCACTTAGGCTTGGGCCAGAGAACCACCTACCTGCATGTAGTATACGGATGGTACAACGTGCTTGCACACATGGCTGCCTTGGCATATACAAATACACAAACGACACATGTTCTAAAATTTCTAGGTAGGCAGACACTCCATGAAGCAAAGCGTCTATAAGGTTAAAAAAAAATGTAACCCAAAACATGTACTTGTTTTTAATGTGGGATTAAAGACATATATATATGTGAGAGGCATCTGGGTGGCTCAGTTGGTTAAGCATTTGCCTATGGTTCAGATCATGATCCCAGGGTCCTGGGATTGAGCCCCTGCTGCTCCTTTTCACTCTGCCCCTCCCCCCTGCTCGTGTGCCCACTCCCTCACTCTCTCTCTCTCCTTGCTCACTCTGTCAACTAAATAAATAAAATCTTAAAAACAAAAAAAGACACACATATACTCGAGAACAAGTGTTGGGAACCTTGTAGCCTCTGGGATCCAGAGATCAGGGCAAGAATGAGAGGGGCTGCAAGGCACACATTCTTGGAATCTTCCAATGTTTTTTGCCCTCTACTGGTGTCCAATATACATTGCCTGGATATTCTCAGACACAATCTTCTCCCCAATACAAACAGTTTTAGTCTACTAGTACAAACTTTCTCAAAAGCAATCTGATAATATGATAGTAAATAATTATTGCACACCTGTTAAGTTCTGGGCACGGTGCTTCATAAAGTTTCATTTACTCTTCTTGTAACCCAGTGAGTTATCATCTTTAAGAACATGTCGAGTCAAAAAAAAAAAAAAAGAATGAAAAAAACAAAACAAAACAAAACACCATGAGGAGTCAGATACCAAGGAAGATGATATGTAGCGTTCAAGATTGTATATAAGTGGGAAAAACAAAATATGAATTCAAAGATCACTCTGAAGTTTGTACATTACCCACCACACTATATGTTTCTTGAAAGAATACATGAAGAAACTTAAAATATAACCCAGATGTTTTACTTTGTGAATACGATTTAATAAATACAGCTATGGTCCAAGATTTCTGTTCAACACAAAAGCTGCAAATAACCTACGTGTCTAACGAAATCATGTTCTGACCATTGTTGACAATGTTATATAGCCACTCAAGATACTTTCAAAAAATATTTAAGAAAATGGAAAAATAGGGCTCCACACTGGGTGTGAAGCCTACTTGAAAAAAAAAAAAACAATAAAAAAAAGGAAATGGAAAAATATTGGTGGTAAATTTAGGAGAAAAGGACAGGATGCAATATTATAAAATTCATAATTCTGTATCTAAAATTACAGATATTTAAATAAGTGCACATGGACTGGAAAATATATTGCAAAATATTAACAGTGGTTTCCTTGTATAATCACATAACTGGCAGACTTTTCATCTTTTCATGTCTCATTTTTTCTCCTAAGTATGTATTATTTCATAAAGAGAAAATAATGAAATAAAGTATATTCTCAAGTTCCTGTCTCTTCTGCATATGTAAAAATAAGAACTGGTTTGCTGATTATACCAGACCACTTGAGCTAAAATAGAGTCTTGTGGTAGCCAACACTAAGGTACTGACAAAAGCTGGGGTAATGGGAGTCGAGGGGAAAATAGTGGCTTGTGATGTAATCTAGTTTGTGATGGAGGATGGAAACCAGAGAAGACTAAAAAAAACCAAAAAAAACACAAAAAACAAAGCAAAACAAAATGCTCTGGCTTTTTTTTTTTTTTGAACCAGCATATTGATTGACACACCTAACTAATATAACTCCCTTTGAAGGAAAACATTAAGTGCATGTCTCTTTCGATGTACCTCTAACCATATCAACAATCTGGCTTCAAGGCTTGGAAAGTAAAGCAACATTCATCATTAATGCATACAACAAATGAAACAAAAACAAATCAAAAGCACAGCTTGGATGAGCCTTGCTGCTAAAGTAAAACATGAGAGGAAACCAAGAAATTGAAGAAGGAATTGTTAAGCAAAAAGGCAGAACTTGAAGATTTGGAAAGTTCTCAGGTTTTCAATCTTGCAAAAATGAGAAAGTGTGTTCTGGAGGGAACACCAAGGGTGTGGCTGGATCATCACTGCATAAGAATACCACTCATTCATCTCATCAGTCAGGAATGCGTACAGATGTGGCAAGATACAGCAGAGACACTGCCCACTTGGACCACGACAAGAGATTAGGCAAAGATGAAGACAGGCTGTCAGACCTCTGGGATTTTAGGGATGGGACAACAGAATTACCTGGCTGTGAACAAGAAAAGGGAAGAATGAGCCTGAAGACGATTCAGAGATGGGCAGGGCTGCCCTCCCACTCTACACCCAGCCTCTGTCTGCTCCTTGGTTTCAGTGGGGTATGTTGCTGCCCTAGGGAGTCTGGAAGGCAGGGCCACCACCTTGATGGCCTGAAGGACAGAGTGTCAAGCAGATGATCCTTGAGCCTTAAAATCTAATGTAACTTGCCCTGCTTGGTTATGAGTTGCTTGGGATCCACGGGCCCTTTCTTCTTTCCAGTTTCTCCCTTTTAGAATAGGAAGGCCTGTGCTCGTTCCCCACACTGTATTTTGGAAGCACATAACTTGCCTGGTCTCACAGGTTTACGGCTGTAGAGGAATTTTTGCCTCGGAGTGAATCTTCCCTCTAGTCTTACTTACACTTGATTTAGATGGTATTTAGGTGAGATCTGGGACTTAGAGTTGACGTTAAAATAGTTAAGATTTGAGGGCTGTTGGGATATAGACAAATGCATTTTGTATATGAGAAGAACATGAATTTGGGGGTCTAGAGGGTGGAGGCTTATGGCAGAATTGTGTCCCCTCCAAATTCATATGCTGATATCCTAAGACTTAGTAGCTCAGAATGGGACTCCGTTTGCAGAAAGAGGAGAATAAGTTAAAATGAGGCCATCAGAGCAGTCCCTAATTCAGAATGACTTGTGTCCTTACAAGAGCAGATTATCACAGACAGATACCAGGGCTATGCACACGCAGACGGAAGACAGTGTGAGAACACAGCAAGAAGACTGTCATCTACAAGTCAAAGAGAGAAGCCTCAGGAGAAACCAAACATGCTGACACCTTGATCTTGAACTTCTAGCCTCCAGAAACTTGAGAAAATAAATTTGTGTTAAGTCACTCATCCTACAGTATTTTGTTATGGTAACCCAAGCAAATATACTAGCTAGAACCCCCAATGTCATCATCCTCTAAAACCCCTTATCCACTTCCTTTTCTCTTCCCTGAATTTATTACTACCTGGCAGATTATACCATATTTATTTGTTTGACTGACATCTACTTTAAATGTAAACTCTGTAAGAGCAAGGTCCTTGTACCTGAGAAGCATAGAGCACAACAGTTAAAAGCACAAACACTAGAGCCAACTAGCTGAGATTGAACCCAAACTCTGCCATTTACCTGTCCTGTAGCTTGGTTCAGTCACTAAACCTGTATGTGTCTCAGTTTCCTAATTTGCAACACGGGCTAATAGTATTACCACTTCAGAGAGTTGTCAGTTAATAGAAGAAGAGCATCACCTCGGCTCTTCTGGCAACTAATCTTTGACAAAGTNTTTGATAAAGCAGGAAAAAACATCCAGTGGAAAAAAGACAGTCTCTTCAATAAATGGTGCTGGGAAAATTGGACAGCTACATGCAAAAGAATGAAACTTGACCACTCTCTCACACCATACACAAAGATAAACTCCAAATGGATGAAAGACCTCAATGTGAGACAGGAATCCATCAAAATCCTAGAGGAGAACATAGGCAGCAACCTCTACGACATCGGCCACAGCAACTTTTTTTCATGACACATCTCTAAAGGCAAGAGAAACAAAAGAAAAAATGAACTTGTGGGACTTCATCAAGATAAAAAGCTTCACCGCAGCCAAGGAAACAGTCATCAAAACAAAGAGGCAACCCATAGAATGGGAGAAGATATTTTCAAATGACACTACAGATAAAAGACTGGTATCCAAGACCTACAAAGAACTTCTCAAACTCAATACACGAGAAACAAATAATCAAATTAAAAAAAATGGGCAGAAGATATGAACAGACACTTTTCCAATAAAGACATACAAATGGCTAACAGACACATGAAAAAATGTTCAAAATCATTAGCCATCAGGGAAATTCAAATCAAAACCGCATTGAGATACCACCTTACTCCAGTTAGAATGGCATAAATTGACAAGGCAAGAAACAACAAATGTTGGAGAGGATGTGGAGAAAGGGGATCCCTCCTACATTGTTGGTGGGAATGCAAATTGGTACAGCCACTTTGGAAAACAGTGTGGTGGTCCCTCAAAAAGTTAAAAACAGAGATACCCTATGACCCAGCAATTGCACTACTGGCTATTTACCCCCAAAGATACAGATGTAGTGAAGAGAAGGGCCATATTGCACCCCAATGTTCATAGCAGCATTGTCCATAATAACTAAATTGTGGAAGGAGCCGAGATGCCCTTCAACAGATGACTGGATTAAGAAGATGTGGTCCATATATACAATGGAATATTACTCAGCCATCAGAAAGAACGATTACCCAACATTTGCAGCAACATGGACAGGACTGGAGGAGATTGTATTGAGTGAAATAAGACAAGCAGAGAAAGACAATTATCATATGGTTTCACTCGTTTATGGAACATAAGAAATAGCAGGAAGATGGGTAGAAGGAAGGCGGGAGTAAACAGAAGGGGGAATGAACAATGATAGACTGTGGACTCTGGGAAACAAACTGAGGGCTTCAGAGGGGAGGGGAGTGGGGGATTGGGAAAGGCCGGTGATGGGTATTAAGGAGGGCACATATTGCATGGAGCACTGGGTGTTATACGCAAGTAATGAATCATGGAACATTGCATCAAAAACTAATGATGTACTGTATGGTGACTAACAAACATAATAAAAAATTATTATTAAAAAAAAAGGAAGAAGAAGAACATGAGAACAGTACCTCGCAGGTTAGTGGTAGCTATCCATGGCTTTTATCGCTCACTGCTATCTCCCAGGACCACCCTCTGCACAACCGCCAACACAACCCATGGATCGCATCTGTCCCTTAGCGCTATTTCTTTAGCTGTCCCCTGCCACACATACTCTGCTGAGGCAGCAATTAATGCCAGACTTTTGCCACGTCAAACATGCCTTTTCCTCTCATCAGTCTGTGGCAGCCCCTTAGCTACCCCAACCCACCCTATCCACCCCCCCACACACAATTACCTTACACAAGTTATAGACTTAAACGGTATTTAGTAGAGGCTATACAAATATTTAAACATGTGCGTGAGAGCCAGGTTTGCACTCTGAGGGGGCCCCCAGGAGACCAGCAACGCCATTCTCAAACGATTGCAACGCAAGGCTTAGCACGCTTCTCAGCACTCAGCAGGCACTTGGGAGTTCTATGCACGTATTTTCACCCGAACCTGATGAGGTCGGTATTACTTCCCCTTGACAGAGAGGGAAAGAGGCTGGGCAAGGTAAGTACGAACTTGCTCACAGAAGCCAGTAAACAGACTTCAGTCCGGCTTGTCGCCTCCACAGTATGCATGTCCTCCACACCGCGCTCTGCTCTGACAGACCATTTATGACGAATCGGCTCGACAGGGCTCACACTCACTTTCTGGCAATGTCTGCTTCGTAAGCAGACACTCACTGGGAAGCCTTCTCTGAAACTAAAATAAGCCAGTTCAGATCCTCAGACTGGTTTTCCCCAAAGTGAGCTGTGCCTGTGCTTTAATACAAGGTGAAGAAAACATATTCTTTGGGACTGGCTGAAGAGCCTTTCACTTTCAGAGGTGTCTGTGGGGTACAGCTCATCACGGGGCTTTGGGTTCCCAAGAACCTGGCTTTAGGCTTGGTTCCATAACTTATTAGTCATGGTACCTTGGCAGGTAACGACCAACCTGGACCAAAACTCCCCCTTTCAGAAATTTGGGTACAACACCCGTGACCTCATAGAGATGTCATGTAGAGTCACCCAGGAAAGAAAGGACCTGGCAGGCAATAGGTGTTCAAGAAATAGCTGTTCATGAAAAGGAAGAAAAAGGAGGTAAGCAGGTGAGCATTAGTTTCAAGTGTAATGTTCCAGAGGATCCATCAGATTTCACATACTCTCCAAGGAGAGTCTCTCCTATGCATCCAAGCCATCTGGCCACACTGACCTGTACATGTAAGGTCCCAAGTCCTCTGAAGGGAGACTACTGGAGCATAGGACACCTTGTGGGAAAACCAGCGAAGCAAAGTGCCGTGGCAAAGTGAACTAAAATATTGGATTCTGTCTAGCTGGCTTCTCAGAACTTGCTACAGGTGAGATGAGGCTGTAATGTTCACATGCAGTTCAAAACACCTTCCATTTGGCAAGCCAACCATGAGTGGGTTGCAGAGAAAAAGAACTTCAAGTACTAGGGAGGAGCAGTTTCCTGGCAAATCAACACTCATCTGAGGCTTCCGCATAAATTCTGGCCTCAATAACAACTGAAGGCTTGATGAAGCAGATTCTTCTTCCTGGTTTTGTCTGCATTGTACACATGACCTAACCACAAAATAATCACTGTCCTTGCACTTTTCAACATTTCTTTGCCTCAACATCGCAGGAAAATGAAAGCAGCAAGGTTAATGAGCCCATTGTGAATTTAATTTGCCACAACTCCTTTCTATTCTCAACTCTTTTTACAACCCTCTCCTACTTTCTATCCAAATACTCAATGTCAAGTTGTTAAACAGACATTCTAGAACACCAAGGGAATGCCATAGCTAAAGCCAGGCCAAATTTTAAAACATAAGAACCTAACTGGCCCAAACAGCATCCAGTGTGGATTTCCTTTCTTCTCTTCCTTAAGCAACAGGTATCTCGTGTTCAAAGTTCACCCTCTCCTAGAGATGGGAAATGAAACAGAGATATAAGGACTAGTTCTAGAGTTTTACAGATCCAAAAAATAGTAGTTCTCACCGGATAGTACTGAACGGCAGAGAAGACACTACTGTAAAGTTGACCTGTCACACTTGTCATTTCAGTACCATACCCAAAGCCCCTTCCCCCTCCAGCTATGTCCTTTGCCCAGTCATTATAGATTTCCCCCACCCCCACTGCCAGCTGTACCGAGGAAGTGACAAAAAGGGACTTGCTCGATGCCATCAATCATTGTCACCAAGAGGAGAATGAAAAGAATCCAACAAATGTTCTTGCAAAAGCCTTCCATGCTCCACTCCCACACCACCTCCTCTTCACCAATATACAGCTTTATAAGCAGCCAGCCACTTTTTAACAGCGCCTCAGCTGGGATACATGAGGAGCAGAGAGGAGAAGCAGCATCCCGGGCACCATTCTTCTTCACAGGCGTGACCTTGTTTACAGTTCCCAGCTCACATGCTCCCCAGGCCAGACCGAGGCAGGGCTGTACACCAACTGGCTACCGGTAACCCAGACGGTGTAGGGCGGAAGGGCTCGTGATTCACGCGGTGCTGTGCATGCAGGAGGCCTGGCGGCAGAGAACGGGCACACAAGCAGGTAGCAGATGGCACTCTCCACAACTCCTTCTCCACACAGAGAACCTGCAGTTCCTCATTTCTCCGCTGACCATCATGACACTGATAAATCAATTTCCATGGCAACAGCTCTAACTATAACACTCTAAAAATAAAAGAAGTCTGCTTTAAATGGAAGACAGACACTTGCATTCATTTCTGGAAATACAGCGAGAGGCAGAATGTGGTAACGTGCATCATAAAGCCACAGGACAACTTTCCTCTTTGACTCCATAATCCCCTGTTGCCCATCTATTCTGGAAAAATAATAGAATAAAACAACAATAACAAAAGAACAACTGCATGCACAAGGATGTTAATTACAGTGATATTAAAATAGCAACAACCTAGAAGTTGTTTCACGGAAGAGATTGTGATATTATACAGATGAAATATCATGTAGCCATGAAAATTTATGATGAGAACTTAGAAAAATGGAGGAACAATGATGTAGTGAAGTGAAAAAAACAGTAATACCAATTTATGGGGGTTTTTTTGTTATAATTCTGCCAGGTACATCCGCCTATGAAAAAGTTAGAAAAGTTGATATACTAGGTTGGTAGAATTTTAAGGTTTCTTAGATTTCTTTTAAAGTGTTAATGAAAAAGAAAAACTAAGATCAAAGAAAAACTGTGTAGAAGTCACCACAAGTGCTTCAACTATCTTCAAAAACTCAGCTCTGCCACACAAGGATAGGTAGCAATGAACTAGGTGTACACCTAGCAATAAAAATGGAACTTTTGGAACCCAGTAAAACAAAACCAAACCCAAAACCCTCAAACTAAAAATAACTAAAAGCTAAAACTAAGATAGCCTTACATTGGTCTAAATTAAAAATAGTCGATCGACCCTGGAACAATGTGGGGGTTGGGGCACCGACCCCCGCCCCCACAGTTGAAAATCTGCGGATAGGTTTGACTCCCCAAAAACTTAACTACTAACAGTTTACTGCTGACTGGAAGCCTTATTGATAACAAACAGTCTTTCAACACATATTCTGTATATTAGATATATTATTTATCATATTCTTATAATATTAAAGTCAGATAAAGAAAAAAAATGTTAAGAAAATCCTAAGGAAGAGAGGATACATTTACAGTCCTGTATTTATTGTATAACCCCCACATTGTTCAAGGGTCAACTGTATTTTTAAGGTCAAATCTGTGCTGTTCAAGGGTCAACTGTACCTACACACGAGACACAAGAATGCACACAGACCTAAATGATACATTTTATACATAACCCACTAGTAGCCTCTGGGAGGGAGGAAACAAGGGCTACAAAGAAGAACTTAAAAGAGAGCCCAGCACAAAGCCGGAGCCACCACTGTGTGACCTGTGAGGCTGTGTACCCTACGCTCAAGAGTGTGATGGGCTCAACCTCTGCAACTGTCATCTCCTCTCTAAGACATGGTCCATGGTCCCCAAGAGTAGTTGCTTTATATAATGGCCATTCTCTTCAGCCCCAGACTCTAACTTTCCTTCTGCTTAAATCACGATTAAAAGATTGCAGGAAATCATCATTACTGAAAACTCTCTTATTATGTTTCCAATTGTGTACACAATTACATAACAATTATAGAATAAGATGTGAGTGTATGAAGTGTTTATATATTTATATACATGGTATTACAACTCTACGTAACTATTCAGAATTACACTTGTAATCTACAAAAGAAACTATCAACAGTGGCTGCCTCCAGAGGGGAACTGGAAAAAGGAAGACCTAATTCCCACTGTGTACTCTCTTCTGGATCTTTTAAATTTTTGTACCTTGAGCATATATGACCAAATAAACATTTCAAAGTTCTAAACAACCACCCACGCTGTATACAGAATATTACAAAATAGGCTTGAGAAGCAAAATATTCCAATTATACCAGAATCAAGAAGACTCCAACCCAGTTCTCTCTAGCTGCTAGATAGGTAGACAGTTTCCCGTGGCCAGAGAGCGTTCCTCCCAGGTCCTTTTCACCCTGCTCAACCAGAATCAGCTCACCAGGTGGCAGCATTTGCTGCTGTGCTTGGCTGGACATCTTTGATTTTTATATGCAGGTTAATTATTAATTACAGCCACCTCCGTGATCTTCCCAGGACCAAAGGCAGCTGGGGACTGCAATCTCTGTTAAATGTCCCCACCCTTGAGCCTGTGGGTCTTGGCGCTGAGAAGTAGAGATGCCGCTGTGATTTGATGGCAGGAGCCCCAGGGGGCTTCAGGATCATTTTATCTTAACAAAGCCAGGCTAAAAAGTTTTTCAACTCGGATCCTCTTCTTTTCTTTTTTTTAAGATTTTATTTTTTTATTTAAGAGGGAGAAGGAAAGGGGGAGAGAGAAAGTGAGCAGGGGGAGGGGCAACAGAGGAGAGACTCTCTCTCAAGCAGACTCCTCACTAAGTGCAGAGCCCAATATGGGGCTAATCTCACAACCTCCGAGATCATGACCTGAGTAGAAATCAAGTGTCTGTCGCTTAACTGACTGAGCCACCCAGGCGCCCCAACTTGGGTCCTTTTTATCGAAGTCAATTTCTTTACTGTGTGCTAGCTTTTGAGTCAAAATAGTGGCAAGGGGCGCCTGGGTGGCACAGCGGTTAAGCGTCTGCCTTCGGCTCAGGGCATGATCCCGGCGTTATGGGATCGAGCCCCATGTCAGGCTCCTCTGCTGTGAGCCTGCTTCTTCCTCTCCCTCTCCCTCTGCTTGTGTTCCCACTCTCGCTGGCTGTCTCTATCTCTGTCGAATAAATAAAATCTTAAAAAAAAAATAGTGGCTAGCTGGGGTGGAGTGGCCATGAAGAGGGAGGAGACAGGCTCATCAGGCCAAAAGTGCCAGTGGGACCTGCTCCTATAGCACGTTCGAGAACTGGGCACCTTAACTGCCATCCACAGTGAATTCTCACTCAGAAAGCCTTTGAGATATGCCAGAATTTCCAGACAGATAATTAAGTACTATTTCACTTCTCTAACAATTTCATCATTGTTCTGTATTAAAATGGACATCAGAAATAGAGAAAACTTGTTTCTCGTGGCAAACCCTTAAAAGAGGAGGGGAATGCAAGTCCACCACACGAATAAAAAGGAATCTTGTCCCACCCGCCATGGGGAAAAAATGACACACAAGTGGCATTTCTACGGGGGAGGGGCAAGAAGCCAGAAAGGAAACTTCTAGGGTAGTGAGAAAATGAAGTTCCAAAACGACACTGCAGGATGTTAGGCCTGGTCAGGAACAAGACGACCGACAGGCAAAGAGTGACAGACACAAAAAGCAACGGGTTGGCAAGCAGGAGACGCACACACCACTGAGACCCACGTGACGGTTTCCCCTCCGACAGGAAGCACAAACCATCGGGGCCCACTCGGTTTCTGACAACGAGCTTTCCAGCTCAGCTGCCTGGACAGAAGACCGAACGAGCTTCAGAGAAGAAACCTGGAGAGTGGAGGCTGGGCGGGGAGTCCCCCTCGAGCACCGAGGGGCCTCCTCCTTCTAGCACTCCCCTCCTGTTCACTTCGCGCTTCACCTTCAGGGAAGAAGTCACTCGCGACCACACAGGGAGAGCCAGGCTGCAAACCACAAGGCGAGTCAGGCCAAGGTTTGAGGAACAGGAGCTGCTTGTAAGAGAACATGATCACACCCTGGTGTTCTTAGGTTTCAGGAAATGTGGCTTGATCGACAGTCCGGCCAGCTCCGTGCAATAACAAATGCGCTGCGAGGGTGTTCTGGGGCCGGCTCACGTGTCACAATGGCTCTACTTCCCGGCCGCCAGGCAGCCTCACCTAACACCTTCCCGTTCTGATTATCTGCAAGATACGGGATCCGAAGCCTACCACTTACCATCTTCACATTCGAAATACCCACGGATGTTGCTAACTGTGTTTCCAGACCACAGGCATCCACTCTGTTTATGTCTGAAGCCGTCATTTTGGAATCTGCACAGAATATTAAATGCATGGGCACACACAAACACAAATATCAAGCCTCTGTGAATGGCAGTTTTCTCGGTATGATCGCTGGCGGACCAGAATAACAAGCAGGGACTGAGGATGAGGGTAACATGCCGAAGAGCCCTACACCAGCCCACGAGAGAGCTAGAAGCGTATGTGTGCCTTATGCATATAAAGAAACATCATTTCAAACTATCGCAGCTAAGAAGAAACACTCTGATTTGAAGCAAACTTTAACCAGTTGGGACCAATCTGTTGGCAAGACTTGTGCCAAAGGGCTTCAGGTGTGCCACGGCCGATTTCAGAATTTACTGGAAAGTGTCGGTGGAGGTAGAAACTAGCTAGCTAGAGCGTTAAGTATCAGTCACTTCTAATCACCTAAATTACGAATATAAACTGGAATAAATGGAGACTAACTTCAGCTTCAGCAAATCCATTCTATCAGGTCCTGCAAACAGATGCCTGCAGGGGTGAGGCAGTTACTGGCAAGGGGCAAAGCTGGCCGGGAGAGGGCTGTGTGCTACTCAGCCCTGCAGCCTTGTGAGAGCAAGAACCACTGGGGCCCTACCTTCACGATTTCCTTTAAGTGGGAAATCCAAGTCTTTACAAGCTTTTCTGATTTTTAAACGCTCAGAACTAATTAAAAAATAGTAAAACACTCGGCATGTCGAATGAAACACATCTTAAACTTTTATTACATTACAAAGGGAAGTGAAAACATGCCCCGTGAGTATGTTTTCAGATGGGTAAAGGTTTGGCCATAAATTTACAAGGCTCACAGATGTTCTTTCTTAGCAGATTCTTGAAAAGTATAGTTTAAAAAGGTGGCAAGACACTCTATTTACCCAATTAATACGTATAGTTTATTTATTTATTTATTTTTTAAAGATTTTATTTATTTATTTGACAGAGATAGAGACAGCCAGCGAGAGAGGGAACAAGCAGGGGGAGTGGGAGAGGAAGAAGCAGGCTCATAGCAGAGGAGCCTGACGTGGGGCTCGATCCCATAACGCCGGGATCACGCCCTGAGCCGAAGGCAGACGCTTAACCGCTGTGCCACCCAGGCGCCCCAATATGTATAGTTTTAAAAAGGGGGCAAGACACTCTATTTACCCAATTAATACGTTTATGATAAAATACATTAGATGCATTAACTGCATTAAAGTATAATAGGGACACTGAAAAAATGCAAATCACGGCCACAATGATGTATCACCTCACCCAGTAGGATGGCTGTCTCAAGAAACACTCAAAATAATAAATGTTAGTGAAGGTGTAGATCAGTCAAAGCCCTCATGGATTACTGGTGGGAATGGAAAACAGTGCCGCCACTGTGGAAAACAATTTGGTGGTTCCTCCAAAAAGTGAAGTGGAATTATATATGATCCAACAATTTCACATTTGGGTAAGTACTCAAAAGAAGGGAAAACAGGGACTCAAACAGATATTTGAATTCCAGCGTTCATAGCAGCATTATTCATAACAGCCAAAAGGTAGAAACAACCGAAGTGTCCATCAATGGATGAATCAACAAAATGAGGTAAATCCACACAATGGATTGATTATTCAGCCTTAATAAAATCCTAATACATTCCACAACAGAGATGAACTCTGAAGACATTATGCTAAGTGAAATTAGCCAGAAGTGAAAGGACAAATAGTATGATTCCACTTATAGGAAGTACCTAGAATAGTCAAATACTTTGAGACAGAAAGGAGAATGGTGGTTACCAGGAGCTGGGCGGAGTAGGAATGGTGAATTAGGATTTAGTGAGGAGTGTGTTTCAGTTTCGCAAGATGAAATAGTTCAGGAGATAGTGGTGACAGTTGTACAACATATGAATGTATTTAATGTCGCTGAATTGTACTTTTAAAAATGGTTAAAATGGCCAATTTTCTGTTACGTATATTTTACTACAATTAGAAAAAAAAGAACAAAAGGATATACGCAGAGAAGGTAGGCTTTCTTACCTACTAGCTTTCTCAGCAACCAAGATGGGCCCAAGATTTCCACCCCATCCCCCCCACCCCCCTAGTGCACGCATGGGAGACACACACACACACACACACACACACACACACACACACACACACGCGCACCACCCCTTACATCTTACAGCCTGGGTACGGCACTGAGGAAGTACGGTGACCACAGGAATCTCACTGCTCTACCAGAATCTTCCGCAGGGCCGTTGTGTACGGTTGTACAGGGGGCACCCTGTGCACAGGATCCTGGCCCAGGGTACCAGCCTGGGCTCCCCCTGCCAGGCCCTGTGCCTGGAGGAAGGGGTGCCTTTTCCTGCTCACAAAAGCACTTTAGTCTAATGGAGACCCTGATCTTTCCTACCTTCAAACTGATCTTCCTTTCTAATTCTCTATTTCTGTTCATGATGCAATGTCCCTTCCTGTTCTCATTCCAGTTGCCGCTTGGCTTCTACCAACTCTGTGCTTCTCACTCCCTTCCCCTCTCCTGTCCCCTCTACTACATTGCTACCTACCCTATTAAGGCCCTTTGACCTCTGGTCTGGCCTTTGACCTCTGACTAGGGGTCCGTATCTTCAGCAACCCCTCCCCAGATGATCCAGTTTACATGCTGCTGCCAGATTAATTATCCCCAGTCAGGGATCATCATTTCACTCACGTACCTCCAGGGGCTTCCCTTTTCTCTCTTGTATGTGTTGAATACAGGAACAATAAAGTAGCTTACTCACACCCAATCGTCAAATCTATTGTTTGAAGTGACTGTCAGTTTATTTTGATTTTCCCTTCCTTAGGTGAGCGTGAAGCAGCAGCAGTTATCAAACAATCTTTCCAGCAGAACCTTTACATTTCCAAGTTACTGGCAAGGAATCAGTAGACAGAAATTGAAGAAATCTCAGAGAAGCTTGAACTTCCCATCCCTACAGCTAATAATAATTTTGCGGGGGGTGGGGCATCAGTGGCTCACTTGCGTAGGCGTCCAACTCTTGATTTTGGCTTAGATCAAGATCTCAGGGTCATGAGATCAAGCCCCGCATCGGGCTCCACGCTCAGTGGGGCGTCTACTTGGGATTCTCTCACCTTCTGCAGGGCAGCCCCCTGCTCGTGCTTGCGTGCCCTCTCTCTGTCTCAAATAAATTTTTTAAAAAAATGATGTCTCTCTCAGTTCTGGAGGCTGCAAAGTGCAAAATCAGGGCACCAGCATGATCTGGGTAAGGGGTCTTTTCCTGGTTCATGGCTGGCACCTACTCACATATTCTCACATGGCAAAAGGGACTGGAGAGCTCTGTGGGGTCTATTTTATAAGAACACTGATCCCATTCATGAGGCCTCCACTCTCATGAACTAATCATCTCCCCAATCCATTTCTTAATACTACGACATTGGGCATTAGGATTTGAACGTAAGAATTTTGGGAGGACACGAATCCATGGAGACTCCTGTGGTTCCTTCCTGAAGTTAGATTTATTTTTAAGCCTACAACTCAAATCCTACACCAGTAGCACTAAGTATTAACCTGGTTCTGCAAAAAAGGATGCCTGGAAAAAACCTCCCAGCACTTGATGGCAGGTCTTTAAAGAAAGAGAATATTACTAATGTGAAGAAGATACAACTGAAAGGGACTTTTTCTTTTATCCTTAGCTTTATAGCCAAGGTCCAAGGCTGAGGACAATGAGGCTGAGCACCCGACTTAGAAAGCCATAAACATGTAAGGACAGACAAGGCCCCATATTGCTTACCCAGGGGTCACAGGACCAGCCCAGCCAGCTGACCACAGCCCCTCTTTCCAGCCAGCCCCCAAGAAAAGGAAGAAGAGTTGATGTTGGCTTTGTGTGGAGGGCAAGTTTCCAGTGCAGGTTACTACCTGCTTCTCCAATGAGTTAGGAACATGGGAGGGGTTCTGAGACAATCCCTAGGACAGATGGGGGTACGTGCAAGAAGGGGAGACAGGCATCCTATTCCTTGTCTGGCTGCTTGCTGAGCTGCAGAACCCACAGGCCCACTCCTGGCTGGCAGTGAATCAGAAAGGTGCATGCTATGGACTTAGGAGACCTTGGCATCCATTACCTGGACTGGGGGGGGTACCCATCAACACACACACTGGCAACCGTTTCTGAGCTAGAGATATGGAAGGTGGGAAGCCCACTGGAGGAGCTCCATGGAAGCCGAGCTGAGAGGGATCCAGGTGTAGTACCTCAGGGAAGAAGGTGGGAATATTCCAGTTCATTCCAGTTCATTCTAAGCCCTGGGCAGGGTGTGAGGGGAGCCCTAGAGTTTGCAGAATTCCTTTTCAAGGAATGTTCAAGTTAGTGGGGCAGGAGCCCTAGGGTTGCCAGACAGCTGCTGAGCCAGGCAACAGGCCACTGGACTTGGAGGAGGAGGTGGGAGCATGAATGGGACAGGAACACCCAGCAATGCCCAAGTGAGACGCAGAACCCCTGAACAGGTCCTGTGCAGAAGAGGCTGAGGGGAAGCTGAGCACAGCCCCAAGAGAGCCGTATAAAGTATCTGCAGAGACCCCTAACCTCAGAACGAACCAGATGGAAGTACTTTCTCACCACCGACTGCGACTTGCCGAGTTAAATAACTGCTGGACCCTTGCTCCATTTCCTGTCACGGGGGGAGGAGCTAGAGCTCAGCAGAGAGTAGGAGAGGTACACAGTTTGAACGGGATATGAGATGAGGGAGTTTCAGAAAGACTAAAGAATTAGAGAACATGGCCAATATATATCATCCAGGGACTGGAACCAGGATTCAACAGAGCACAGTTGTAAGCAGTGCCTAGAGAGAATGAAAGCTATTTCATGCTGTTACCCTGAACAAACTGAGGCAGGCTCCTCAAGAAAACAGCCATACTGAAAGTAGGTCTAAGTACACATAAGTTATAAACTCTTCCTAAAGTCCGTGCAGGTGAAAAACTACAGTAGCATTGTATTGTAGCTTGAGGCAGGCCAAGGTTCACTATGGGCCACTTCCAGTCACTCTGTAAAGGACAGGCTTCAGCTAAAGGCCTCTGCCAACCCCCAATGCCCTGGGAAGAGAAAGGACACGCGGCCAGACTCACACAGGTCTGCACTCAAACCCCGCCCCCTCCCCAGTTGTTGCACGGGTGCATGAATGTGTGTGCCATCCCCCCATGTGGCAGGCAACATGCCAGTCACTTGAGAGCTCTGCCACGTCGTGGTGGTACCCACGTTACAGAAGCCACTTAATCTCAATGTTACATCGATGGGCCCAATGATGAGACCAGGATTCCAACTAAACCCGACTCTAAACCACATCCACATTGGCTCTGGCCCATGACGCCAAAGAGCAGGGGGGCGGGGAATGAGCTCAGAGAAGACCTACAAATGTCCCAAGGGATTTAAGAATCAGCAGCTGCTCACCAGCAGTTCTAAAATGCAGTTGACTTTATTTACATTTTGAAATTTATAAAACCTGGTGTTGTGACAGCTTATTATACATAATAAAACTTAGTATGTCCACCCCCACCCCTGGGCTCACAAAGGAAAGCCACCAGTACTGGACAACTGCAGTCTGACCTTTAGTAGAAAGACAAAACCACTATTGAGCAAAAAAAAACACAAAAAACAAGAAACTAGTTCTGAACAGAATGCACCAGAATCAAACTTGCCAAGCTGTCTGTCCTGTGGAATTTTGCAGTGTTTAATGTCAACTGTCCAGAACAGGCCTTGTGGGTCTCTCTGAAAGAATACTTTAATATCACTATTACTACCCAGCTCTGTAGGTAGCGTTTTAGATAATTACAAGTTCCTGGAAACCACTGGAGAGCACGCTACTCAGGAAAGGCCTTTATTAACCTTTTAAAAGCATTAACCAGAGGACTTATCTTAACCAAATTATCTCAGCAGCCAGTCTCCTTGCTGGTTGAATCACTATGCAAATATCAGGGCTCTGAGTCATTGAAAATTACTGAAAAGGATTTGGTTTTGTGAGCACAAGGTCTTTTCCCTAGAAATGTATGCTATGCTTTAAAAGGTGTTCTCACACTTTGCCCTTAAGATATCTCTGGTAGAGAGCTCACCAAGACAACTTATTACCAATAAAAAAGACAGCATCCAATTTCAGAATATCCCAAATGACAAATTCGACAGCCTTAATTCTTCCCTCTGTGCTATTAGTAGGTAAAAAAATATATGTATACATTATACTTTCAATTTTCGGAATTAAGGAACCTGAAATTTTTGATACTTCCTCTGAAAAGGACAGCAAGTTCTTCACACCATTTTCTAGAGGCACCAAACAAAAGGAGAATGGTCCTAACACTTCAAATTGAGATGATAAGCTATATCTTAATCAATTCTTTAAAGAAAAAAATTTTTTTGGACAGGAAGGAATCCTTTTGCCCAAACCTTGTTTCCCAAGCTACGCAAGAATATGTTCTCAGAAAGCCAGTTAAATGGGTACGTGTTGGGAAGGAATAGCTCTAAGGAACAGATTCAAATAGTACCTCCCTTTCCTAGTTATGTTTTCATCAGCCACAGCCATTAAACAAGAAATAATAAACATTGCTAATTTCTACCATCATCCTCACTCAGCGAGCTCAGTCATAATACTTACTTTCAATTTGGCATTCAACCCTCTCTGTAGTTTATGCATCATCACTAGTAAACTTAAGAAGGGCTTTGAGCTACATGAGCTTGCTTCTTTCTGTCTTTGCCCCTTTGCCTACAGCAAGGGAGTCACCAGCCTTACACTGGAATAGACAGAGAAGCTTCTCAGGGACTGACTCAAGTCACCCTATCATATGGATTCAGGGTCAGCTACAGGGCAGTTCCATGGGCCCCACATTTGGTTTAATGCTCTGTTGTAACCACCTTGAAATTCTTAATTTTGAACAAGTGGTCTCATGTTTTCATTCTGCCATGGGCCCTGCAAGTTTTGTAACCAGTCCTGTCCAAATCTGATTTTTAAAAATGGGATTGAGGGAAATGGATGAAAGACCTAAATGTGAGATGGGAATCCATCAAAATCCTAGAGAAGAACACAGGCAGCAACCTCTTCAACGTCGGCTGCAGCAACTTCTTGGTAGACACGTCTCCAAAGGCAAGGGAAACAAAAGCATAATGAACTACTAGGATTTCATCAAGATAAAAGGCTTCTGCACAGCAAAGGAAACAGTCGACAAAACCAAGAGACAACCGACAGAACGGGAGAAGATATCTGCAAATAACATATTAGATAAAGGGCTAGTATCCAAAATCTATAAAGAACTTATCAAACTCAACACCCAAAAAACAAATAATCCAATCAAGAAATGGGCAGGAGACATGAACAGACATTTCTCCAAAGAAGACATACAAATGGCCAACAGACACATGAAAAAATGGTCCACATCACTCGGCATCAGGGAAATACAAATCAAAACCACAATAAGACACCACCTCACACTAGTCAGAATGGCTAAAATGAGCCACTCAAGAAACGACAGATGTTGGAGAGGATGTGGAGAAAGGGGAACCTTCATACACTGCTGGTGGGAATGCAAGCTGGTGTAGCCACTCTGGAAAGCAGTATGGAGGGTCCTCCAAAAGTTAAAAATAGAGCTAACCTACGACCCAGCACTACCAGGTATTTACCCAGAGGATACAAAAGTAGTGATCTGAAGGGGCACCTGCACCCCAATGTTTACAGCAGTGATGTCCACAATAACCAAAGTACGGAAAGAGCCCAGATGTCCGTCGACAGATGAATGGATAAAGAAGAGGTGGTGTATCTATACAATGGACTATTACTCAGCCATCCAAAAATGAAGCCTTACTATGTGCAATGATGGGGATGGAACTAGAGAATATTATGCTAAGCAAAATAAGTCAATAGAGAAAGACAACAATCATATGATTTCACTCATATGTGGAATTTAAGAAACAAAACAGGATCGTAGAGGAAGGGAGGGAAAAATAAAATAAGACGAAAACAGAGAGGGAGACAAACCATGAGAGACTCTTGATCATAGGAAACAAACTGAGGGTTGCTGGAGGGGAGAGAGGTGGGGGGATGGGGTAACTGGGGGATGGACATTAAAGAGGGCACATGATGGAATGAGCACTGGGCGTATATATACAACTGATGGATCACTGAACTCTATCGCTGAAACTAATAATATACTATATGTTAATTGAATTTAAATTAAAAAATGGCATTGAGGTTAAAAAGTTTTACTCTATACCATACTTTATAGGGCTTTTATTCTACTTTAAAAAATACAGACCTCATGTTTTTTTCAAAGATTTATTTATTTATTTGAGAGAGAGAGAAAGAGCAAGTGGGGAGAGGGGCAGAAGGAGAGAATCTTGAAGCAGACTCTCCACTGAACACGGAGCCCAACATGGGGCTCGATCCCAGGACCCCAAGATCACGACCTGAGCTGAAACCAAGAGTCGGTCACCTAACAAACTAAGCCACCCAGGCGCCCCAATATTTTTATATTCTCAAACACAATTAAGGTAAAGTACTCAAGTGTCTTTCACCTGGATCACTGCAAATGTTTCTCAACTGTTTCTTTGGGATCTACTGCTCCCCAATGCCAATTTGCCTTCACAGAGTCAGAATTCTTGTGTAGTGCAAACCTGATCTCACTCTGCTTGAAACCCTTCAATGACTTATCCACTGTCTTCAGCACCAGGCCCACTAAAGACCGGGTGGCCACAAGCCTCTGAGCTCCAGCCCCTGCCTGATGCTTGGCATCACTGGCCTTCTTTCAGCTTCTAGAAAGTGTCTTCTCCATCCCCACCTCATAGCCCTAGCATCCGCTGTCCTCTGCCCAAGGGACAAATATTCCAATCTGTCTCTGTGCAAGGATTTAGATAAAATAAGGCAAAAATCCTGGACTCAAATCAGCAATCACTACTGGCTTTTACATCACCGAAGAAGCACAAGAGAGGTTTGAAAAAGGCTTAGAATTCTTAGTAAATATGTTTTTCACTTATGCTAGGCCTTGGGGGCTGCTTTTCCAATGGTGAGGACAATGAGCCTCCGTCTACCTATGAAACCTGGAGCAATGATGGGAAGATGCAGGAGAGGTCAGTTTTCAAGTTTTTCAGCTCAGATTAACTGGCCATCTTTATCATCTTTCCTGACCTCTTAGACACAACGTTTGTAAACAAATTAGAAGGGTTTTGGAAAAATAAACTGGAAAGTACTAATGAGACTTCACCAAACAAGATATACAGATAGCCAATAAGCTTAAGAAAAGATGTTCCATATCTTACGTCATCAAGGAAATGCAACTTAAAACAATGAGGTATCACTACGCATCTATTAGAATGACCAAAATCTAGAACACTGTTAATACCAAATACTAGTGTGGATGTGGGGCAAGAGGAACTCTCAGTCTTTGCTGGTGGGAACGCAAAATGGCACAGCCCCTTTGGGGGACAGTCAGTTTGTTAAGAAACTAAACCTACTCTTATACAATATCAGCAATTGTGCTCTTTTGTTATGCACCCAAGGGTGTTGAAAACTTATTTCCACACAGAAACCTACACACATGTACACACACACGTTTATAGCAGCTTTATTCATAATTGCCAAAACTTGGAAGCAATCAAGATGTCCTTCAGTGGGTGGATGGATAAACAGAGTGTGGTACATCAAGATTATAGAGTATTATTCAGAGCTAAGAAGACATGAGCTTTCAAGCCACGAAAAGATACGGAGGAAACTTAAATACTTACTATGAAGTGAAAGAAGCCAATCTGAAAAGGCTACATGCTGTATGATTTCAAGTATATGATATTCTGGAAAAGGCTAGGCAATGGACACAGTAAGAAGATTGGTGGTTGCCAGGCGAGGGCATGGCATGAATAGGAGGAGAAGAGAGAATTTTTAAGGCAATAAAACTACTCTGTGTGGTACTCTGATAGGAGTACCTTGTATTCATAATGATAAATATGTCATTATATATTTGTTTAAATCCACAAAATGTACAACACCCAGAGTGAACCATAATGTCAACTATGGACGTTGGGTGATTATGATGTGTCAAAGCAGATTCACAAATTTTAAGCAATGTATAGCACTCTAGTGGGAGTTGTTGAGAAGTGGGAAAACTGTGTACATGTGGAAGCAGGATGCATATGGGAAATCTCTGTGCCCTCTGCTCAATTTGCTGTGAACCTTAAATTGCTCTAGGAAAAAAAAGTCTTAATCTGGAAAAAAAATGTTACTGGGGATGAACAAAGGGCTTGCTTAAAAAAAAAAAAAGAGTATCTCATATACATTCTTTGAAGAAATTTCACTGTTAGAGGTGATAAAATACTCATGTAGAAAATGCTTAAGAAGGCTTTTCTTGCTCAGAAAGAAATGGACAATTATGGATAAGTTGCCTGCAATTTTAGTCAGCCTCTATTTTAATGCTCTGATGTTATACCAGTCCATTAGTATACTGTGGCTCTTCAGAGTCCATTGCTCCAAGAGCTTTCCCAGAAGAGTAGTATCTTCTGGACCGAGAGGTCTCTTCACCTTGACCTTTAGAATGTTTAGCAAAGATGTGCCTTTCTCCCCTATCATCCCGTTCTCTTTAACTAGCTCTTTGAATACTCTTATCCCAGTAGCCAGAGAACATGCTGCTGGCTTTTTACAACAGTGTTGAGAGAACTGACTCTCCATGTGAGAAAAAATTAAGAGTTCTATTCACAAAAATATTCCAGGTGAATTAAGGCTCTACACATTAAAAAATTTTTATGAAAACATTAGAAGAATATATAGGGGAGTAGGACTATAACCTTGGAGAAGGAAGGTCTTCTTAAGCCAGACACAACAAAAAATCATACAAAGGAGAATTATTTATGGTGTCTGATACCGTCCAATTTCCCAAAGTTAAAAGGCAGGGCCAGGCTTAGACAAAGTATTTACTACATAACAAAGGATTAGTATTCAGACAATACAAAGAACTAGAAATCAATATAGAAGGCATTTTTTAAAGCTGAGCTAAGGATATTAAAAGGCAATTCACAGAAAACTAAAAATGGCTGGCAAACATTTGAAGAGCTGCCTAGTAAAGAAAAACTTTTAATAGTGAGACACAGGTTTTTACTTAATAGATTGGCAAAAAATTTAAAGATCAATTTTATGAAGTGTTGGCAAGTGTGTGGCATTTACATGAGACCCTACTGGTGAATAATTTGGCAGTCTTCTATCACAGAACCCCTACAATACAACAGTTCTGTTTGTCCTCAGCGAAGAGAAAAACCAGACCTTACACACGGAGGGAGGATGCTACACTGTAAGTTTTCACTGTAACACAAGAAACTAGCAATACCAGGTTTCAAAGTGAGTTATAAGACAGGCTACCCTGGAAAGTGTGCCAAAGGGAGATAATGAAAAACCAGACCTGAGTCTCTCTCCTGTAATGAGCTTCCAGAGAAAGATCTGAAGAAGGATTTCTTTGGAAAAATCTTCCATGAGACCCCTACACAGCTCCTTCTCCCCTTCAGATGAAGGGTGGGACCATCAACTTCTTGCCTCATGAGACGGTTTTTGGTGAGACTGACTGGGGAGTTGCATAGCAGTTCTCCACGGTTAAGGAAGCAGAGAGCCGATGTCTGACTTCAACCCTGGGAATCCAGAACGTGAAAGGCAGTGTGGCTGGCTGCCCTGAGGACTAGGAAGTGAAGGAACGTTGAAGCTACACTGGGACTGGCTCATCTTTTGAGTCTGTTCGAGCAAAGAGTGCTACATGTTTCCATGGGCCAGGGATGGTCTGGCAAGAATGAGCCAGTACGGACTTGTCTTAGGTTAGACCTGTGAGGCTGTTTGCAAGGGCAGCATGACCTCATGAGGCAGAACTGGAGGTGGACTACTAGACTCCCAGGGGCTGAGAGGGAGGAAGGGATGAGGGCCTTGAAGAGCATCCCATGAGAGAGTCATCATTCATTCTCTATCAGGCTTTGAGAATGGAGGCCAACTTACTACGGAATCAGTCACAGAAAGATTTTCCTGTCCCCTCTGCCATCCTCTCACCCCCATTCTGAAGAAAACATGGCCAAAATAAAGATCTTGACCTGTGTTTTCTAAGATGTATTTTTTTTCAAAAGGCAATTTTCATTACAATGCATATGATATGATTCAGTTTATATTAAGAAACACACTTTGTGAACATTTATATACATAAAGACACAGAAAATGGTTTAGAAGGACAGAAATTGAGAACAGTTACCCTGCTGTGGAATAATATGGGGGGCTTATTGTCAAATGTGAAATTAGACTCATCCTCATTAAGAACACATTCATGTATTCCCTGAATAATTAAATGTATTAAAAACAACAACAACAAAAACACTGTTCCCAGCAAGAGAATCCATCTGTCTTAATCTGCTAACCATGGATCAGCAAAAGTTCTCGTCAGGATACGCACACCTTTGGGCTGTTTGGTTAAGGTCTGTCTGCCACGTTTCAGCTCTCTCTACAACATGCTCCCATTTAGTGAATTCTCTACCTGGGACTTGGCTATCGACTGTGGACCTCAGACTCTGATTCTTCTCAAAGTAGACAAGATTCACAACTGAAACGACATTGTTTTCTTAATTTTAAGAAGTCTTTTTGTGATTTCCTCTGTCAGCCAGAGTGGGAAGAAATAGGACTCTACCAAAAGAAAACTAAGATGTACATCTAGAAATAAACTGCCATGTGGTTAATAAATGAATGAAGAACCATTGTGGTGGGTAAAAAAAAATTAGAAGAACCTGAAGTTTTTAAGGTAAGGAGCCCTCCCTCTGATGTGTGTGTGTGTGTGTATGCACACACATTTGTGTACATACACAGTTTGTTCTGCAACAGGAGAAACCTCGTAATACTAAACCACAGCCTGTGAATCCAGAGACAAAAACAGTAAAAAGTTAAAAATAGAGCTACCCTATGACCCAGCAATTGCACTACTGGGTATTTACCCCAAAGATACAGACGTAGTGAAGAGAAGGGCCATATGCATCCCAATGTTCATAGCAGCATTGTCCACAATAGCTAAATTGTGGAAGGAGCCGAGATGCCCTTCAACAGATGACTGGATTAAGAAGATGTGGTACATATATACAATGGAATATTACTCAGCCATCAGAAAGAACGATTACCCAACATTTGCAGCAACATGGATGGGACTGGAGGAGATTATGCTAAGTAAAATAAGTCAAGCAGAGAAAGACAATTATCATATGGTTTCACTCACTTATGGAACATAAGAAATAGCAGGGAGATCATTGGAGAAGGAAGGGAAGAATGAAGGGGGGGTAAACAGAAGGGGGAATGAACCATGAGAGACTAGGGACTCTGGGAAACAAACTGAGGGCTTCAGAGGGGAGGGGGTGGGGGATTGGGATAGGCCTGTGCTGGGTATTAAGGAGGGCACGCATTGCATGGAGCACTGGGTGTTATATGCAAATAATGAAACATGGAACAGTACATCAAAAACTAAGGATATACCGTATGGTGACTAACATAACATAATAAAAAAATTATTATTACAAAACAAAACAAAAAAACCCCACAGTAGTGCAGTTAGAGACCAAGTATCTTAGGACAGCTGTTCATCAGTTCGAATAAACCAGCTAAGAACATCATGGGTTCTGAAAATGAATAGTGTAACAACTACCAGTTGCCAAGAAAAGGGGGAAGTTCCCTTTTGCACTACTACAGCAGCCTGTATATTGTACTGTTTCTTCCCTCAACCCATCCTATTTCTACATTATACCCAAGAATTGGCACATTCCAGTCTATAGGTCAAGGGTATTTTTTATATTTCAAATGGTGGAAAAACTTTGAAACAAGAGTATATCAGGACACATAAGTTGATATGAATATTGCAGGTGGTATCCATAAATAAAGTTTTATTGGGACTTTGCCACATGCATTTGTTGTTGTATTGTCTTCAGCTGCTTCCATGCTACAAGGGAAGTTGAGTCTTTCCAACAGAGACACTGTGGCTCTCAAGAATATCTGATCCTTTGGGGCGCCTGGGTGGCACAGCAGTTAAGCGTCTGCCTTCGGCTCAGGGCGTGGTCCCGGGGTTATGGGATCGAGCCCCACATCGGGCTCCTCCACTATGAGCCTGCTTCTTCCTCTCCCACTCCCCCTGCTTGTGTTCCCTCTCTCGCTGGCTGTCTCTATCTCTGTCGAATAAATAAATAAAATCTTAAAAAAAAAAAAGAATATCTGATCCTTTACAGAAAAAATGAGGCAATCCCTATTCTAGACCAAGTGAATGTTCTTTAATCCCATTTGCAAACATCATGACTGGTAGTTCCAAAAAGCTACCCATTCAGCTTCTTACATATGTTTGGCGATCATCAGTTGCTCAAAGGTGGTAAGCCCTCCTTTATCAGCCCATCGATTAGTATTTATTCAACCAGCCTTTCTGAGCTCGACCCACTTCAAAACACTCCCTAGCTGCTGCCCATGGGACAAAGAAGGTCCTCAAAAACACGTAGCTCTAAGCTTCTAAAAATATGCAGTGCTAAAAGAATAATAAGCTGTATTCTGGGAATTAATCCCCCACAGCTTCTGCCAGTTTAGAGTATAAAAAACTCATTATGATTCACATTAAACTGTACTTGTAAAATAACCATTTTATGCCTATATATATATTATTCTATATACTCTAAAGTTCTATGTAAAAAAGTATTCAGTAAAAGTAGTTTGAGGATAGCTTATTCATAACATCCCTTATTCATATGAAAATTACTAGCCCCATCAACCTCAGGAAAAACCAACTTAGCAGACATCAGTCATACTTGTCTTCCAACGCTATCCCCTCCCCTCAGCATCACACAGCATTCCCACCTGCCCCTTCCAAATGCCCCCCCCCCACCTTACACAATCACGCATGCTCTCACCGCAGTGACAACATTCATCTCATGCACAAATCTCATCCTGTCACATTCCTGGCTATACCTTGGGCAATTCTGATCCAAACCCTTTTGAATGCATATGTGCTATTGTCTAAGTCACCTTCCCTTTCCTCCCCCAGCAAATCAAATCTGGCCTTTAGAATGCCACTGACCAGGTCTTACTCCCAACTGTAGAGATCAACCTTCAATTGCTAAAAGCAGAGCCATCCTCTAGGAAGATATGAAACTCAAGAGCAAGAACTTGGCACTATGTCCCAGGAGTCTAGAGAGCACAATGCTACGGTTTCAGAGCAGCTTCAAACCAGTAATCCTGGCCAGCCAGGGCCCTAGAGCAATCTTCTGGCAACTCTGCCTCCAGGAAAAGGATGCACTCATCAGCTGACACAGATAGTCCAGCTGCTCAGAAGTTAGACTTCTTACTGTGAGTAAACTGTCAATCACTAACCTGAGCTTGATCCTTTTTTTTTTTTTTTTTTAGATTTATTTTTTTGAGAGAGAGAAAGAGCGCTCACACATGAGCTGAGGGAAGGGCAAAGGGACAGGGAGAAGCAACTCCCCACTGACCGTGGAGCCTGACATGGGGCTCGATCTCAGAACCCTGAGATCATGACCCAAGTCGAAATCAGAGGCGTAGCCAACTGAGCCACCCAGGCGCCCCTGAGCTTGGCTTTAATAAATTAGTTCCTTGAGCTGATCCTGGATCAACTCTGAATAAATTGGGGAAGACTGAGTTTCTGGTTCTATAAAACAGACCCACTTAATGCTGATGACCACATGAAGGCTCCATCTCCTCCTGTGAAATATCTAACTCTCAGCACCTTTTGTCAACTCCCTCTAAGTATATATTGAACACTTACCATATCCTGGTAATTGGATGGCAACTCTAACATGTAAAATAAATAGAGCAGAGTCCACTCTACTGAGGAACTTTAACTTGCTGGGGAAACAAGTCAACCAACGTATGTGAAATAACAAAAGGCCAGGATAAACCCCACTTTACCAAATAATCCAAATGTGTGAGAGGGGGATGCAAGGATGCCGGCGAGGCACTGTGGGCCAAGACACCCGCTCCAGGACAAACCAGAGTGGAGTCTGGGAGAACGTGGAATTTGGCAGAGAGAAAATCCCATGAAAGAAAGGATAAAGAGGAATGAGCAGTATCTGACCATGACCAAGCCACCCTCATGAACCCAAAGACCCACGCTGATGATCAGAGAAGTATGAAATAAAAGGACATCACCTGAGGGCCTGAGGAGTTGAGACATGATAGGAAGCAAAGGAAGACTCTTAAAAAGAGGGTGATATGATGAAAGTAACACTGGGGGAACATAAAATCTCCCTTCTGATTGGATATGTTGGATCAGAAGAAAGAAAATCATGAGGCAAGGAGGTAAGTAAGCAAGTTAATACAGGATAAGGCATGAGCTTAGGTACCTTGAATTTAGGTTAACAGAAGAGTAAAAACTGCAGAGAGCCCAGACGTAAGTTCTCATAAATGCAGATAACAGGTTTCTTGCCTTCCATTGTCCTGAGAGCTTCCCATCCATATGTACCCAGGAAATTGGTTAGTAATAACCAACAACGGGAGTGATGGGCAATGCAATGGAACCTCTTAAAAGTCCTGCTTTTACCTTGAGATTATCATGACAAGGTTGGTCCTCACCTTTGGTGATTCAATAAATGATATGTTGAAAATCAGTAACTTCTACACTGTGGATTTGGTAATTCTCTACAAATTGCAACACCCCGTTTTTCTAACCATACCATGTAACAGTTTAGTGTATTTGCTCTCTGTACCCCACTTCTGCATTCAGAAATGTCCAAGAATAGGAAGTCTGCTGTGGGCATTGGGTGTTGTCGGAAGCGCTCGGCTAAGAGGGTGGCTGGCAGGGCTGGGGAAGGCCAGCAGGTCCCCAGCAGCTCTCCTGATTCTAACATCCCCTGGAGACAGGAAGTGCCTCTGAGACAAGCAAGCGTACACCTTCTCGAAGTCGTTTAGATACCGTCTCCATCTGTTCCCTTTAACAGCTTCCTTCTGCTGAGGCACAGCGCTCCCATCTTATCTGGCTTGAGTTACTGCCAGTTTGTTTTCATAAAGATCACTATCTCGGCCAGGCACTGGGAAATAAGTGAGACGACAAATCTGGTTTTGATGAAAAGGAGACATTAAATGGGGTGTTAGTATTACCCAAGGGACAAGGAAACTCTGAAACTCCACTGCCTCACAGACTTCACACCCCCACTGAAGGGACGGATCAAACGCAACGGTATCCTGCCTTTAAAAGTCATCAGAGAAAAAAGGATCGCCCGGCACTGTGCACAGACCTTCTCGTGTGGCCGGCCAGAAAGAGAACACATCCTCGTGCCCCCCCTAGAAGTACGTTTGCCTAGGAAAATATTCATACAAAACCAGGGCATCCACTGTTCTGAGTTTCTCCTTAAGTAATAAAACTAGACCCATACCTCACATATTAAACCAGACTCTAATAGAGTAACCAGACTTTTGGGGGCTCTGGAGGTACAGTACGTGTGATCTAAGAAGGTAGTAAATTTGCCCCTTCTAGAAGCAGCCAAGACAGGCAGCCAGTCAAACATCAGGGGACCTACAGGACAAATGGTAAAGCTCATGCCCAAATGGGCTACGTGGCAAAGTCACTTCGAGTTCCAGTTCAAACCTCTATAATGAGCAGAAAGCTATTTCTTTGCAAGTGAAGGCTGTGGATCACAAGGCAAGGAGGAGATTTCTTAATACACTCCTTCCCCCAAATTTTGTAATGCTTCCTTTCCTTCATATTATACCATGACCCCACACTTTACACCCCTTACAGGTCAAAACAACCATTAAGAGAATCTAAAGGTAAAAGGAGTTTTCTTCTCTCAGTATAATCTATTTCTGGTCTCTCTCCTTAGTAGAAAGTCTGTCCCGATCGGTCAGCAGGAGTGTTATTTCATCATTTAACTACTAAAGGAAAGACCACCAGAGGAACCAACATGCCTACTATCTTGACACAAGGAGTTAGGCTAGGCAAACTATTCTAAAGCTTTCCAACAACTCTGCAAAGTAGGTATCATCTACCCTCTACAGAGGAGGAAACAGACTGTGTATGGTTAAGCTAGCTTGGCCAAGGTCGAATAGCCAGTAATGGTCCAATGAATATTCGAGCCAAATGCCTCTCACCAGGGGGATCTTAACCTGAGATCTATGGACTCCTGGTTTGGGGACTGGGGCAGGAAAATAATTACATTTTATTTTTCATTAATCTCTACCTGAAATTTAGCATTTTCCTTTAATGATGGATATGAGCAACCAACCAGCATAGGTACTGGCAGTACCTGACTTTGTCACCATTAGAAATGTCCTTGTCACTCTGCAATTGCTGTTGATTTCAGAGTATTATTTAAGCTCATCACTACTTATAAATTTTAACAGTCATTAGATCTACCACTAGAGCTTGTGATTTTGTACATTAATAAAGAAGCACATACTACTCCAATACAAATTCGTTTTCTTAAATATTTTGGTTTCTTAAATATTTGGTTACAGTGTAACTGGCTTCCTCTAGCATCATTTTTGCCTTTTTTTTAATGCATTTAAAACATAATTCTGGGGGCACCTGGGTGGCTCTGCCAGTTAAGCTCTGCCTTCAGCTCCGGTCATGATCCCATGGTCCTGGGATCAAGTCCCGCATCGGACTCCCTGCTCTGCCAGGAGTCTGCTTCTCCCTCTCCCTCTGCCTGCTGCTCCCCCTGCTTGTGCTCTCTCTGTCAAATAGATAAATAAAATCTTCAAACAATCCCCATAATTCCGAGGGGAGTTCCACAGACTTGTCAGCCCGCTGAAAGAGCTGCTGGCGCACATGAAGCAGGAGTGCTCTAAGCCCTGAACCACTCTCTCTGATCGTTTCCCCACCTAGCCTGCTTCATCCTCTCTTCTTCCCTGGTTCTCTCTTTTCTCAGACTATCTTAAAACGGTTCCCTGCACAGAATTAAAAAAAAAAAAAAAAGGCAATCATTGAAGACTCAACCACTAAATCAACTAAATGCACTGTCTACTATTAAGGAGTACTTGTATTTATAAATTTGCATGGCTCCAGATTTTCAGTCTTCAATTAGCTTTGAGTATGATGGCCCAAAACCCAGCTTATCATTTTGCTGACATGAAGGATGCCACGGGCAACTCCATTTATCAGAAATCCTAGAAGTGCCTCACAACGGCCTGCCAGCATGAAATGATTCCCATCAGCAAACAATGGCACAATCGGTTAACACAAAAAGTAGTATTATAAAACCAGTGTAAACTAATCCAGAGATGGCCGCCAAGCTGCAGCCAAGATTCTTCGAGTATCAGGTAACATCTTTCTCATGTTTGAAAATGCAAAGACGCAGCTCTCCCCGACGTCCAGACTTCACGGCAGTCTCATGGGAGTGTGCTCGACTAACACACCAGACTCATACATAATGCACAGGTGTGGGTTCCCTCAATGAGAATAAGACAGAGGAAAAGACAGCTTCCTCTCTGAATACGTTGGCACAAGGCATACATTTGTGATGGGGCATAGAGGAATCACAGGGTGTCAACATCCTGATGTTATCATAAACATATGGAAGATGAGTCGGAAAGAAAACCATATTACAGATTTTCAACAGTGAGTCTTACATTACAGATTTTTCCCTAAAGCTTTAACAAGGCCATTTATGTTAACTTTCTTTTCAAAAGAATCTTCCATTCAATACACAGAAGAATGTGAGTGCCGAGGTTATAAGGTTGAAGAATTTCTTCAATATAAAAATATTTCTCAGTTGATTCAACTGGGCCATGATATCATTTCTTCCTCTGGCTTGTTCAACCCTATGTTCCCTGATTCTTAACAAAGAAATTCCTTGTGGTTCCATCTTAAAAGCAAAGTGAGAAATTGTGGCCACCATTGTGCCCAGACACATGGCCTGAATGGTCAGTGCTGCCTTCAGTTCTGTTTTTCCATAATCCTCGCATTTTAGTTTGTGCGTCACTGGATCCGGGTGAACTGACTCCCCAGCACAGGGTGCCTTTACAGGGCAGCAGTGACAGAAACCCTGGCAGGGTCTCTGCATTTGTTATTAATGGATTATCAAGTGGCTTCATCGTGCTATAGCAATTAGCCCAGGCTTCATGAGTTTCGAAAAATCAAATGTTTAGGATACACAGCACAGATAGTTAAGTCATGCATACGAGACATCAGCTAGAGGTTGGAAGTGAGACCTTTAGCTAAGGTGCTATGTTTCATTCAATTCCAAATACTATTTGATTCCCTATATGATCAAGACCAGGATTAATTCTGTTGAACTCCAAGGTGAACTTGAAAGAGGGCTGTCCTAGGCCTTGCAGTAAAACCCCTTCCTACAGTGAGTGACCCCACAAAGCTTATATCCATCTCAGAGAGGGTGCCCCAAATTTACAGATTCATCAAGAGATCAGGTTGAGTGCAGGTTCCTGCTTGAGTTTAAGATTTCTTAAATCTATAGGTAAAGGATCATTGGGCAAACGGCATTTGGTATCTATCTAATCCTGTCTGTGTCAAGAAGCAGGTAAGTAAAGCCCACAGTGTGTCCTAGGCTCAATGTACATACAACCACCAAATCAGGAGGCCACCAGTCTCTAAAATCCCAAATCTTTGTCCCACCTTTGTTTCCTCCTAATCATCTCAATTTAAGCCAATTAAAGAAACATGATTATTCATCAGGAGCTTTTCACTACTTACTAGATGAAAATTCTTCTCTTCAAAGCACTTTAGAAAGGCAGGCTCCAGAACAGACTCTATCATTCTATTCAGGATGAAGGCTGAGCCATTACTACGTAGCTGACAGGACAGAAAGTATTAGAAACTCTTCCCCTTACTACACTTGTGACAAGCTACATCTCCATTGCTTATTCAGCTGGGCCTTGTCTATTTGACATCTGCAGATTAAAGTAAGTGTGTGCATTTTAGAAAGATGTGAGAGTTCTGTATTTCAACACAGGTGGTATGAATATGATATGGCAAGATCTCTAATGAACAGAACATACAGCATGGTTCAAACAGCTCTTCTTTTGAAAATTAAGACTGAAAGGAAATTCTTGAGTTTGCAAATTACATTTCCTCTCCTTTTGATATCAGGGTGTTAGACAGTTCTCAGAAAGGTACTCAATTTATAATAAGGATGGACGGTAGTAAGGGATTAAAACAGGGTTATCACTTACTCGGTTTTAAGTAAACAGAAACAAAATCTCAAGGCCAGAAAGGAACTTAAAAGACAAAAACTCCTGTTTCCTGACCAAATCAAGGCTCAAGTAAACGAAATGACTTATCCAAGGCCACTGGACCGAGTGTCCAAGGCACACACACCACCATACAGTTCCTTAGTTTCTGGTCCATCCTTCCACTCTATCCTATTATCCAAGACACAGAGAAGTCAAGGTGAGCATGTTAGAGTGAATCATCTAGTCCACTTGCAAATTCCTTCTGAATACTGCTCAACTCTTCTCCCGGCATCCGAGTCAGGTCTGCTTTCAACCTACAAAATTTAACATGAAATTCTCTGACTAAATGAAAGAAATACAGTCAAACATCCTACACCTTCCACAGCCAAGAGTACCTAATCGCCAATCTTAAGATAATAAGCAGTTACATTTCTAGGTATCCATCCCATCTTGTTTTGACAAAATGCACAAGGCAACATGACACAGCTTTCTTTCCTCCCTCCACGTTTCCAATAGACTGGGCTCTTGAGTGGAGGAGTTTTCGTTTCCTTTCAATAACCCAAATACTTGAGAATGTCACTTATGAGCAAGATTTCATTATAAACCAGATCTTAGGGAGATTCAGTTGGCTATTTTTTAAAAAAAATATCAAGTCTTTTTGGTGATAAACTGAAGGAATGAATCTCAAAGGGGTCCCCAAACCGGCAGCCTTAGCAATTCCTGAGAATTGCTAGAAATATAAATTTTAGGGCCCATTCCAGACCTTCGGAATCAGAAACTGTTGTAGTGGGATGCAACAGCCTGCTTTTAAACATGCTCTCCAGGTGATTCTGAAACAAGGTAATGCTGGAGAAAAAAGGAACGAGAACATTCCAAATGCTACAGTGACTTGTGCTGATGGACTGATAACCCTGGCACACAGACATGCATACAATGATCTCTAGTTCCTAATGCTTTTTCTACAGGGCCCCAGAAACTTACACAAAGCGTCAAGCTTATCCAAGTTAGATCACTTTCTGGCATCTATCTATGGCAGACGCTGCCTAAAAATGACTCATTTTCCAAAAGTATGGAGGAGTTTTATGAAGACAGAATTTATGACTCAGTTTTCTATTGTTTAAGTGGACAACTAGTTCTGTCCATTACAAATTAGATTTTGCCTGCTTTCCCCCAAAGACAGAAACTGTAACTTAAAGTGAAGAGAAATAGGAAATAGTGATGTCAGGACACTCTCTACTCTGTTGTAGCTTATAAAAAGCTGGTTTGAAAAATAAAACTGGTCTGTACGGTCACCGACCTACTGAAGGGGGACATTCTATTACTAGGGGCCTGGGTCCAGCACTAAATAAGATAAAGATCTAGAATGCCTGAGTTTCTTCGTGTTCCTGCTTCAGTAAAGGAAGATGAAATCAGATGTTTAAAAAAAAATTTTTTTGGGGGGCGCCTGGGTGGCACGGCGGTTAAGCGTCTGCCTTCGGCTCAGGGCGTGATCCCAGCGTTATGGGATCGAGCCATATCAGGCTCCTCCGCTATGAGCCTGCTTCTTCCTCTCCCACTCCCCCTGCTTTGTGTTCCCTCTCTCGCTGGCTGTCTCTATCTCTGTCGCATAAATAAATAAAATCTTTAAAAAAAATAAAAAATAAAAAATAATTTTTTTGTTAGAAAAAAGGTGAAAAATCCTAAAGCATCTGAATCAGTGAATGCTTTTACTTTAAAAATAGTAAACTATGAGGGGCGCCTGGGTGGCTCAGTCGATTAAGCATCCGACTCTTGATTTCAGCTCAGGTCATGATCTCAGGATCCTGGGTTTGAGGCCCACATCGGGCTCCCTGTATTCTCTCTCTCCTTCTCCCTCTGCCTCTGCCCCTCACCCCCCCCTTTTTAAAAATAAAGAACTACAAATGGTGATGAAAGAACCCAAAGATGACCAAGACAAATGGAGAGACCAGTAACATTCATAAATTAGGGGATTTCATCAAATTAAGATGTCAATCCTAAAATTGATCTATGGATTTAAACAATTCCAACAAAATCCCAGCAGATTTTTATTTTTGAAGTAGAGACAAGCCAATAATAAACTTTATACGGAAAGGTACAGGGATTTAGATAACTAAAACAATTTTAGGGAAAAAAAAAGCAAGGGAACTCGTGCTACTGAGTTTCAAGACTTACTGTAGTATTTACAAAAGGATAGACACCTAGATCAAAGAACTGAATAGAGTCCACAAATAAAAGCACACAGATATGACAACCTGAGTTTTCACAAAGTACAACAGAATTCAGCAGGAAAAGGGTAGTCTTTTCAACAAATGATGCTGTTACAATAGGAAATCCATACTCAAAAAAAATGAAACCCAACTTATACTCGATATCTTATACAAAAATTAACTCAAAATGTACCACAGACCTAAATGTGAAAAACAATACTATAAAACTATTAGGAAAAAAAACATGGAGAGACTATTTGTGATCTTGATTTTGGGCTAAGAGTTTTGAGACAGGACACCAAAAGCATAAACCACAAAAGAAAAAAAAAGATATATTGGACTTCATCAAAATTGAAGACATTGGCTCAGCTGAAGATCCTGTTAAAGAGAGTGAAAAGACAAGGTACAGACTGGAAAAAAAAAAAAAAGGTAACCATATGTCCAACAAAGAACTGGTATCAAAACATATAAAGAAGTTCCATAATTCAACCATAAGTCTACTTTTAAAATGGGCTCAATATTTGAGCCAAGAACTTTACTAAATAACCATATGACGAAAACAGCCATTAGGAAAATGTAAAATAATAAGCCACACCAATATATAACAACACAACAATTAGAATGGCCAAAGGGGAGGGGGGTGGGGGATGGGATAGACCGGTGATGGGTAGTAAGAAGGGCACGTATTGCATGGTGCACTGGGTGTTATACGCAACTAATGAATCATCGAGATTTACATCTGAAGCCGGGGATGTACTGTATGGTGACTAACATAATATAATAAAAAATCATTAAAAAAAAAAGGAAAGAAAGAAGAAAGAAAACCACAAAAAAAGTGACAATATCCGGTAATGAGGAAGATGGCAGAACAATTAGACTTCTCATTTCTGGGAGGAATGCAAAATGGCACGGCCCTCCTAGAAGATTATTTGGCAGCTTCTTACTAAGTTAACCATGCACTTCCCATATGACCCAGCAATCCCACTCCTAGATACTAATGCCAGAAAAATAAAAACCGACCTTAATACAAAACTCTGTATGTGAATGTTTATAGCAGCTCTATTCACCATTACCAACAACCCAAGACATCCCAACTGTCCTTCGAACAAACTGTGGTACCAGCCTACAATGGAGTACTAGTCATAGCCATAAAAAGGAATAAAATATTGTTAGACACAACAACACAGATGAATCTCAAATGTGGTCGGTGTGCTAAGTAAAAGAAGCCGGTATCCGAAGGTTACTACTTTATGATTACATTCATATGACTTCCCGGAAAAAACAAAACTAGAGATGAGTGGTTGCCAAGGGTGAGGCGTAGGGAGAAGGTATGACTGCAAAGGAGCAGTGCAAATGAGATATTTGGGGGGATTTAACTGTTCTGTAACCTTATTGTGGTTCTGGTTACACAAATACATACAATTGTTTAAACTTGTAGAACTTTACACCAAAAAAGTAAATTTAGTGAATGTTACTTTAAAGTGTAGTAAAAATGAATTTCTGAGGATAGTCAACTTATTGTCCTATGTCTTCTGGTGTGTGAGTAGATCTTAGTTTTAAAATGCTAAGTTTCGGACAGGAAATTTCCTGACTCACAAGTTTCAAACACACGTAAACCAAAAACTTGAAACTCAAATCATTTTAATTTACTAAAATTAACACTAGACCCAAATGTCATTTTTGATGAACTAAATTCAAACGTAAAATTTTAAAGATCTCTTCGAGAACTTTCATTATTCCCCTAAAAATTGAGCATCAAGTGAAAATATTCTAAGTGATTCTTTTCTTTGGTTCCACTGACTCCATTAATAGTTTTGAGAAGACAGCTTATAAACTCAAGGTGACTTTGGGCAGATAACCTTAGTCCAATTACTACTAAATATCAGCGGGAAGAACTACCATAGGTGAATGTATGTCAAAGTTGAAATCCCAAACTCTCCTTATTTATATCTTTTTTCCCACTTACGCAGCACTGTCATTTCAGTGAGTTCCTACTATAAACTAGATGCTGTAGGCAGGTTTTCACTCAACCCTTACAATAGCTCGTGTTCCAGTTTAGGAAATAATTCAGTGATCACATAATTCAGTGCTGCTAGATCTAACTTCTATTTGTTGCTACCCAGCTCTCTAATTCCCAACTTCTCCAGTGAAACAAACAAAAAAAGAAACAAAGAAAAACCTCTGCTTTAGTTTTCTTTCCTATATACCTAATATTTTCAATCATTCTAGAAATAGAACAGGTTGAAATGCAAAACCCAACAGATCCATTACTGCTACTTGCGTACGCACGTTGTATCTTCTACTTATGAAGTTGACTCCAGTTAGAGGGAACAAAATCTGGAGTAACAGTGAGCAGGGTCAAAAGGAGTGTGTACTCATCTCCCTGAAATTATATCACATGGATGAATCGTATTTGTGCAGGCATCCAGTGATATATTAAGTCAAAAAATATTCTGGACTAAGGGCATATGAAATCCCTAATGCATTTCCTTTATCCTTTAAGCTGCCTCAGGGAGAAAACAAAGTTATTTTATCCTCCTTGTAGATTAAACAGACCACTGAAATTATTCCCGACCACCATTACTTGGTATCTGGCTGCCACTTTCTTCACTGGCTGTCTTACCAACAGTTCCCTCTATCTTCAACTGCTTAGGAATACTGTATTTACAGAGAAGGGGATCACCATCTTGTCTTCTGTGTGTATGTCTATGTTTAAACAAGCAGTTATGAATGGAATCATCTTCACCAATTTTTAAAATGCAATGTTTTCTGGAACTGGCAATAAAATTTCAAGTAAGACAGCAACTCTTCTTGGGAAAGCTACCAGACAACCAAAAGTGACCACCTATGGACCACTTGCAAAGGAAATTCACTTGTAAATGTTCTAAATCAAATTCACAAATGTCAAGCAGTCACTTGACATCCTCTAAGGCTTCCTTCTGCTCCATTTTAAAGCACTGAGAATGCTTTGGACAACTTTTCATTTCACCCATCTTTTCCCTTTCCCCACCCCAACACCTCTTCTATAATTCTCATTATATTTTGGGCTTTTCTGACCAATTACTATTTCTCTCATCTTGGAGAATTAAGAAGTAACTTTTAATTCAACTATAATCCAATAAAGGCTTGAAATTTGATGAGAGACATCAAATTTGATGAGACAAATATTATGAGTTTTGTCATACCTTTATCATTTTTGTAAGTCAAACAAATACAAAACTTAAAAATGTATGTAGCACCTGAAGCCTTAATAGGATGCTTACCTTTCCTCGAAAAAGTAAAACAGATTAAAACAACCTAATATTTTAGTAACTTTTTTTTGGCACCAAATTGTATTATTGACTTGAGTTTACAGTCAACTGAAATCTTAAGTCCATTTCCTACATATTATTAAACTGCGTCTCCTTTTAAAAGATTACTCCCTTTATTCCTCAATAAGAACATTTCTATCTCCAAATCCACTTCTGTTCTGACTTTCCTGCTGATATCTCTCTTGACCTTTATTTTTAAAGAAACAAAAGAAAACTCCCCCCCCCAAAAAAGACTATTTTTCTAAAAGCACAGCATATTCAGTATTTGGAGTCCTGCCATTTAACATCTGGACATCTCTCAAGCTGAAATTCATCTTGGTGAAACATGCTTCACTTAAACAGTTTTGAAAGCAAATAAGAAACAAATTTGGTTCTATAGATGCATACTTCTTTATTCTTTCCAATTATTTTTCTTCAAGCTGAACTCTTAAATGTTGGAGGCAATAACTGAGCTACTAAGTATTTCTATCTCATCCCACCTTCTACTTGGGATAAAGAAAAAGACCTAGAAAATGGATACAACTCCTTTTACTCCATTGAAAATCTTTTACTGGAATTAAGCCACAAAAGGTAAAAAAAAATTTAAGAATTACTTGACAGACAGTCACAAGAATCCTCTAAGAATGTAAAGTTTTCAAAGCAACAGCATCTTTTAAATATCATTTTCAATCTTCTGATAGGAAAGATAGCAAAAGCACCTATTTATTACGCAACAAGAATTTCTTCTGGAAAGGCACGTGGATAGATGTTTGGTTCAAAATGTACTGGTTAAAACTGTTAATGCTAATCTAAGCTACTTTTTTTTTTTTTAGATTTATTTATTTATTTTAGGAAGAGAGAGAGAGCACGCACGAATGGGGCGAGGGGCAGAGGGAGAGAGAAGCAGACCCCATCGTGGAGCCTGACACAGGGCTCGATCTCAGGACCCCGAGAGCATGACCTGAGGCAAAATCAAGAGCCAGATGCTTAACCTAATGAGCCACCCAGGTGCCCCGTTAATCTAAACTCTTAATTCAAAACACAATAGGGCAAAGTAGTGGCTACAAACCGCACATAAATGTGCCAGTGATCAAATACCAATAAATTACAACACTGTAACATGAGACATCTCAGCCACTATTCCATGTATTACATGGCCTGTCATGTGGGCAATGGGTTTCTCTTTCATTTCACCTAAAGCAGAGCTCTAAGGAGCCTGGGAACATAGACACACTGAATTGAGCTGAATGCAACCCTCTAGGGCCTCTGTATTCAAAGCACTACAGTGATTCAAGAACAATGGTAGAGGGAAAATACAGTCCCTACCACCAAATAACATTGTCCAACTGGGTAGGGAGAGAAAAGCAGTTACAACATAATGTTAATGTAAGACCATAAGCGTCAATGTCAACAAAAAGTTATAAACAGTGTACTGATAGAGATCACTTCGGATTTCAAGAAACAATTGCTTCTAACAAGATTTTGAAGAGTAAAGGCCGCCTGATGCTGATAGAGAAATTCTGAGTTGGGAGAGAAAACTAAGGTTTTTGGCCAAGGGAGGGAGACAATCAGGGCTACATTTCAGGAAGAGGAATCCGATGGCATCATGAGAGTGGGTAGATCAATACTGCATACTGGCAGCCGGAAAGACAGAGAAAGCGTATGTGCAAAAGCTCATCCACAGACCTAGCAAAAGACCAGAAGTGGGAGGAAGGACAATGGGATCTTGAATGTAACCGATGTTTTAGGACCCAAGGTCAGTAATTTTAAAAATGAAGGAAATACTGAAATTAGAGGGAATGAGTTGAGATTAATATATATATCTATATATATATATATATATCTATATATATATATATATATAGATATATTTTTTTTTTTTTGGGGGGGAGCAATTTTAGATTTACAAAAAACCAAGGGAAAACGACAGATATGCCTGCCACCCCCACCTCCCGGTTTCTGCCATTATTAACATCTTGCATTAGGGTGGCACATTTGTTTCAACTGATAAATATTGAGACATTATTATTAACTGAAGTTCATAGTTTACATTAGGGCTCACTCTTGATATCACACTTCTAACACATGGGTTTTGACAAATGCGTAATGACATATCCACTATTAACAGTACTGTACCACTGCCCTAACAATCTTGTGTTGCAACCATTCATTCTTCCCTCCCTCCTCCTAAGCCCCTGCCAACCACTGATCTTTTTACAGTCTCCATAGTTTTGCCTTCCCCAGAATGTCTTATAGTTGGAATACATAGGTTTTTTTAGATGCCAGCTGGCTCAAAGCTTCCCCTAACTCTTCTACTAGGTCAGATCAGTATTTCTGTGGCTTATTTGGAAGATGGGAAGTTACTGAACTTGAGTATGACCAATATATTTTATAAGGAATTCCCAGAATTCCCACATGAAACATAACCACAAACCAATTTAATTGTTTTAATATACTAAGATTTACCACAGTTCCAGACCATCAGCCTTATTAAGAGTGGTGCTTTGACGGCAGACAGACCTTTGTCAAGCCCGGAACTTTCTCTTGGTGCTTTGACCTTGAGCAAGCTAATCTCTGAAAACTCAGGAGTTTTTAAAAATGGATTTCAGGAACAATACCAAGCCCCTCCAAGGAGTGCTATAAGGATTGAGATTATATACCTAAAACGCAGTGCCTGGCACAGATTAATTTTTTTCATGGTCTGTTAATTTTCTACCAATGAAGGAACATTAAAATTAGCCGAGGCTATGAGAATCCAAAGGCAACATTCTATAAAACTCATATATGTAGTAAATAACTGTTAGGGGCAAAACACTGTAATAGTTAGAAGGAACTTTTTTTTTTTTTAATAAAAATTGTGACTTATAGCTTCTTTGTGAGTCTAAATATCTGTAAAAATCCACATCCTCAGTTCAGGCGATAGCATCCGAAAAGCTCTCCGGTCTCACTCTAGTTCTAACTAGCTTTTTTCCTACTGCAACAGATGATATTGCACCTTAGACTGTGGTTTCTTTACAGAATGACCCCAAGCAGTCCAAGTTCTCTCTTAAAGGTCACCAATAAAGGAGGCAATTACAAGGTTCTGATTTCATGGAATACAAAGTTAGGTACTAAAGCAGAAAGATAAGCGTGCATCAATTTGACACGGAGGAGGGATCCGTGACACACCAAGGCCAGGGTTGCCTGCAGGTTTTAAAGGTTCCCCTCCAATGTTACAAAAGTCCTGTACAAAGTATGAGATCCCCACTTTGAGTCTTACACCATCTGTGCCTGGATAGCCCAGTAATTCTTTTGGGATAAGGCTGGAGAACCCTTTGCTCTAGTAGCATATTTTATCTTTTGGTTAAATGGTCAATTTCTACCAAAATTTGTCCTCAAATAGTTTGTTTTTCTAACTCTGACAATGAGAATAAGAATTAGAAGAACCCAGCTCCAAAGCAGATTATCTGAAATGTATTATGGTCTTGCCCTCATGATTTCTGTAAGAAGACCATATACCAATCATTTCTACACATTCGTTTAAGGTAGATGCTTTATTGTAGTTACCAACAGTACCCTGGAGAATTTTTATCAATGCTTTCATTTAACATTCGATCAAGAAACCTAAGAAAATACTTCAAATGTATACAATGTAAAAAAGAAACTCTCTAAATACCATTTGTCATAATTTTTAAAAATATGAAAAACAGCTCTTGGGAATTGTCTGGTGGGAACGAAGTTTACTACTCACTCAGCATTGTCTATCACAGGCAAAGCACTGTGGATACATTTATCATGCACTGTAGTATAAATCAGCCCATCTCTGCCCTTGGCACTCCCAAGTCTAGACATAAAGACGGTCAAGTAAGGACAAGTAATTTCGGCACAAGGTGACAAATACTATAATAGAGGTAGCCTATAAGTGCAATTGTGTCTTACTTTTCTCAACATTATAATCAAACATTTTCTGTTATTATACAGTCTTTGTAACCATTGTTTGTAATGTCTACCTAATGCCTCCAATGACTTGCTAGATTAAATATGATAACAGTGGCGCCTGGGTGGCTCAGTCGGTTACGCATCAGATTCTTGGTTTTGGCTGAGGTCAGGATCCCATGCGTCATGAGATGGAGCCTCACATTGGGCTCTGCGCTCAGTGGGGAGGCTGCCTGAAGATTCTCTCCCTCTGCCCCTCCCCCCAACCGCACACACGCCCTTTCTCTAAAATAAATAGATCTAAAAATACATGACAGGTCATCAGTGATGTGAGGACAGCCATGTGGCTTTTACTGTATCTGAGATTGCTTTCTCAGACAGAATTTAAAGAGAAACATTAGTTTTATATATGTGTATATATATTACATATATTTTTAAAACAGTTCAGGATACACACATGCACACATCGTCAATCTGTTTACCGAAAGCATTCCACACAAGTGCAGTCGGATAAGGATACCTAAGACAGAGGGCGCAGATGGGAGCTTTATCCATGGGGTGTGTTCTTGCTTTGTTTTATTAAATTAACAGGTAAAAACAAAACACATCTCAGTGGCTTTACGTCATTTTGTAGAATTGAGCATGTTGCACAAGTTTAGTCGTTTTACTTTTCTGTGAGTTGGCCTGTTCTTTGGCCACATATCTTTTAAGTGTTTCGTTTTTTCTTATGAATTTGTACACATCTCAGTTGATCTTTATTCAGTTTGAGGAGTTGGTCTTTAGCTTTTGGAGGAGCTCTGAAAACCACCCTTGTATCACCGTATCACGAAGGCCTTCCCCTTCTTCAACTCCTGCCCTGCTTCCAGTATAGTACAAACTGGTGCTAAGCAGGGCCCTGCCCTCATGTTCTTTGCCCTTCGTCCTTCATTCCTTTTCCAGTTCACTTTGGACCTTTATCTGATTTCTCAAAAAAAGACACACCCAAGTTTTATTTTGATAGTAACTCACACGTACAATCTAACCCGATTTTTCCTTCATTTTCCTCCTCACCCTCCTTACCTAAGGATATTCCTCCCCAATAACCAGTAGGACCCTTACTCTAAAAAGGAAAAATCTACCCTTCCCCCAGTCCCTCTTTATAGGCAAACCTCATCCCTACAATATGATGATCGTACCACTAACAGTGAACCAAGGGAAGTACTCTCTCTGCATCAGTACTTCTCAAACAATGGACTCCAACTTTCTTAATCATATATTCCTACTAGTACAAGTATTCTGAGCACATGTACATTTATTTGCAAATTCCATGCACGCGCTACAGCTTAGCAGAATGGTGAAGAGCAGAGCTGTGGCGCCAGGCTCCCTGGCTTGGCCAGTCTACGGCTTCACAGCTTCGTTAGCAGTTACTAAACCTCAGTCTGCCTGTTTCCATATCTGTGAAATGGGGATAAAAACCGCACTTCCTAAGGTTTTTATGAGCATTCACTAAGATATGTAAAGAACTCACAACAGTGGCTGACACAGAAAGAGGAAAGTGAATGTTTGCTCTTGGTGCTTTATACAAACATTGTCTCCATTTTAAAAGATAGCTTTGAGAGTAGTTTTTAATTTTAGATTCACAGCCAAATTGAGAAGATGCAGAGGTTCCTCGTATATCCCCTGCCCCCACACATGTACAACCTCCCCCGTTCCCAACATTCCCCTACCACAACTGTACATTTGTTACAATCAATGACTCTGTGTTGACCCATCATTATCACCCCAAGTCTACGGTTTGCCCTAGGGTTCACTCTTGGTGCTGTACCTTCCATGTGTTTGGACAAATGTATAGCGACATTCATCCACCACTATATTATCATACACAGTATTTTCACCTCCCTAAAAATCCTCTGTTCTATCTCTTCATCTCTCCTTCCCTGTTCTAACCCTTGGCAACCAGTGATCCTTTTACTTTCCTTGTTAAAAAGACCATCTTGGTTCTATTGTATTGCTTTGCTCTTTTGCCAAAGATCAGTTAACTGTACTTAGGTGGGTCTATTTCTGGGCTCTCTGTTCCTTTCCATTGATGTACTGTCTACTCTTTCACCATGATCACGCTGTCCTGATCACTACAGCTTTATAGTAAGTTTGAAGTCAGGTATTATCAGTCTTCCAATTATTCTCCTTGAATACTGTGTTGGCTATTCTGGGTCTTTCACTTCTCTGTGTTAACTTTAGAATTAGGTTGTCAATATCCACGAAACAACTTCTGTGGTTTGGCCTAGAATTGCACTGAATCTATAGATTAAGTAGGGAAGAGTTGACATCTTGGCGATATTAAGTCTTCCTATCCATTAACAGGAAGCATCTCTGTTCAATTTGCTCTTCTTTAAATTTGCTTATCAGAGTTTGGTAGTTTTCCTCATATAGCTCTTGTATATATGCTTAGATTTATACTTATTTCATTTGGGGAGATGCTCATGTCAATGGTGTTGTGCTTCTTTTCAAGAGATTTTATTTATTTGTGTGTGAGAGAGAGCTCATGCGCACAAGCAGGCTCCTCGCTGAGCAAGGGGCCCGATGTGGGGCTCTATCCCAGGATCCTGGGATCATGACCTGAGCTGAAGGCAGATGCTTAATCGACTGAGCCACCCAGGCAGGCGTCCCTATGGTGTTGTGTTTTTAATTTCAAATTCCACCTGGTTCATTGATAGTGATTGACTTTTATGTATTAACTTTGTATACTTCTTTCTTGCTATAATTATTAGGTCCAAAATATTATCTACATTTTTGTCTACAACAAAAAATAAAATTTTTAAGAGGCAACAACTAAAAAATAGATGTCCTAATATATTTTTTCCCACTTTCCGCTCTGAAGATCATTGCTTTTGTCTATTGTACATAGGACCGCGGGCTTAACTCTTGGGTCAAATCTCAATAGGGCAGATAGATGTGTGCTCAATGGTTAATATTTTTTCCATTAACTTCAAGTCTGAGCTAAATACATGTCACTGCTTCCTGGGGAAAGACAGTAACATTTACAAATCGCCCACTAAGTGCTAGAAACTTTCATATGTTGGGAATAAGACACTTAGTAGCAGTGAACTAACTGTACTTAGATAAAGGGGGTATAGGGAGAGGAGAGTGAGAAATTGATAAGGAAAATAAACTTGTTCTTCTCCTGCCCAAATATGAGGTCTCTTAGGTTACATTCGGTACCATGTTTGAACCAGGAATGGATGGAGGCCTCAGAGGTGTCCGGGAGCTAAAACCAGTACTGTGTTGGTGGATTCTAAGTACTTCCTGGTTTTACACTAGTTATCTGCCCATTCCTGCCTGGTTGCTGGTAGTGCAAACAGACTACAGAACACTGAATGTGTCTATTCCTAAACTTCCAAGCCTAGTACAGTGCCTGGTATACATAAAGTGCTCAATGGTTAAATAATAAGGCTTTGCCCATTTGTGTAGTCAAGACCTGATTACATAACTAATGACAGTTCCTGTTAAAAGTGTGGTGGTTGCTGAGGAGAGGGACACTGCGGGGGGAATGTTTACAAGTGTCAGGAATAAAGGTGGGTCCCAGCCCGGTGGGCCAACAGATATTTCTTCAGGGGATAAATAAGGTCTCAGAAGACAAGAACTAAAATGGCGGAGAATAGAGGCTGACAGTGGTTTGAAAGCTACAATCTTGGAGATCAGGAATAGAACCGTGTGTCTCTGAAGGACAGACATCTCAGGAAGCAGTGGAAGGTGCCTTGGAACACCACTTAGAGGCTTGGCAGGAACATCTGCGGATCCAGTTCTACAGTTCCCCAAGCTGATGATGTAGGAGGATTTTTTTTTTAAAGAAACTAAGGAAATTAGCACCTGTAAAATTCAAGTCTCTTTGAACTCTCCCTCAATTCGCCTTATGAGAAGAATCCCTGCTCCTGTCTCCTTTTATCATCACTAACTTATTAATTAAATCTAACAGCAGCAACTCTTTCTTCCTTGAGGGAACAGGTGATGCGAGCAGGAAGAGCCTAAACTTAGGTAACTCCCTGGCCCTGGGGTGACTCCCTGCTGTGTTTTGTTGCTTCCAGAGGGCCTTGACAAGCTGTGTAAGAAATCTGAACAGGACTTTGAAGCTCAAATGGGATAATGTATGTAAACTGCTAGATACTGAGTCTGGCTTGCTTCATTCATTCATTCATTCATTCATTCATTCATTCATTCATTCAACAAGTATTTGCCAAGTGCTTACCTAGTGCCAGGCCCCATTCTGGGCACCAAGCCTATGCTGAGAGCAAGGGCACAGTTCTTATTCTTATGGGACTAAACCTCTTCTGAGAGAGCCACATAGGGCCTAAGAGCTTATACCACGAAGAATGGACTCCTCTAAGCATCAAGGGAAGGTTCCTCTTAGGACACAGCCCTTAACATGAAATCAATACAACGGTGTGCAGCAGGCAGGAAGAGAGCACTTGTGTGAGGGCTCTAAGGAGGGAAGGTCCATCTGAGGCCCAGCTGAGGAGCAGTATGGCTAGTGGGGGTGGTGCTGGAGATGAGTGAGGGCGGTAAGGACCAGGTCACTAGATGGAGCCCTATGAAGGGCAGAGATTGAAGAGATGGGACTGATAGAATGTGGGCACTACTGAGCATAGAGAATGAGGGAGAGTTGGTGGTGTAGACTCCTGGGCTGTGGAGTTGAGTGTTTTCATGGCAAGAGGACATGGAGGAAAGCACATGTGTCGCTGGGGGAAGGATTACGGTGGTGAGGGGCGGGCACTAGAAAGTCATGAGTTTGGATCTGAATGCTTGTTTGAAATAGCACACAGAAGCAGAGGATGTTGAGTGTGCAACAACAGCCAGATCTGGGGCTCAGACAAGTGGCCTGGCCTAGAGACAGACACTTACAAGTCATCTCCCAAAGAAGAAATCTCATTTTCATCCACCTGCATTACAAAGAGGAAGTATAGATTAAGGAGAGAAGGGAGCCTAGGACTGAGTCTTGATGAACTTTAACATTTAAATGTTGATTAGACAGAGTAGCACACACATGGTGGGGGATGGGGAGAGGAGCAGTNGAGAAGGGAGCCTAGGACTGAGTCTTGATGAACTTTAACATTTAAATGTTGATTAGACAGAGTAGCACACACGTGGTGGGGGCGATGGGGAGAGGAGCAGTGGAACAGTAGCAATAACAAAAATCAGGAAGGCAAAGAAGACCTATGAGTAGGGAACCTGAGCAGTGGAGAAACACAGTAACAAGTTCCCGTGCCCTTGCTCACTTTGAAGCTAGTGACCCTAAGATTTTGCCTGCCTCCCCAGCACCAGGATAAGAGTTGCCACAAGTCAGTGGCAGAAGGCTGATGAAATCCAAGGGTCGGGGGGCTGGGTGGGAGGAATGCACTCATGGGCCTGATACCTAAACATATCCTGACATCGTTTTAGTGAGGCACACTCCCCTGTCAATACACAACTGTCTGAAAGTCAAAGCCACTGCCAAAGACGCTGCCAGCTCTGATGGTTCAGGGATTCAGCAGCTTTAGCGGAGCATTTGAAAAGAATCCATCAATGAGATCAAGTTTTGTGAGATGTCAAATTCTAGGTAGACCTCTCCAAATAGCATGAACCAACAGAATACCTGCCCCCCATCACCAGTCTAGCTTGAAAGAAAAGCAACCCGTGAGACTTGCTTACTAAGACTGGACACCAAGATAGGAAAGCATGGCATCAAAAGTCATTCGGGGGGGGAGGGGCAATGTCATTCTGCAGCACAAAATTTAAGAATAACTTTTTTTTTTTGAGAGAGAGATAGAGTGTGCAAGTGGGGCTGGGGGGAGGGGCAGAGGGAGAGAGAGAATCTTATGCAGGCTCCATACCTAGCATGGAGCCTGACACAGGGCTCTATCTCACGACCTTGAGATCATGACCTGAGCCAGTACCAACAGACACAACTGACTGAGCCACCCAGGCTCCCCAAGAAAATAAAGTATTTTATAGAATAAAAAATTAAAAAGTCAATCTGAGCTTCATATAGGTTTGTTATATTTAGGCACCACTCGTAAGAGAATGTTCTGAAATTCTCCAAGTTTTTAGAATTATTTCACATTTCAGACATTAAGCCAAGATACATCAAACTCTTTTTAGACAAGATTTTACTCATTTGAGAGACAGAGAGAGCGCATGAGCAGGGAGAGGGGCAGAGGGAGAGGGAGAAGCAGACTCCCCACTGAGCAGAGAGCCTGACACCAGGCTCCATCCCAGGACCCCAGGATCATGACCTGAGCCAAAGGCAGACGCTTAACCCCCTGAGCCACTGGAGGCCTTCCCATTAAATTGTTTATGATGCGTTATTCCCACTAAGTTTTGAAAAACCTATCTTAATTCAAGCATGAACTCAAACTGCTTACAGCATTATTTGGGTTGGACGTCCAGAGAGTAAGAATTCAAACCTATCGATATGTTTGTTTAATGGCGACTACTTTCCTCCACGGTTTTTTTGTCCTTAGCAAGTGGTGGTGGCTGTCGGCATTTACTGGCTATTGGAGAAACATCCTAGCAGCGTTCTGCTGCTCCCTGGTCTCAGCCAGTGGATTACCATACCCTGAGCCACTACAGTGAAGCTCGAGGTGAGGCGTGTCTGAACAAACACTCCCGTCCGTGGAACCCTGTGGCCTCACTAACTTTGACAACAGCTACGGCACGACGTGCGAGAACGTCACGTTATTTCCAGGACACATGCTGTTCTACCTAAACAAACACAGCCTCTTCTTCGCCTTCTATTTCTGAACACATCGTCGAGTTCACGGAGTAGACTGAGGAGGCCACAGTGGCTACACCTACAGAATATAATGAGCAGCTGGAACCGTGCCAGACTGAGTCTCTGCCCTTCCACACGTAGCAGCGTGACTTTCAAGTCCCACTGAGCTCAACATTGTTGCTCTGCGGCAACCATAGCAACCATTTCAGTCTTTGCGACTCAACAGGGCAGTGTCTCCCTGGGCAAAGCAAAGAGTGGAGCTGTTCCCCCAGGTTGCGCCCGTAATTACAGATGCACAGATGTAGAAAACACAGCGGGAGGGCTACTTAGCGCATAAAAGCCCAGACTTCACTCCACCACAACATGGGGGTGGGGTGGGGGCGGGGACGACCAGGCAACCCAACACGATGGGGCCGCCAAATAAAAGCAGACCTTTTACATGTGATACCATTCAGATGATCAAGAAATGATTCTTTTTTTTAACCCACATTTCTTAAGTTTGCCTCCATTTGGATTTCTCTGGCACAAGCATCATCTAAAAACTAGAGCCTCGTCATGTGTGTTCTTCTTGCTTAGAATTAGGCAGAAATACTACATTTAATGGCCAATTCCTTCAATGTGCGTGACACTTCCAATATATTGTCCATAAGGCAGCTTGGTGGGGGTAGAAATGACAAAGAATTTGGAATCAGCCTTGGGCTCCGATCTCAGATCTGTTGTTTATCATATCACCTTGGCAGCTTACTTAAACATTCTGAAGCTCCGTCTTCCCATTAGTTAGATGAGGAACTACTGGCCCTCATAGGGTACGGTAAAGTTAAATATTTAGAAAGAGTACCCAGCATGTATTAGGTACCAGCAGCAATTATCATTAGGATAAGGCCAGTCCATGATCTAGCATTACTTTAAGCTCCAAAGGCAAAAACCTGAAATGATGACATTATAGGTAAATGCATATGATAAAGTAGGCAGAAGAACACAATATGAAACTATATAAATCAAACTTCCTTGATTTTAAAAAACGAAATAAATGAAGAGGCAGGTGCACAGGTTTATAGGAACAGGCGATGTTCCAGTTCTTTGATCGGGGAATGGATACCCACATGCGTAGTATTCCCTAAGCGGGTCACATGTTGTATGTACCTTTGTAGGCATGACACGTTTCACAAGCAAAAATGTCTGAAGTTAAAAAACCACAGGGAGCGAAGACACCAAGACGTCTCATTATTTCTATAAGATAAGGTTGTAAATCACTTTCATGCATTTCTGTATTTTCCAAGCTCCTATATTAAGAAAAAAGACTTTGTTATGACAATGCTACCCCGCCAAGCCCTTGACCAGAGGCGCATTCCAGCGGCGCCAAGACGACACTCCCTTTCTCTGACCACTACCTCCCCCGTGAGCGAATGCAGCGCTGCTAACCAGCTTCCACATTCACCTTTATTTAGGATAGATGTCCACACTCAGCAAGCAGGGGCAAGCAACAGAAGAAAGTAGAACAAGAGCTTCTAGGTACAAAAACAAACAAACAAACAAGAAAAACGTACATTAACACTTGAGTTTTTACTGAGAGCTTATCTTCTCAGTAACAGTTCTAGGAGGCAGCTCTTCTTATTCCCATTTTATAGGTAACCTGGAAAGTCTAAGCAACTTGCCCAAGACTTAAGTTGGGTTACAGCACAGATTAGCTTTTTGGATGATACTGTCTTACCTGGAAATCGTAGCCTTTCATCAAATGCAGGTGGGCACATGTGTGTGTCTATGATGCCACGCTTTAAAAAAAAAAAAAAACCCTGCACAGAAAACGTGCTATGGTATTCACGTTTAAAAGAACTCAGAGAATTTCATTTTCCACACTATGTCTCAGATCTCATGCAGGAAAGCAGAGGGATCTTTCCTCATAAAGGAGTTGCTTTATTTTTGAATGGGTACCAGAAGATCCAGATACGGGGCAACAATGCTTCTAATGTGGTTCAAAAGACAACCACTCAGAAGTCAAGGGGTATAGCTTCTCTGTGATTCAAAGACAGCAGGCAGGACCGAGGGCCGAGATGCTTGCATTCCAGAGGCCACCTTCCTTGGCATACACATGAAAGACACAGACACCAACACAGCAGGACATGCCTTGTTAGTGCAGGAGATGGATTTTGAGAGTGGGTAAGAAGAGACGGCTTCTTGTGTTAACGCAGTCATGATTGTGTATCTGTACTAGTGCCAAATCAGAATTGAAATAAATCCCTGCCAGGTGGTCAGAATTCCCTCCCCCCTTTTTTTTTTGGATGACACACTAAAACCGATCATATCCCCCTACTCCATTTTTCTTTAAATGGATTGCTAATCTATCTGAACAGCAAATCCAAAGGTTTGCCCAAAAGCCACCTTCCACTTTTTCTACTATGCTCTGCTCACCCTCTCGCCTTCACAGAATCTCATCCCACATCACAGCAACTCTCCTCTGGGGGGGGGGGGAGGATGAACTTGAACCCCAGAGATCAAGTCACTCCCAGTTGTAATAACCTTTAGGGAGGCAACAGCATTCTCTCTTTCACTGCCTGTGGATTATAGGCCTAGAATTTTAGATACCCAGATCCTGTGGGCTTGAGGAAGATACACCAGGGAGGCCAACCAACACCTCGGCTGTGAGAAGAAGAGCAGGATAAATTACATCGATGGCCGCCACGTACTGAGTGCTCACAGGGTTTAGAGACCGCACTTAAACTGTCCTTTTGCCCTAATAACCCCAGTCTCTCCACGTCACACATACGAAAACCGAGGCTTTGAAGCCCAAGGTCACCGAGCTGGGGTGCAGAAGAGATAGGATTCAAATGGACTTCCTGCCCTTTGCCACAATTTATTCAGAAAAGGTATCCGGGGTTTGCAACGAGGTGGCCTTGGCTCTATTTCTGTCTCTGTGTGACACGGTCCTGGAAAGTCAAGCCTTTGAGCCTTAGTTTCCTCATCTATAACATGGAGACAATACCATCTGACTCATGTCCACAGTGTGGATGTGTTTATTCAATCAAGAAGAGATATGAAAACATTCTGAAAAGTCAGGCACTGGGCACACGTGTGGCATTAAGACCAATGGAAATGTGTAGATACTTGTTATCTAATCCAATGTTATCTAATCTGGCAAATAATTGGCCCAAGAGAATGCTGAGCATATCTCTGTTCTGAATTCTAATACAGATGCCAGACATTATCAGAATGTCTACAGCGAGGACTACACAGTCTCTTTGGTATGAGAGTTGGGAGGTTTGGGCTCTCCTCACACAGGAGTTCTACTCTGTAAGGTGGTACATGAATGACAATGCCTTGCTGAGTGTGGCCAGACAGCTGCACACTTAGGCTATGACAAGCAGATGTTCTAAAACATTCCAGAGTCTCCTCACCAAGAGTCCATCCTACAGCCACTAGAAGCGCTGTAATGCGGCAGCTGGTACATCTGTTCACGGCAGGAAAAATGTTCCGATATTCATCAGGGCCTCCACTGGCTTGGTTATGGGTGTGACCCATCCCTCAGCCGCATCTCGTGGATTACAAATAAACCTCCAAAACATTACGTTTGTATTTTAGTGCACTCATCTCAAATAGCAATCGCATTTGGGCTTTTATGAAACCCATGAAATTCTTAGCATTATTCATCAACATCTTCCCATACAGAGGAGAGCTGACTAATCATAACTTGAGCCAGTGCAAGGAGGCGGGGCCCAGCAGAGAACACAAAATGCCACACTTCTCATTTGAGAATGCCAAGTTAAAAGCAAAACAAACAGCTTTTTTTTCAATCTAGAAGACAAATGAAAGTTTAAAGCTTAACGATGACTCTGGGTGAGACAAAGCAAAGTTTATTTTCACCGAAACGAGTACTTACTATAAAGAGTGCAGAACTAACAAAAGAATAAAGACCTACATTTTAGAAAAGAAAAGTCACCTTTGAAGTAATGTTTCTATTACCCATTACTTATAAAGTAATGAGCCTTGAGACCCGGAAAAGCTCCCTGGGTTGGAGGAGAACCAGGTTTTTCAAGGAACATTGCTTCCCAATCAATGTTATTAAGATGTAAGCCAATATTTTCATCCACCAAATCACTTTCTAAAACAGCCTATTCCCTTTGGTGTTTGGAACACATGTGAATATCATGTGCAGCAAAGCAACCCCCCCACACGATCCCCCTTCGGGGTATTCACAAGTTTGCGTCATCACCTTCTCTTGAGGGCAAGCAGCACCTGTGACTTACTTCTAACCAACAGAATATGGGAAAGGCGACATAATGGCATCCCCACGATTACACTGCGTTATGTAAGACTCTGCCTCGCTATCACGAGCCTCTGTGCTGGTCTTGACTCCTCTCCCCACTTGCTGGCTCTGAAGAAGCAAGCTGCTACGAATCCTACAACCCATACGGAATGCTGCCGACAACCACACGAATAAGGAAGGAGCTGCTTCTCTAGCTGAGCCTCCGGGTGAGAACCCAGCCCCAGTCCCCGTGTTGGTGGTACCCTCCAGCAGAGGATTCAGGTGGGCCACGGCCAGCCTTCTTACCCCCAGAAACAATCAGCTGGTAAACATGTGCGCTTTAAGCTCTTAAGTTTAGGTAAGAGAAGATGAACACACCATCCCAACTGTCATTTTTTGTACAGTGAGTAATCACTTAATTAATGGCTTTCAAGTCTGGTTCTCTTAAAGGAAATGCTACACCTCTCTTGAGAGGTTACTTCTCCTAAGAAGAGCCACCTGTTCACTGAGTCACACTCTGTGTTAAGGGCCCCCCACACAGGAACTGCACCCCACAAGAGTCCTATGAGGATGGAGATGTTAATAGATCCATTTCATAGGTGGGGAATTTGTAGGTCCAGCACCGAAGGTCCCACAGCTATAGCCATGATCCCAACCCAGGATCATCTAAAGGAGAAATGCGTGTTCCGTCTACGATTCCATGCTGCCTCTACTTGTTTCTGCTTCAGTAACCTATTAAATACTCTATGTGAACCTTAAGGGCTTTTTATTAAACCACTGTTCCTTGTTTAACCGCTGGGGAAGGACCTTTAAAGAAAAGTCATCATCAATATGTTATAGTGATGTGTCATCTATTAAGTAACTAAGATTGCTCTCACTTCCATAGACCGTGCTTTGTATTACCAAATAACTTTCCTGATTATGGAAATGATATTGCCCTGTTATAAAAACAAGAAATTTTGAAAATTATCAAGAAGTGTAATTTGTGATCCAGTAATACATATAATTAACATTAAGGAAAATATACATTTTTCTGAATATACCATATACTATTGATATGATTCTGTATGACTGTATTTCAGTTACACAAAGTTAGACTTCACAAACTTATTGTTAATGACCAAATATCTATCATTTGCTTATATCATTTAATTAAACAGTCACTTATTCCTAGCCAGGCAGGTTTGCTTATATTTTCTCACTTTCGTAAATGTGGCAAACATTCTTGGGGAGGAATGTGCTGAGTCATAAAAATATTTGTTGCCAGATTATCCTCCCAGAAGATTATGTATCACTTATACTCCCACATAAGAGGTATGAATACCTGCTTCCCTTAACCCTATGAGTGACGATCAGGTTTTAATCCTTGACAATTTGATAGGCAAAATGGGGTGCTCACACAATTTCTTCAATGAGTCTGAACATTTCATAAGTTTACTTTTTTAAAACATGAATTATGTATTAAGGTGGGCAAAAAAAAAAAGCTCCAACTGAATGTTCTTTTCTTATTTACTTGTTTGAAAGAGACTCTATATACTAAGGAGATTCATCTCTGTCTTTCTTACAATTGCAATTTTCCCTTTGTTTTCATAATTGATGCTCAGAAATTTTTAATAAAAATACTCTCAAAAAGTAACCTAATAAATATTAAGATGCAGACCTAAACTCTAAAATAAGGACTCCTTATAGTCTGACTTGAGATAAAATAGATGTTTTGTAGCATTTGTCCTTTGTTGATGTCCAAATTTTCAGAGTTACCTATCACCTCTTCCATGAGCAAGTCCACTGTCTTATCACATAATCTACTGGAAAGTTCCCAAGTGTCAGACGCTGCAGTAAGTGCTGAAGAAAGAGATGAAAATAATAAGATCAACCCTCAAGCTCCTCACAATCACTTCAGGAAAGAAACCATACGAGCTGTAAGCGCCATGTCTGAGATACCTGGCAAGTCTGGGCAAACTTTTCCTCTCCTGATATTAAGGAATTAGACAACCTTTAAGATGCTTGAATAAAACTGCAAAATTAATTCTTTGTCCAAGTAGATGCTGGAAGAAATCCCAATAGGAAATCCTCAGTGATGACCATGTAGGTCAAACACTCTTCCCATCATTCAAACCTCCTCTCAGGCAGGTGAAACCTCAGGGTGCCCACGCCTCACTCTCAGGAAGCTACGTTCACAGGGAATCATGACCCCAGTCACCAGAGGAGTGGCCTCAGGGAATTCCTCAGTCACAGGTAGCTATGTCCAGGTAGCTATGTCCAGACCCTGTGTGGCACCCTCCTCTTCCTATCAAGGGCTGACGTGGCAGCTGACCGAGCGCTGCCTGTCTTCAGTGGCCACGGGTCTGGCCTGCTGGCCACTGCATTCACCTCCCCTCAGATGAGGATGGCAGGACTACATTGTTTCAATTCTCTCCCAGGACTTTGAAACAGAAATGGGGAGAGGATCGGTGAGTTAGAAGAAGAAACTCAAGTAGGAAGAATCACAAGTGAGCAAAGGGAGCGACATTAATGCAGAGGCATCAAGAAAAAGGGATATACTGCTTCTTGGGGAGGTAGCTTACGTGGGACATTCCAAACACCCTTCACATTCCCCAGGGCTGCTCCTGCAGGCCAGTCCCCGGGAGCCCAGCGAATCCTCCGCTCAGCCCTGCAGGTTCCCAGGTAACCTGAGCAATTCAGTCCGTTCAACCGGAGAGCCCAACACATCAAATGGATCCGCCTGTTCTGCCTACAGACTCAAGCCCTTGGACACAGCTCAGTCCTCAACTATCAAAATAACTCCCCCTTCCCCGCACAAAAGCAGGAACGTCCACAAGAGGCCATTCCCAGGCTGGTGCCTCTGAGTCTAGGTCAAAGTGGTGTTACGTAACCATTATTTTTATTACTGCTCCCGCCCCCAGGAGTTTAGATTTTTCCTAATTACCCTCCCATGAAATTTTAATGCCATAACAATATTGTGCATTTATTTACACACCGTGTGTACACCTGTCCTTTATAAATTGTTTTTTCCTTCCCCAAAACCAATGTTTGCTGCCCTGCACATAAATAGCCCCATTGAGGAATGAGTTATATGATAAGAAGGTGTAGTAATAGCTCTTCTGGAAAAGGAACTTTCTCGCTTAGAGAGGAAAAAAAACCACTCACATCATCTTCCTGGAACTTTTCCCTCTGAGACTCTAAAGAGCCCCCAACTCACCTTTGGAAGTTACTTCTAAGATGTCAGGCTACGTTATCCAAAGGTCTGCACATCTCCACATTCTCACCTGTGATCTCCTCAATTTCCTCTAACAACATTTTTTGATGGGGGTGCGTGTGTATGGTGTTTCAATAAGTGTACACAGAAGAAAAGCAGGTGAGGTACTCAGCTATAAGAATGAACGAATTCTCAACATTTGCTGCAACATGGACGGCACTGGAGCAGATAATGCTAAGTGAAATAAGTCAAGCAGAGAAAGACAATTATCATATGATTTCTCTCATCTATGGAACATAAGAACTAGGATGATCGGTAGGGGAAGAAAGGGATACAGAAAGGGGGGGTAATCAGAAGGGGGAATGAAACATGAGAGACTATGGACTATGAGAAACAAACTGAGGACTTCAGAGGGGAGGGGGGTGGGGGAATGGGATAGACTGGTGATGGGTGGTAAGGAGGGCACGTATTGCATGGTACACTGGGTTTTATATGCAACTAATGGAGCATCGAACTTTACATCAGAATCCGGGGATGTACTGTATGGTGGACTAACATAACAAAAAATCATTAAAAAAAAAAAAAGCAGAACAAAACAAAACAAAAAACCCCAAACTGTGGTCCTTTTATGCAACGATTCTTTCTCCACCTTATATTCTGACTTGTTTGGTTTTTTTTTTCAGGGTGTGTGTGTGTGTGTGTGTGTGTGTGTGTGTGTGTGTGTGTAGCGCCAGAATTAAGAGGTAATAGAATGGTAAAGGTCATACACAATTGTGGGGGTAACAGATATTCCCCAAGGCAGTCACGATGGAGAGCTCATTGTCAAGCATTACTGAAATGCATCAGGGAATGCACGCTAGAGGAGCAGAGGACCGTACCTTCCAGCTTCACCAGAATCTCATAGGAAAGCCCATTTCAGCCTCGCAGATCACAAATCCTCTATGATATAATATGATGGGACCCTTTTGCCACATAACTTTCTCTTATTTGAAAAACGGACTTCAAATTTTCTTCTCTAGTTATTGTACATATTTCATAAGATTGCTCTAAACATCTCAGAGAAAGCGGGTCATTTGCAGAAAAAAAAAGGGTAAACATACACAAAATTAAGACTATGATAGGATCAACTATTCTTTCCCATGACCAAAACCCATTTAATATGGGGTGGGAAGGGGTAGTTAACTAGGCCTTATGAATAACAGCAGGAAAATCACAATGCATTCTAGTATTTACTGGCTTCTAGTTTGCACCAGGCACTTTTGCAAGCACTTGTGATGCATTAGTTAATGAAAAGGTAACGATTCCTGCCTCGAAAGTGTCTACATATGGGTGGAGCAATGTGGAGAAACCTAATGAGGAACAGTAATACTAGTGATAGCAGAGGTAGTAAGCCATGATGTATTGTGTCTGAAAGCAATTGAAGTCATGAATATAAACAGAGTAGGGTCAGAGGGATGGGGAGGGTCAAGGCAAGAGACTGGGGACAGGTTGCAATTTCAAATAGGATGGTCAGGTGACCCATGAGCCGACTTCAAGGAGATGAGATTAGACATGGGGACATGCAGGGGTGAGGCCTCAAGGGAGAGCATTCTAGGCGAATCTGAGCAATGCCAAGTAGGGAAGAGTGGCCAGAGCAGAACAGGCCGTGCAGGAGGACTTGAGACCAGAGACATAATGAGTAGGGTGCCTTGTGGACCGCCTTGAGGACCTTGGCTCCCACCCTGAGACGGGAGCCACTGCAGAGTTTGGAGAAGAGAAGTAACATCACTGGACTTGCAGTTAAAAAGGCTCACCCTGGCTGGGTGCTGAGAACAGAGTATGGTAGGCGGGGGGCCAAGGAAAGAACCAGCAGGACCAGTTAAAGGGACCAAACTCCTGGCAGAAAGCACCAGCACACAGAGGATACTACTCATTTCACTGAACAGAAGTCCAACCTACCACGAGTGACCGTAGCATCATCCTGCGACCTGGCTGCAGTTTCTGTCATTTTACTACAGCATCACCACCCATGTCTTTTCCTGCAGGTCACAATTTACTATGAGCCTGACAACAGAGGTGATGTTGATGTTTTCGCACCCTTTTCTTGCAAAGGTACCCTACACTTCACTTACATTTGAATCCCCATTGCCTGACACGTAGAACTCAGTTTTGGAGGGAATGGAAGGGGGCGCTTAAATGCTGTTTTTGCTTCCTGCCTACACTATTTTAAGAGCCTCCTTCCCTGTCCAGTCTCCCTTCCCTCTCCTCACTCTGTTGGCTTCTTTCACTTTACAACTCCCAAAACATTAAACATTCCTCTGCATACCAAGGTAACACCCAAACATCTTAGCCTACCAGTCAAGGCTGTCCAGATCCGGCCTCTTGCGTACTGTGCCATCTTCCCTCCCACTACTAATTCCGGAACAGGAAGTCTGGGCTCCAACCTTTTGCCCAAATACCTTGTCCCTTCTCAAAGCTAATCTTTTCCTTGTGCTCCTCCCCCCTCTCCCCCACAGCTTAAAGAACACCCATTCAACTCAAGGCAATACCCCAGGGCTACCCTTTCACTTAGTTTCAAATCTTGGCACCACTGGCATGACTGCTCCCCACCCTCTGGGGGACGGGAGGTGTGAGCACTCCTAGCCTCACACTCAGGTGAGAGCAAGCCTGAACACACCCACAGGTCTATGCTACCCTGGCCCACTTTACAGCCTGCCAACTCACCAACTCAGCCACTCTCCCCCAGGACATGCCTTATTTCCCAAGCCTGAAAAAGAACTACTGGGGCGAAGAGCATCTCAGACGTCTCTGAATCCCTTTTCTCAGCCTCAACAGACTCACACCGTTGGTGGGTATTCACTGATGACCTGCCCTTGTGACGTTATTACTAAGGTAATCAATAGGGCTGTGTCTTACTGCAGACACTGCTATGTGTGCGTCTGGGGTGGCCACAGGAGTGCGGCGGGGCGTCAGGGGAACAAGCCAATAATGACTACTCAGTGCAGGAAGGGTAAGAAAGGTGTATCGAGGGTGGCAGGAATCTAAGAAGAGGTAAATAAGAATCACTATGTGTGCAGAGCTGCCAGGGGTAACAAGTGAAAGACAGGCTGAACGTCTGAAGGCCAACTCAAATGTCCTCGGGGACATGTCAGACATAGTGATGCAAGAAGGAAGGGGACAAACATTCAAAGCAGAGGGGACAGTGTGTTCAAAGATGTACAAATTAGGCAGAGAACCACAAAGAGCTCACTTTGTCTGAAGGAAGGAGGCAGTGGGAGAGCAGGAAAGGGATCGAACAACTGATGAGAATCCTATTTATTGATGACAAAGGTTCAAGTGCCTGTTAGGACACCAAAAGCAAGGTTATGTAAAGATAAGACACACTGTGAGGGAATTATGCCTATCTTCTCAAATAGATGAAAAGCCCTATAAACCTGTAACACTGTTACTAATTCTATTTCACACAACTAGCCAAGACATCTACTAAACGGTTTCAAATTTTTTCATAAAGGAAGTGTGAGGAAAAAAAACACATCTTCCCAGTGTTTCCCATTACATTCCATCTAACCAGACTTTTCAAGATCTGGCAAGCGATTAAAACACACATCCACATCTGACCATTTGGAGAAGCAACAGTGACAACAGGGTTTCCTCGGGTCTATAAAAATGCGACATCAAACACATCAAGGACAATGTATGAGAGAGAAAGCAAAGTTTATGGAAGCAGAGGAAGGGAGTCCATTTTAAAGCACACACTACTTATGTCACACTCACTACTACTAGATAAACACGTGATTATGCCATTAAAAGTTTCCTACGGGGGTGCCTGTGGGGCTCAGTCAGCTAAGCATCCGAATCTTGGTTTTGACTCAGGACATGATCTTGGGGTCGTGAGATCAAGCCCCTCGTCGGGCTTCACACTCAGTAGAGTCCTCTTGAGATTCTCTCCACCCCCCCGTCTCCTCCCCCCTCTGTCCTTCTCCCCGCTCACTCATGTGCACTCTCTAAAATAAATAAAATCTTTTTTAAAAAGTTTCCAACTGATAAGCCCAAGGTTTTAAAAAATGCAAGATAAAAATCTCAAATACTACATTCATTTTACTGAACTTTCCTTTCAGGGGTGCTAAGCAATACACTTTTAAGCTTATATATTTAAAGAAAAGTGCTTAAGGCTGCTCAGCCCTTTGGTCCTGAAGCCTTCCGAACATAACTCATGCATCTTAAATATATGGTGCCATAAAGACTCAATACTGTTTTAAAAATGGAATGGGCATGTTTGAAAGCCACAATAGGAATAAAATAGCATTCAGAAGGAAAGTTTTGAAAGGACCTAAAATATACATAGCGCCTGCTGGCTATTATAACAACAATAACAAAATTGCTTTTATCTTGCAGGCTCTATTATGCTTTAGGCCATATTTTTGTACTTGAGTGGTACTTTGAGGTCTTATTCAGTTATTATGGAATCTTTCCTTCTCTCCGTTTATACCTCACCCCGTGCAAATCCCAATCCTCTCTAAAAGCACTGCAAACACAGGACATTCAGTCCTAAGGCATTGTATTTTCACATTTAAATCACCATTTGATAAACGCTTTAATGTACTTCACAGGTGGGTGAAGGAACAACTGAAAAGAAAATTGGCATTCCAGGGTGATGGCAGCTTATTAATTCAGGAATTAAATCCTAAAGTTACCTTTCCTCCCCCAAATTACTAACAATCCCATAATGGTAAAATTCCTGAGGATATGTTTTTATTGTTGTTAGATATAAAAACCTTTATAGCGGACCAGAACTGTGTAAATCAATCATCTACAATCTTGTTATATGCTTAAAAAAGAGATCTGAGGAGAAAGGTTATTTCTTGAACACCGCTCACGTAAAATGAACTTTCTTCCTGGGAATTCTCCAAGAATGAGAATGGGCACAAGGCAATTTCCATTTTAATGAACAATATTGCTGAAAATGAGTTGTTATTTCCAACAGGCACACTCAAATTTGAGGCATCCATTTCAAACAGCAAGGCAGAGTGCCAACAGAGCTTTCTCCACACATACGTGAAGAGGTAAGAGATTTCCTTACAGCCGGGTTAAAGTCTCATTTTGAAGTGACTCATCCGGAAGGTGGACGGTGACCTGTGTAGTGTGTGTATGTGAGGCGTGTCCATGGATGGCGTGTGTGAATGGGAGTGAGGGTGATAAGGGAAATGAGAAATAGGAGTCAGAAATAATCCTCATGAAAACAACAGCCTGAATCAAACTGTAATGGGTTCAACCCAATTTTATCAAGACAGAGTATTCTTTTCAGCAAGTTTATGTCACAGAGGTCAGAGAGAAAGACGAAAGGCCATCTTAACTGGCAAAAGATGCTTTCCTACAAAAAGTTACTTCAGGACCTGATGAGTGTCAGAAAACAAAGGAGTGAGGTCAAGAAGACAAAAACTATATGGTTGAAACCAGGGAACACAGAAGCAGGTGCGACTCCCTGCAAGGACTACGTATTCTGTTTGGAATGAAGGGACCTTTCTGCTCCCACCAGGCCTACCTTCTCCAGAACGGCTTATCCACAGGTCCAACTGTTAAAATGTGAGTTTCTTGCAAGTCGGCCACTAAGAGGCGGGGCAGGGGTGGGGAGAATGAAGTTGTATCAGGCCCAAGGTAAAGAGGTGTTTCAGACATAGTCGAACAGCTAGGATGGGAGCCTGACCCCACATCTGGAGGTCTTTTTTCCATGCTTTTCCAGTCATGTGACCTTGAAAGATTATGTAATCTCTTATCACTGGTTTCCTAACCGAAGCAGGGAGTAATGCCTGCATCAGAGGACTGCCATGGGACCGGCTGTATCAATGGATATAAAAACCTAGCTGGGCGCTTGGCCTTTCAAGGGAGGTGGTATTTGTTAGCTTTGTCCCTTCCCAAACCCACACAGCAAGAGAATCTGGAAGCAAAGACGTCTGCCTCTAGTTTTGAAGCTGACAGATGGGTAATCTTACTAACAGAGGCTGCGGATTAGTCTGCCGTTACAGGATTGCAGGGAAAGGGCAAACCTACCGCCTCTCCCTCTGAGGCAACATGTACCTTGGACCTTCACGCCTCCCTTACTAGGGCAGAACGTCACCACACTGTTCCCAAAAGTGACCTAAACAAACAGGATGGATTCCAGAAAGATGAATTACTGAATCTCAGTTTCTCTTCCCTTCCCTAAATTGGGATATTTTCAGACCAGAAGAATTTTATTCCAGAAAGCTGACCTTTCATCAGAATCAGAGAATACTTTGTAGGGCAATTATTAAGTTAGCTTCTACCCGACTACCCTAGACCAATGTTAAAAGATAGGTGTTTATTATAGATTTTTTCCCCCCTGGGGCTTATTAATTGGTAATTCTTAAATAGAATAGTCAAGTCTACAGAAGAATAAAGGTTTGACCTTAGTTGTGACTAACAGACACGAGAAACAAGTGTCATGGATAATTTGATACTGAATAGCATACTAATTACTAACAAGAATTTCTCCTTCTTTTCACCTTACATTTATAATAATTTAAGTGGGGATTAGGAACTGACAAGCACTGGACTCCCAGTGTCCAAGGAAACCATGTGCAAACTATTAAAACAGTTTCTATATTCAGTGTTACTTCTAGTCCCACAACCGTCCCATGACATGGGTATTATTCCCCCTTCAGTTAGGAAACCACTGATAAGAGGTTCATAATCATTCAAGGTCACACGGCTAGAGAAGGGTAACCGCAGATGTGAAGCCAATCTCCTGCCTTCTCGCAACTCCACAAAGCCCGGAACTCCTTTCCAGCTTCTCCAGCTACTCAGGACTTACCAGTATGGGTCCATCATTTTGAATTTTGAAAGCACTGGACACATGTGTTTTCTAAATCACTGTTTCAGTTCAGCTCTGGGTTTTCTGTTCTTGAGGGAAGATGCACCATGCAGCCCCCCAGCAGGACAGAGGGGAGAATAAAATGTCTGCCCAATGTGCCCTCAATCCTCATTCCAGGAGTTCCCCATTCCCAGCCCCCTTTTCCCAACCTTGAAAAGAGAGCTGGAAGCCAAGAAGCTTAACTCTTAAAAGTAGGGAACTATGAGTACCTAAGCTTATCGTGACCGCATCAGTCGAGTTCCCTCCCGTGTATAGGGCTGTCTTTCCTGTTTTACTCTTACAGGTCACTTGTGATTGCACTTAGGGCTCTCCCAGACAATCCGGGCAACTCTCCCATCTCAAGATCCTTAATCACATCTGCAAAGACCTTTTCTCTGCATAAGGTAACATTTATAGGTTCCAGGAATTAGGATTTGATATCTCATACAGACTTAATATCATATGCTGACATACACTCATAAATATACAATAAGAAAAATTTTTTAAAGTAATATTCACCTAAAAGATCCACAGTACAACCTTAGAACTGATTGTAAACTCTATTCTCAACACTAAAACCTTTTCCCCAAATTCTCACTCTATCTTCCCAACACCTCTGAAGGCCAATTTTATGCTTGCTTTACTGATCAGCCACCAAGCAAAGGGGAACACTCAGGGATCGCAAAAGATCATTCTTATGTCTATATATTCAGCCGAGTGCTATTTCAACTGACATATCTGACTGATACCAGGAGGCTGAACTGGTAGTACTTTAATGGAGAACAAAATCAGGCATATAAACCGATGCTGGGGAAATGATTTCTCTTTTCTTGTAAGAACATAAAATAACTCGAGAATCAGTTGTATTACCTCACAAGGTCCTCTGAGAAATAAATTGAACCATAAAGCTCCTCACAGCCACCAGTTATTACATACAAATAACTACACTCACTTTGTTTCTCCATTAGAAGGAAGCGGGCTGTGAGGAAGACTAGCTACGCACGTCTGCTGGTTATTAGTGACTATCTCACTGGCTAGGATCTTTCTCAGTTAAATGAATGGCACATACTACGGTATGGACCTGACCTTACCAGCCATTAATTTTTAAACCACCTTCTAGGAGTTTCATTTCAGAAGTACATACCACCAATGAAAGCTGACTGTTCTTATTTGTCTTCTGATTAGGTCTCCCTGTCATATGCTAATTTAGCACCCTCAACCTTCCCTTCACTGAAATAACCTGGGCAGTTGTCTGTTGTGGGATCCACAAGGGCGGGCCATGTGTGCTGCTTACAGCAAAGTCCCCCCCGCCCCCCGCATCTGGCCTGGTGTGAGGTGGCACAGCAAGGAAGAGGCAGAGCTGCTACCGCCTACCCAACATCTGTCTGTCCCCTTCTTGAGCAAACAGGACCCTAGGTATCGGATGAGCTTGACGTTACTCAGAATGATGACCGTATTTTCCAGCCAAAATAGCTTGTATACTCCCAGCCATCATACTACTATACATCATAACGTCCATTGTTCTAAAAATATCCTCACCTGGTCCATTTCAAGTTGCTTCCTGGTCTCTTGGCTTACCTCCACAAAAATCACAGGAGATCAGGTTTTCACCCAACTTCCCTTCGGCTAGTCTGTAATCTCTCACCGAGCACAGTTTAAGAACATAAGGTTATTTCTACATGAGAGGAAAGACCCTGCCCTCCGCCCTCCAACCCCGTCACAGGGAAGCGTGCGCACGTGCCCCCAGGTCCCGTGTGCTGGGGTGGCCATGGACAAATGGGAGGAGACAAACTGCCAGGTGATGGAGTCTAGCCCTTCTACTCCTTCAGCAGCCAGTTTACAACATTCCCAAATTCAGATTTTCATACCAGTACATAAACAAACAACCACCTCAATAAAGGACAGTAAAAAGCTCAACTTCTGTCTTAGAGTAATACTAACCCCCGGGCTTCAAGCTGACAATACTAAATACCAATACACACACACACACACACACACACACACACACGTCACACTGAGTAAGAATAGTACTACTGCGTTTGGCATGGAGTAAGCACTCAGTTAAGATAAAATGCTGGCGACTAAAAAAATTAAACATCTTATATTCCAGATAGTTTACAGGTTAAATGACTACACCTGGTAGGTGAAAAAAATGTGCTTGGGACAGGTGTGAGAAGGAAAAGCAGTCAAGAGTGGGAACAGCTCTCTTATCTCTTATAACTGTGCTTCTAATGGTGGCTACAGGGACAAAAGAGTACATTTTTTGGGAGGAAGTTTAATATCAGTCATCTTTTATATAGTATACAAATATGTCACCAGCTTCTTTTAAATGGTTGTCACTTTTAGGGATATGATAACAATCTACTAAGGGAGTAACTATTCTTTTTTAAAAAAATTGAATTGTAATACTCTTTGGGCTGCCAAGACCAATAATATATCAAAATCCCAGATAGTTCGCCAAGTGTCCAGAAGATATTTAGGAAAATTCTCCCTAATTAACTTATAGGTGTTCAGGAATACTTAAAGACAAACAGAAGCACCTGATAGGCTCATAATTGCATCAAAGGAGCTGAAACTGATGAAATTTATGTTTCAGGGGAAAATATGAGTTTATCTCAACATAAAGCAGTACATTAATATGAGCAAGCATGAATTATAACTAAAATTATAAGCTAATCTTCTATGGATAAAATTGTGGAGGGGCAGAGGGAAATAAATTGGGCAGAATTTTAAATCAATGTCTTGCAGACCAGAGCAGAATCTAAACTGATACTATTCTTGGCTGTAACCAATTAAGCTTTATTTTATTGAAAAGATGGCTAAAGGAGCAAGGAGACTCCAAAATGCAGAATAAAAGATGCCGAAGTCATTAGAAACAAAAAAGATGGCTAAAATTTTCAGGAAAAGCTATTCAAGCTACAAGCCTTTTGGGTTTTTTTGCAGTCCTTCTCATCCTTCTCAATGTTCCCCAGGAAGATTCAGCTGCACATTTTTACGCCAAAGTTAATTCTTCCCCCACATTTTAAATGCAATCTACTATTCATGCATATTGGCCTTTGCATTAATATGCTTTCTCAATTTCTCCAAAGTTACCATAGCGACTCTAGATAATTTGGCCTTGGTAGGATTTTTACAAGGAGAAAAAGGTGAATCTAAACATTAAGGACTAAATTTTCAACAAAAACACTACCACCAAATATTAAAACCAGAAAAAGTCTATGCCCTGAGGAAGTCATTCAAATCTTCCCACAAGGCTGTGAGAAACTCAAAATTAAGACTCAAGGTTAAAATGTACTTTAAATATGTCAAGTATCTAAAATATAATCGGAAAAGATCAACTCCCACCCCCCATTCCAGAAGCAACAGAGAACAGGCTGTGCCTGATAGCCTACACCTGTTTTCTCCCTGGAGCCTTGCCCAGGGCACGGAGCACACGGAGCACCTCGAGAGGAAGGACACACAGACACGGAGGGATCTGGCCAGACCTGCTCTGACACCCAGCTCTGACCTTTTTTCCTATGACCACAGACTTCTGACCCCCAATGGGTACTTGTATTACACAGAAAAGTGATTTCTATAAAAACCCCAAATGTAGGGCCCCACTCAAGGTTTTAAGAACTAACACCCAGGGGCGCCTGGGTGGCACAGCAGTTAAGCGTCTGCCTTCGGCTCAGGGCGTGATCCCGGTGTTATGGGATCGCCCCACATCAGTCTCCTCTGCTGTGAGCCTGCTTCTTCCTCTCCCACTCCCCCTGCTTTGTGTTCCCTCTCTCGCTGGCTGTCTCTATCTCTGTTGAATAAATAAATAAAATCTTTAAAAAAAAAATAAAAAAGAACTAACACCCAGACAAATGCAAAACTAGGCAGTTTTCACTAAAAACAAATAAGGAAAACTCAGATTTGTTTACCACCTATTGTAACGAAAAGGTAGAAAAGAAAAATTCTTTCCTTACCACACCACAATCAATCAGAACCTACCACTAATGTAAAAATATTTCAAAGCTGTAGCAAATAGTGTTTTGTTGTACATGTCTCTGTGTGTTATTTAATAAATCTTTACATATCAAAAGGTTCAAGATAGTTATGGAGGAAGCACCATCATCTGGAGAACTGGATTCTGGCCCGGGCTCCGAAAATCAGTTTTCTTGTCTCTGCCCATCAGCACTCAACCTTACCATGCTAAAGAGAAAACATAGATGAAACTATTTGAAAGAATTAAAACCACCTGATAGGCCTGATACATTTAGCCACTGCTTCACAGGGTGGAGAAGAGAACTCTCTCCATGTTCTGATGTCTACCAACGAGACAGGGCAACACCCCAGAAAAGAATGAAGAACTCGGTGCTCAGGTTTGGGAAAGAGAGCATTAGAGGATGGACAGAGGCCAGTTGGCATTCTAGACACCCCTCCCATCTGAGGGGCTTTTCAGAGCCACCTGTCATAAGCTGCCCCACCCACATCTGTAATGACAGCTGGACTAGATTATTCCTATAAACCCAAGATGATGTTGGCACTTGGGTGAAGCACCCCCATAAGTCTTTATAGCACATAAAATTACACGCTCTATTTTTGGTTCTTTGAAGTTTCAGCTTGCTCTTTCTTTTGGGCTTAACTGAAATTTAGGTTTTAAATCAGGACCCGTCCAATGGAACATCTGGGACCCAAGCTGAAAGTCATTTTAGTTACCATACCTTTTAAAAGAACCTGCTGGAAGACAGGTCCTGCAGAGCAAGACAAGAAATACGATCAATGAGACAGTCTCTGTCCTCAAAAACCTCGCACTCCTGATACCCCAAGTCAGGCAGGCTTCTCCCTGTTACCCACACTACAGTCCCTTATTACTTTAATAATTATAGAAGGTTTCACAGGGAGATGGAAAAGCTTTCATTCTTGCCCATTCTGGGGCACCTCCTGGCAGTCCTCTGAGCAGCTAAGGAGTTGTCTACCTGGAGTCCTCCATCCAACCTCCCAGTTCTGCTTGACTGGCATGGGGTGGGGGCAAGGGTGGAGAGAAGAGGCATCAGGACTAGCGTAAGGGGACACAAATAAGAACAGAGCTAGGGAGGAACAGGTGTATATGGGCAGCCCACCTATGGGGCAGCGCGGGAGCGGAGGTGAGCCGAAATGAGCTTGATTTCAGATTTCAAGAACTGTGCTGCCATGCAGTGCTGCAGATGGCCAGGAGGAAACCTGCAGCATTCTCTGCACCTGACTCAAAGAAATCCAACTGACCTGCTGCCCAAGTCACCACTCACAGGCAGGAACTAACTTCCAGCCCTGCCCAGGGTGGTAGGGTCAGAGGGTCAACACTTTTTAACCACCCTATATTTCTTCTTGAAAGAGATGACGACCTGTCCAGTAAGAATTATATTGAAGAGCTGGATTTTCTATGCCACACTGGTCACAGTTTTTCCACAATGGATGCTCTACCATGAAAAGGTATCGTTAACCAGTGTGTGTCTTTCCAGGGTTAAAAAGCAGTTTCCTCCTCTCCTCACACTATGAAAGAGGATCATGTACGTGGTATCGAATACACTGTTTACAGAAAGACGATTCCACTTCTAGGCTGTTTGGACATGCTCATTCTTCCCTGCATAAACCGACTCCACGTCTGTGCTAGACAGGAAGTAAATGTGCAAACGGAATCCACAGAAAGCAGCTGAACGCACACATTCTTTGACTCTAATTAAGGTGGGATGCCTGATTCACAGCTGTTCCTACCACTGCCAATGTTTTTGTAATAAACAGTGGAGTTTAAGAGGTATTTTGTTTCACATTTCAACTTTTTATAATTTACACGTAGTACTCATTGCTCAGCCTGCTTATCAAAGGTAAAGTTAGGGATGGCGGTATGAAAGGCAGTCCTGGACCCACCTCATAAATACGGAGGTCGAGACACCAAGATTGTGCTCGGCTCAAGGTCACTGAAATACTAACACGGTCAGGACTAGGGAAATCAACGATACAGTTCATATAGTGAGGACGACAAATCAGCATGTCACCTCTGCCCCTGCCTTTCAGAACACTGATCTTGCTCATTTTATTTAGATAATGCTGCTCTGATAACAAAGACACTATATTTTCTGTCATTTCTACAGCTGCACACAAGGAACTGTCTTGTGAATAAAATTTAGAAGATGTCTGCCTAGGTAGAAAGAGCATCCTTCTCGGCCTTTATTAAACAGTGAGACTTTGTTTTTAGTCCTGGGTATTAAAATGTTGATACTGGGCTGACTTCCTTCTTACGTCTGCACTACCCACCTCGTCTCTTTCTATCACCACCCTTGCAAAAATTAAGCATTGTAGACAGGTCTTAATTTAACTGCGTGAAGTCTCAAAATACGATGGCCAATTTTGTCATAGTCCATCATTAAGTCCTTTATTAAGTAAGAGCAAAGGACAAAAGTGACATGGATTTGATGCCCACAGAGGCTGCTGGTCAGTAGGTGACTTCCTGCTCACTACCTTCTCAGCGTCTATTCTGGTTACTGAACTTCATGAGCAAAGCAAGAAACCATCAGAAGCAGGGGACGGAGTGGCTGGAATCCCCGTCCCTCCATCACAACGTCTCCTGCAGAGACGCAGTCGTATTATCTGCTCCTCCCTGGAAAAGGTGAGTCAGGTGCGTGTAGAGCTAAAAACAGCAAAGGGGAATGCACTGCATATCATTTACTATTTCCTCAAGAATCTTGGCAAGTTCATTTCCATTCTAAATGTGAAGGTGGGAAGGAAATGGAGAGAAAAAAGTCAAGTTCACCTCGTCGGTGAATTCTTCGTTTCTACTCTCTTAAAGCTTTACTTTGCTTGCAATGTACACAAAACACATCTGTCTCTGCACCCTTTCTCATCTTTGCTTGGCGTGGTCAGAAGTTCCCTGGAGGCCCCCATAGACTAAAGCATCCAACATATAGCTCCTGTCCTGACCTATGTGGTAGCCCCTAGTCCCCGTGGCTATTAAACACTTCAAGTGCCGTTAGTCTGAGTTGAGTTGTGCTGGAGGGGAAAAGACAGGAATTTATCTCAATAGTTTTATACGGTGATTATATATTGAAATTATATTTCAGATATACTGGATTAAATAAAATTAAAATTACCTACACTTTTTTCCTGTTGAATTGTTCATGTGACTACTAGAAATGGTGTCACTCCTGCCTGCCCCCCTCCTGCCATCCCCAACTAAGCCTGACTACTTTCCCTTTGTTCTGTCTATATCCAGCCTGGGAGGCACATCAGGAACAAGAAAAGAATATTCCCTCTACTGTTTTTGTCTATCAGTTTCTCAAAACTCACATACACGCACAGGTCCACACCACATAAATCAATTTATTTCATTGTCTGACCTAGCCGCTGGACTTCCGCGTATCCCCATTTATCATTTAAGTTTGCTGAACCTTTGCTAATCCATCCTCAAATCTGTCTTGTTACGTGTTAGACCGTAGGCAGTTCTGATCCACAAAAAGCCTACTCCAACTTATTTGTGCAAAATGCATCGTCAGGGGTGGGCAGTCTATCTGCACAGAGGTCCTTTAAAATTCCTATCGCATTACGCCATGAACACAGAACACCAACTAGACAGAGTATCCCGCTAAAATGGAAAGGTGAGCAGCACCCGGTCCTACGTTATCCAAAACCATGAAAGGCCAGGCATGGTCACCACGGAGTACTGTGTGTAACAGAGTATATATGGAACGTGACTTCAACCACTTTGGGACCACCATTTCCACAATAAAGTGCCAAAGCAGTCGGCTGGTCTGTGTGACCCAAAGGGACCCATACAATTCATAAGTGAAAATCACCATTCTCAGCAAAAACTATTCAATAGAGAGACTTAGCACCCCTCACAAGGCCCCTCTAGGCTAAACCACCCTGGACAAGAAACCACAGGCAGGACTTCTGAGATCCCTACATCGTTTGCTCAGCCAAACCAACCTAATACCCATTTTGTGCCAGGCCCTGGATGAGGCACCGGGGGTACTGAGAGAAAACAGTCTACCTCAAGGAGCTGCTTGATGGCTAGGGAAGGACAACATGTACTAAGAATTACCATCAACTCCACTAAGTGTAGTGTGAAAAAGACAAGGAGGGAATGATTAACCGGAGGAAGACTTCATCAGGTAAGACAAGTGTGGACCTCTGTGCGAGGCTAAGGGGCTACATTTCGATCCCGCTGGAGGTGTGGAGCCAGTAAAGATTTTAAGCAGGAATACCCTGATCAAACAGGACTCCTTGGCTTCTTCCTGATCATACAATAAGCTCTAATTATGATCAACAAGAAGAAAATGAATATTCTTCATGCATGAGATGCCCAGGAAACAGCACCTAGTAACACCACAGCAGGCTTAAGGCACCAGACGTACGTCTGTCCGGCAGCATGCGGAACGCCGCATGCATCATGAATCAATGGATCGTGACCCGCATTTTCTGAGAAAATGAATTAGAACAGAACAGGAAATGTCAGAATGTGTTGTATATATTAACAGCTAAGTGAGGCTTTGTGATTGTTGTTTAGTTAGACACATGCATACATCATTACACAGCTATCTGGGGTCATGATATAAACCTGCTTGACTCTGGGTCACAATGTTTTAAAGTCACTTGCTGAAAGTGTACGTCACAGTAATAAATTAGTAACAGAAGATCTCTAAGGAGCCTGCCCATAGTTAAATAAATCTAACCTTGTTTTTCAGTGGTTTCACTCTCCTACTTAACTCTGACAAGCACTGACCCACAGCACTCTTTTGGATACATTCATCTGTTTCACGAAGTCCTACTGAACAGTCCTCCTGTACGTACCCCAAATCTACTAATTCCTTCTGATGTGCCTCTGGAACTCTTGACCTGTTTTAAAAATGTAATACTCCTATATTTTCAACTTTGTTTACACTTTCGCTACCTGCTTGTCTTAATGGCAATCTGGTCTTTCCTTCCTAATACTACTTTCCATAAAGCACAGATGGTTGTTCCCTAAACTCCCTTAACTCACAGGACCAGGGAAGAAAGGGTCCCTTATCACCCTTCCAGTTGAGCTTACTTTCTTCCAGGCCATGTCCTATCATCTCTATTCAAAGTCCCTCCCTCCACCTTACCTCTGTTTCACTTCCCAACCTCATCGCTCTTCTCCTGACCTCCGGGACTTTGCCTTTTTGCCACCATCACTGTGTTTCTCCCATGCTCACCTCTGCTTGGAGAAACTTCAAGAAGGTGGAGGACTCTGGGAACACCTGAACACAGTGTGAAGACGTCCTCCTTCATCTGAAGGTTTCCCCTCCTATTGCACTTCAGCCACACACAAGCCCCACCTTGGACCTTATCATTACCCCAAAACACTCCATCTTTACGATCTAGGCTTCCAAATCTCTGTACCTTTCCATTTACCCACTTCTCTACCTCTTATTCTGATAAGTCCTGTCCTTCATCCTCATCATAGGCAGTTCCTTGACTTTCCCTACTGTCCCACTCCATCTTAGCCATTCTGGCTGCATGAGCTTCCTTATCAAGATGGGACTTCAAGGCCATCCAACGTCAGTGATGTTCACACATTGAGTTTCCTCTTTCTGTGACTTTCTTGGAGCCAACATGCCAATCCCTGAGCCCAGCTGCCCCATTCATATCCTCTCATCTTGTTGGAAAAGTTCACATGAATATGCTGATAGGCTCCATGAGGAAAACTCAAAAGCCAACCAAAGTTTTAAAAACTGCACAGGCTTTCTACGCATCCCTGGCTGACATACTATCCCTTTTTCTACAGCAGCTGTTTTCATTCCTGCATCCTTCTCACTGCAGCAGAGGACACCCTCAATACCCTGCCCCTCCCCCTCTGGTCACACAGCAAGGGGTATCTGTGTTCATCTGAGCTGAGGTGGGAAAGTCAGAGCTGCTGAGACAGCATTGGTCATAGATGTTGGTCTCTTCTCTCTTGAGAGAGTGATTCTCCAACTTCGGTGTACATAAACATCTATGTGAGCCATTTGTTAAAGTACAGACGTCAGAGCCCCACTTCCTGGAGGGTCTGGAGCCTCATTTGCCCCTTAGAAGCCTGCATTTGCACAGGCGCTCCTGTGATCCTGATGCAGGAGACAAATGGATTTGGGCATCACTTTCCAAAGTCACCCTCTCACTCAGGTGATGTGGCTGCCTTAACTTTTACCCGTGAAATCTTCAAGGCAGGAACAACTGTATTACAAATTCTTTGAAAAGAAGAAAAATCAATGACCATTTAAGCCAAGTAAGACTAAATGAGTAGAGTATGGAAATGACTAGAACTGAATTCTTGAATTCCTATTGTAGCACCTAAATGGGCTCAAGTTTCTCAGCAAAATGTAAGATAGGTGACAAATAATGGGCAAAGGCTAACTTCCTCACACTATGAATTCAATATATAACTAAAAGAAAACTTCAACTGAATTTACCAAACAACCTAAGTTCAGTATTTTTATTTTTGTAAATTTTCACCATTGAGCTTTCTACTAATACTTTTTTCTAATCAACATGAGTTGGAATCACGGGACTAAAGAACAGGTGTCTAACAGCTAGGAGACTTTATCCTGATCCCAAATCTGCCAGGAACTCCACCATGAACTAGTAAGTTGATGAACTTCTCTGAGACTCACTGTCCCCCTATACCTAGTGGACATTTTACTCTGCTAGAGGATAACAAGTCTTCAGACCAAAAAAAGCAACAGAAGACCATTCTACATTCTACAAATGGAAGGTACGGAAAAAATCATTCTCTAGCAAACTTCTACAACTGTTTTCCCCCACCAGCCCTCAGAGTTCCCCTAAGGCCTTGAATAATGACACTGTTTTATGAATTATAAGCATCACAGCATGAGGCAGCATCTGGTCGGGAGATGCCTACAGGAAGGAAGAGACCTCAGCGGTGTTTGCTATTTGTACCTTTTGATGTTTCAACAAGAAGGCAAAGCACTCTTGCAAGCCAGTTTTAGTAGTGGCAGAACCAAAAAAACAATTGATGAAATCAGTGTAGAATCTAGACCCAACCAAGAACAAAGGTGCACCAGAACTAGCTTGGGTGAGAGGAGAAGAAAATCCACATCACTGAAAAGCGCCAATTCCTACTAAAACTTCAAGAAGCCTACGAGAACACAGACAGATAAGAGATAAGAAAGGGAGCGAGAATACGAGGTAACTTCTTCCCAGAACTACTAGTCGAAATACTAGTTAAAACAAAACAGAAACAAACAAGCAAGCAAGCAACATAAAAGATTTAAACAGAGAAAGGTAAAGAAAATTACACACACACACACACACACACACACACACACAATGGCTGGTCATACTGTGTTAATTCCATCAAAGTTCAAGTAGCGAAAGCTGACCAAGACCTAGAACAAAGCTAGCCTATGCAGCACCTGAAAACCAAGGCCACCAAAATCAAAGAGTTCTGAACTTACAATAACGACATGATAAAAACACACTAAGAAATAAGGAAATTATACAGTGCGTTAGCTTTTAAGCACAGTCTTTGAAATCAGACAGACCTGGTTTGGAATACTGTTTATGTCGCCTATTTGCTGTGACCTTGGAAAAATAAGTTTTTCCAGGACTTGTTTCCTCCATCTATAAAATGGGGATAACCCTTTGTAAGTTGAGTGCTTCGGGCACTGTGCTTGAGGACTGGACACTCACCTGATAATGCTTATAGTAAAGTACGTTTGAGACCGTGGAAAATTCCTAACTGTCCCAGCTCTCCAACTTCAAAGAGCCCGAGAAACAGATATAAACTTTGGGATCAAATATCCATTGCTCAACTTCTCTTTGGCTGGAGAGGATTAGTATTGATTATTTATATTTAAAAATACCAGCACTCTGAAAAGTTAAGCTCTGATCTGTCAGATCACACCTGACTGGCACCTGCCCAATATATACCCAAGGCTGGGACCCAAAATATGTGAAACTGAAGAAGTCTGTCAACTATGTGTTCCGACCCGAGGCTCACCTGACAGAGACCGTACAGTATGTGTGGCTGAGTCAGGTAAGTGAATCCAAAGCATCTGACTTCCCAGTGTCCTCTGTCTCTCAAATCAAGTCCCCTGCCAAACCCCGTGGCTTCTCCCTTTACATCCTTAATATCTGACCCTTCTACTCCAGTTCCACAACACAATTCCTAATTACCACCAGCTGGACCTCAGCGCCAATGCTGCCCCCAAGGGCCTGGCTGCAAGCACCACAGCCTGGCAGGTGGGGCTGGCTGGTACCCTGCCTCCTCTGTGCCATGGACACACCCCATTAAGACCAAATCTTATCTGAGGTGATCACCTGATGGCTAACCTTAAAGACTTGTTCTCCTCAGAAGTGAGTCCATCTCCCTATTGTTGATATGTACCCCAGGGGGAGAAGCCCTGGGCTGTCAAAAAGGGCCTGGACCTCTGTGACATATGGCTCCTAAAGCAAGCTAACTGGAAAGCAGGTCCAAACAGGCCACTCCTCAGAAGCGGGCCCTCCTTCCCTCACCCAGGAGCTAGACCCTGAGAAAGGGCCCTGCTGTCAACTCAGCGGTAGCCCTGCCCCACCAGGCTGCCTGCCACTGCGCGGAGTGACCCCACACTTTATCTTGTTCCCTCGGACAGCCAGCGAGAGAACAAGGAGGAAGGGGGAAGGCCATGGGAACATAAAAGCTTTTTGAAGTTTTGTAAATGCCACTAAGAATTCCTTAGTGTATCATTAACCTTTTTTGTAAAGCCACAACATGTCTCTTAATGGGTTGATGACCAAGAAAGCTATTTTCTTCCAAACTCCTAGCTTCTATCAGAGTCCTTTATGAGCACAGCCATAGGCAGCACCTTTAGAAAAAAGACAGTGAGAACCAAGCCTGTAGAAGAAATCCAAGCATTCCCCGGTCATAAGATTCATTTTCTTAAAGCAGTTGAAAATACTCAGTGTTAAGTAAACCCATATTCACGGCTCTCACTGTTTAAACATTTGAAGCATTTCTCCTTTCACATTTAATTCTCTACCTCCCTACTGGCTAAGGCCAGAGTTTAAGACTTCAACTAATCAATGAGGTGTCTTTCTGGTATCTGAGTTGTAAGCATGGACACAAAAGGAATCACACCCGTGTTTTGTTTCTCTTCCAGGATACATATGAAACTGTCCCAGACTCACTAATACAAAGAACAGCTTGGCTCACATAAAGATCTCTTTGAAGATAGTATTTCTAAACAAGTCCATCACCAAGGGAAGGATTTTTTGCTTTGTTTATTTTCAGGAGTAGGACAGAAAAAGTAAGCACACCAGAGGATTTGCAGCATTTTCTCTTTCCTTAAAAAAGAAATATAATATTTCAGGAACTTCCTTGGGAAACAAACAGCAGCCCCATTCATAACTATTTGCTCAAGTGTAATTTGCAAATTCCCTGTCCTTTTCTTGCCAAGATACCTTCTCCCATTCCCTGACCTTCATAATGGCTCCAGTTTGATTTCCTTCCTCAACCCAGAGTTTTCCCAAAGAGAACTCTTCATCTTAGATTTCTTGCACAGTTGTCCTAAAAAACCAAAGAAATGAAGTTCTTAACATAGATTCATTTTCATTATTCAAATATATTTTGCAGAGGTTAATATGAAATCTATTCAGCAGAACTAATTCTTTTTTGGGGGGAAATTAACTCCTTTAATTTAAATGGTGGGATTTCTGGCATCAGAGAAACTTTCAAAGTCCATATGAGTAGGAGACTCGTCTAAACAGTCCTGTTTCAGCAAAATATGCACAGCAAAGAAACTGTCAAGACAACTTTTAGGGTCTACCTGAAAAAACCTAAAAATCCATTTGGTATTACTTGAAATGGCAGAAGAATGAAAAGCTTAGTCCAAAACAGTTCACAACTCAAAAATATCAAGGAATAAATAACCTTAGTACCATAATCCTTTAGTCCAAGACAACATCCAATTCCTGATTTGGTTTCTGATAGTAATAAAGAGGATTTCCCCTCCTTATGTACTCTTTCTGGGGTCAACTACAAAAGGATATGTATATACCTTATAGGAGGAAGCTTGTAAGGTGGCCCTAATGATTCCCGCCTTCTAGAATTCATGCCCCTTGAACACATGCTGGATTTAGTAACTTGACTCTAATGAATAGAATACAGCAAACTATGGGACACCACTTCCAAGAATAGGTTACAAAAGCGCTCTGGCTTCCATCTTCCTCACCTTCTTGCATGCTCACTGAAGGAGCCCAGCTGCCATATTGTGAGCTACCCCACAGAGAGGCCCATCTGTCAAGAAATTGAGGGAGGCCTATGGCCAACCACAGCAAGGAACTGGGGCCCTCAGTCCAAACGTCCATCAGGAACAGAATCCTGCCAACACCATGACTGAACTTGGAAGCAGATCTGCCCTGCTTGAACCTTGTGATGACTGCAGCTTTTTGAGAGACTGAATGCCAGAGGACCCAGTTCAACTACGACCAGATTCTTGACTCTTAAAAATTGTGAGATAAATGTTCATTGTTTAAAGCTGCTAAGTTTTAGGGTAATTTGTTACACGGTCATGGGTAACTAGTACATATGCCAGATATCCTCTGCCTCCCAACAAAATTATGATGGGCTCTTCACGAAGTCATGTAAATCCTTTAGCCTATAGAGAAACACTGGGTCAAGAGCCACTTTATAAAGCAGTTCTCTTTCTTTTTTGGTCCTAAAAATACGCCTTTCATAGTTTTCCTTGTCATTAAGATTAGTATTGAGACTTAATTAACAAGTCCATATGCCCAGAAGTCATAATTTTATCAACTAGGAACAATAATTTCAGTGATAAATCATCTTAATATACAGGTGACCTCTCCCTCTCTTTATTCAGTCAGTCATCATTTCATTCACTGAAAAAATACTCTATGTCCTTCTCTGGTATCATTCAGTGTCTAGGATTTCCAGCTTCATAATATATTGGGTCACATAGATGGTGGGAACCATCTAACTGCAATGCAGAATTTTTCAGTGAGACGAAGATTAAATTTTACCTTTAGGCTGGAAGACTAGCCAAATCACCTAGAATCTCATCTATCATGAATCTTATGCACATTCTACTTCTTGCCTCCAGGAAAACGAAAACATACAGAAAACAAAGTACAACTAACCCTAATTAGTAAGCAAATGATAATAATCCAGTACTGGGCATTAAGCATTTCATTCAAGTATGTGACAGATAATGATGTTATGGCACCTCGTAATAGGGGTATTTGACCTAGATGGGCCTGCCAAAGAAGGACTCCCTGAAAAAGTGAGCTGAGATCTAAAGACAGTAATAACTGACAAGATAAGAAAGAAAAGGGAATAGTATATGCAAAGGTCCTGCACAGGAAGGAACATGGAAAAGGGGTCAATGTGGCTGGAATATAGAGCATTTAGGAAACAGGGCACAATATGAAACTGGAGTCCAGACGGTAAGGATGGGACTATGCAGAGCTAATGAGGCCCTGTAAGAGGGTTTAGTGTTTATTCCATGAGAATAAACCACTAAATAATCACTGGGTGGTTTTCAATGGGGTTGGCCACAACAGATCAGAGTTTTGAAGAAATTCATCTGACTATGATACAGATTAAGGATTAAAGAAGCCAGAGGAGTGGGGAAACCAGTCAGAGACCACTGCAGTAATCCAGCAAGACAAGTTAGAAGGCTTCAGGAGGCTCGTGGTGAGGGAGAGAGGTGAACACAGCAGAGACATTTAAGAGAATGGTGGGCCGGATACAGGGAGATACTCATGTACACACATGCAGAGAGAGTAGCAAAGCAAACGTCAGTGAGGGAAAGAATTTAAAGCTCATGAGTAACAGCTTTAACCAAACTTTTTTGGGTTTTTTGAACAGATTATTAGTTGCTTTATCTCTGTCCCCCAAAGTGACCCTACTGTACCTGTTTACACATGGTGGATGCTCAAAAAACTAGAAAATGAACACTTTTTAGAAAATCCATGCATCTTAGGCATACCTTCTATTCCTATTTTGTTTGCTAAATACCATTTAATCTTATTTAACAGCTTTACTAAGGCCTTCTCCATATTAGCCTGGTCAAAGGACCTTTAATAACAGGTTTAATAAGATATAGTTTATGTATCATAACTTTACCCTTTTAAAGAATACAATTGGGTGGTTTCTAGTATACTCAGAATCATGCAACCATCCCACAATCAATTTGAGAATATTTTTGTCCTTGCCATAACAAATTTCATACATTACCAGTCACTCCCCAACCCGTTTGTCCCCCCAAGCCAGGCAACCAGTGATCTACCATTCGTCGCCATGGATCTGCCTTTTCTGGACACTTCATATACAGGGAATTATACACTAAGTGGCCTTTTGCGCTAGCTTCTTTCATTCAGTATATTTTCACTGCCCATCTGCGTGGATGTATCAGTATTTCATACTTTTTAAAAGATTTTATTTATTTGTGAGAGAGACAGAGATAGTGACAGAGATAGCGAGAGAGAGCACAAGCAGGGAGGAGAGGGAGAAGCAGGCTCCCCACTGAGCAGGGAGCCTGATGCGGGGCTCGATCCCAGGATCTTGGGATCATGACCTGAGCCGAAGGCAGACGCTGAACCGACTAAGCCACCAAGGCACCCCAGTATTTCACTCTTTACAACCATGTCTTTTATAGCAGTTTTAGATTCACAACAAATTGAAAGGAAGATACAGAAATTTCCCCACCCTCACACATGCATAGTCTCTCCCATTATCAACATCCTGCACCAGACTGGAATATTTGGTCTAACTGGTGAACCTACATGGACCCATCATAATCATCCAAATTCTATTGTTTACATCATGGTTCACTCTTGGTGTTACACATTCTGTGGGTCTGGACAAATATATAATGACATTTACCATTGTGCTGTCATACAGAGTATTTTCACTATCCTAAAAATTCTCTGTGCCCCATTTATTCATCCTCCTCCCCCAAATACTAATAATTTTTACTGTCTTCATAGTTTTCCTTTTCTGAAATGTCATAGCTGGAATTGTATAGGGTGTAGCCTTCTCAGGTTTCACCTCGCAGTGTGCATTTGAAGTTCCTTGAGGTCCTATCATGGCTTGATAGCTCATTTCTTTCCATCGTCTGCATATGCCACAGTGTATTTTATTTTTTTCACCTACTGAAAGTAATCTCAACTTTTATTATTATTAAAAAATATCTTTCAGGGGCACCTGGGTGGGTCATTCGGTTAAGTGTCTGCCTTTGGCTCAGGTCACGATCTTAGGGTCCTGGGATGGAGCCCTGCATCAGGCTCCCTGCTCAGCAACGTCTGCTTCTCCCTCTGCCTCTGCCCCTCCCCCCACTTGCACGTGCGCACGCGCTCTCTCTCTCTCTCATTCAAATAAAATCTTTAAAAAAAAAATCTTTCATCAACATCCACGTACAGGTTTTTTGTGTGGACCTAAGACTTCACTTCATCGGATAAATAATAGGAGCACGATAGCTGGATCATACGGTAAAAGTATGTTTAGTTTTTTAATAAACTGTCAAACTGTCTTCCAAAGTGACTATACCACTTTGCATTTCCATGAGCAATGAGAGAGTCCTGTTGCTCCAAATCCTCACAGTATTTGGTGTTGTCAGTATTTCAGATTTTGGTCATGCTGCTAAATGTACAGTGGTTTCTTGTTTTATTTTGTACTTCCTTGATGACATACGATGTGGAGCATTTTTTTCTATGTTTATTTCCCATCGGTATGTCTTGTTCAGTCATGTGTCTATTAAGGTTTTTAGTCCATTCTTTAATATAGTGCTTTTCTTTCTGTTGGGTTTTAAGAGTTCTTTACAAATTCTGGGTAATAGTTCTTTAACAGATATGTTTTTTGCAATTATTTCCTACCAGTCTGTGGACTGTCTTATTCTTTTGACATTGACTTTAGCAAAGCAGAAATTTTTAATTTTAATGAAATCCAGCTTCCCAATTTTTTCTTTCATGGATCATGCCATTGGTGCTACATTTTAAAACCACTGCCATACTCAATTTTATCTAAGTTTACTCCTTTGTTATCTTTTTGAAGTTTTATACCTTTTCTTTTTTTTTTAATATGTATATTTTTTTATCATTATATTACGTTAGTCACCATACAGTACATCCCCGGATTCCGATGCAAAGTTCGACGCTTCATTAGTTGCGTATAACACCCAGTGCACCATGCATTACGTGCCCTCCTTACTACCCATCACCAGTCTATCCCATTCCCCCACCCCCTCCCCTCTGAAGTCTTCAGTTTGTTTCATAGTCCATAGTCTCTCATGTTTCATTCCCCCTTCTGATTACCCCCCTTTTCTTTATCCCTTTCTTCCCCTACCGATCATCCTAGTTCTTATGTTCCATAGATGAGAGAAATCATATGATAATTGTCTTTCTCTGCTTGACTTATTTCACTTAGCATTATCTCCTCCAGTGCCGTCCATGTTGCAGCAAATGTTGAGAACTTGTTCTTTTTGATAGCTGAGTAATATTCCATTGTATATATGAACCACAGCTTCTTAATCCAGTCATCTGTTGAAGGGCATCTCGGCTCCTTCCATGATTTGGCTATTGTGGACAATGCAGCTATGAACATTGGGGTGCATATGGCCCTTCTCTTTACTACGTCTGTATCTTTGGGGTAAACACCCAGTAGTGCAATGGCTGGGTCATAGGGTAGTTCAATTTTTAACTTTTTAAGGGACCTCCACACTGTTTTCCAGAGTGGCTGTACCAACTTGCATTCCCACCAACAATGTAGGAGGGATCCCCTTTCTCCACATCCTCTCCAACAATTGTTGTTTCTTGCCTTGTCTATCTTTGCCATTCTAACTGGCGTAAGGTGGTATCTCAGTGTGGTTTTGATTTGAATTTCCCTGATGGCTAATGATTTTGAACATTTTTTCATGTGTCTGTTAGCCATTTGTATGTCTTCATTGGAAAAGTGTCTGTTCATATCTTCTGCCCATTTTATGATTTGTTTATTTGTTTCTCGTGTATTGAGTTTGAGAAGTTCTTTGTAGATCTTGGATACCAGTCCTTTATCTGTGGTGTCCTTTGCAAATATATTCTCCCATTCCGTGGGCTGTCTCTTAGTTTTTTTGACTGTTTCCTTGGCTGTGCAGAAGCTCTTTATCCTGATAAAGTCCCATAAGTTCATTTTATCTTTTATTTCTCTTGCCTTTGGAGATGTGTCGTGAAAAAGGTTGCTCTGGCCGATGTCATAGAAGTTGTTGCCTATGTTCTCCTCTAGAATTTTGATGGATTCCTGTCTCACATTGAGGTCTTTCATCCATTTGGAGTTTATTTTTGTGTATGGTGTGAGAGAGTGGTCAAGTTTCATTCTTTTGCATGTAGCTGTCCAATTTTCCCAGCACCATTTATTGAAGAGACTGTCTTTTTTCCACCGGATGTTTTTTCCTGCTTTATCAAAGATTAGTTGCCCAAAGAGCCGAGGGTCCATTTCTGGGTTCTCTATTCTGTTCCATTGGTCCATGTGTCTGTTTTTGTGCCAGTACCATGCTGTCTTTGTGATCACAGCTTTGTAGTACAGCTCGAAATCCGGCATTGTGATGCCCCCAGCTTTGTTTTTCCTTTTCAACAGTTCCTCGGAGATTCGGGGATTTCCTTTTCACACGTAAGTCTGATCCATTTGAAGTATCTTTTGTGAAGGATATAAATGGTATATTTTGTGAAGAGTATAGGGCCTAAGATCCAGATTCATTTTTGCATGTCCAGCTGTTCTAGCACCATTTGTTGAAAAGATCATCTTTGTTCCACTGTATTGGTTTGCTCCTTTGTCAAAGGTCAATTGATTATATTTATAGGGGTCTATTTCTACGTTCTCCATTCTCTTTCACTGATCTCTTTAATATTTCACCAATGCCACTGTCTTCATCACTGGAGCTTTATATTAAATGTAAAGACCAGAAGTGTCAGTTCTCCATCCTTATTCTTTAATACTGTGTTAGCTATTCTAGGTCTTTTGGTTCTCTATGTAAAATTTAGAATCACCTTGTCAATTTGCAAAAAATAACTTGAGATTTTGACTGACATTGCGTTTATAGATCTAGATGGGAAGAAATGACATCTTAACAATATTAAGTCTTCCTATCCATGAACATGGAATCTCTCTCCATTTATTTAGTTCTTCTACTTCATCAGAATTTTATAATTTTCCTCATATTTTATATTTTATTAAATTTATACCTAAATCATTTCTTGAGCACTAATGTAAATGGAATTGTGCTTTTAATTTCAAATTCCACTTGTTCTTAGCTGGTATATAGAAAATTGATAGACTTCTGTATATCATTTACTATACAAGTTTGCTGTAATTGCTTATTAGTTCCAGTTTTTAGTTTCCTCAGGTTTTTTTTTTACATCACCAATCATGTCATCTGTGAAGAAATACAGTTTGTATCTTCCTTTCCAATCTGTATATGCTTTCTTTGTTTTATCATATTAGCTAGAATTTCCAGTACAGTTTTGAAAAGGAGTGGTGAGACAGAATATCTTTGCTGTGTATCTGATCTTAATGGGAAAACTTTGAGTTTCTCAACATTAAGTATGATGTTAGCTTTAAGCACGATGTTTTTTGTTCATAGTCTTTCTCAAACTGAGCATGTTCCCCTCTATTCCTTTTTAACTAAGAATTTTTATCATGATTGAGTGTTGGATTTTGCACTGATATATTGACATCATGTAAATTTTCTTATTTAGCCTATTAATGGGATAAATCACACCAACTGATTTTCAAATGTTCAACCAGCCTTGCAGACCTGGGATAAATCTCCCTTGGTTGTGATTTATTTAGTCTTTTTTTTAATACATTATTGAATTTGATTTGTTAATATTCTTTATAGCTGAATATTTCATTGTAGGGATATACATATTCTGTTTATTCATTGGTTGATGTACATTCAGATAATTCCATTTTTTGCTCTTATGAATAATGCTTCAATGATCATTTGTGTATAGGTTTGTGTGCACAGAGGTTTTCAGTTTTTGTGGGTATATACTTGGTAATGCAATTGCTGGGTCATATGGTAACTCCATATTTAATTTTTTAAGGAGGTGCCAGAATATTTTAAAAAGTAGTTACACTGGGACACCTGATTCTTGGTTTTTGGCTCAGATCATGACCACGGGGTCATGAGACTGAGCCCCGTGTTGGGCTCCATGCTTAGTGGGAGTTTGCTTGAGATTCTCTCTCTCCCTCTCCTTCTGCCCCTACCCCCATTCTTTCTCTCTTTCAAATAAATAAATCTTAAAAAACAAAAACAAGTAGCAGCACCATTTTGTGATCCAATCAGCACCCACCCTCATCCTTGCAAATACTTGATATCGTCAGTCTTTTTGACTATTTTTAACTATTCTAGTGTGAAGTAGTACCTCATCGTGGTTTCACTTTGCGTTTCCCTAACTAAGGTGATGTTAAGCACCCTGCCCTGTTCTAATTGTACATTTGTATTTTACTTGGTGAAATGTCTATTCAGAACCTTTGCCCACTTCAAAATTAGGTCTTTACTTTTTGTGTTGAATTATAAGAGTTCTTTACCTACTCTGGATACAAATCTTTTATCAGATATATGATTTGCAAATATTTTCTCCCATTTCATGGGTTGACTTACTTTTTTGATGATATCCTTTGAATCAAAAAAGCCTTAATTTTTATGATGCTAATTTATTTATTTTCTTTTTTGTTTGTGCTTTTGGTGTCAAGTCTCAGAAACCATTGCTTAACCCAAGATCACAAAGATCTGCTTTTTTTTTTTTTTTAGGGGCTTCATAGTTGTGGTTCTCAGGTTAGATTATGCATGAGATAGGGATCCAAATTCATTTTTACGTGTATTACCAGTTGTGTCAGGATTATTTGTTGAAAAGACTGTTTTATCTTCACTGAATTGTCTTGATTGATTTTTGAGTTAAACTAAACTTGCATTGCTAGGTGGGATTTATGTTACTGGACTTGGTTTGCTACTATTTTGTTGAGGATTTTTGTATTTGTATTCATAAGGGATATTATTAGTCTATCATTTTCTTGAGGTACCTTTTCCTTTATTTTTTTTAAAGAGTTTATTTATTTATTTGACAGAGGCAGCCAGCAAGAGAGGGAACACAAGCAGGGGGAATGGGAGAGGAAGAAGCAGGCTCCCAGCGGAAAAGCCTGATGTGGGGCTCGATTCCAGGACTCCAAGATCACGCTCTGAGCCGAAGGCAGATGCTTAACGACTGAGCCACCCAGGCGCCCCATGAGATACCTTTTCCTGGTTGTGGTATCAAAGCAATACTGGTCTTAGTAGAATGAGTTGGGAAGTGTTCCCTCCTCTAAAATTTTTTTGAAAGAATGGACAATTTTTTTGATTACTAACTCAATCGTTTTGCTTGTTATAAGTCTATTCACATTTTTTCTTCCTTTTTGAGTCAGTTTTGGTAGTTTATGTCTTTCTAGGAATTTGTCCATTTCATCTAGGTTATCTTATACATATTTGTTGGCTTACAATTGTTCATAGTAGTCCATCATCCTTTTTGTGTTACTACTGGTATTTCCTCTAAATGAAGTAACTTTTAAATGGTTTAATAATTATCATAGAATTTTTAAATTAATAAAAGCAAAGTTAAATATATAATGGACTACTACAATTTTGAGTTTTTACAAATTCTGAGTTACAGGACATACAAACATACCCTTCCAGCTCTCACCTCTGGAAAGAAAAGAGAGAGGCACAAAGACAGAACCTACACATTTGTAGGTAAAATACACCAAAGTCCACTCAACAGAATTAAGAAACAAAAAACAGCCAACCACACTCACATTAACACATGTGCATTCATGCATTATAATAAACCCACTATGACAAATTCTGAAGGCATGAGCACTGTAAAACAATCATGTGCTAAACCGTCTCAATTTTTTGAACAGAGACTAATTCACCCCTTTATTTCTTGAGTTCAGGAACATCAGAATTCTATACATTACGCTTTCTGAAATCATAGTTCACATACTAATATACATATATATGTATGTTTTATATATATATATATACAAATACATGACACAAACACACACACACATATATATGTATTAATGACCACATAATTTTTACAGACTCCATGATCAAGAATCAGGTTCCCTGAAAGTCACAAAAGAAGTTCAGATATTAACAAGCTTCACAAATACATATTATATCTGATCTCTTCTTGTAAAAAATATTTATAAAACCATCTTACAGGAAAAGTTGTATATTTTATAGTCTTTTCTTTCAAAGAAACTATTCTTAAACTTTCTTCAAAGAACCTGAACTAATTGTTATGTTGACTTTCCTAAAACAAAATTCAATGACAAAATTTTGAAAACGTTAAAGAATACGGCAAGCTATCAAGTTGTACTGATACATTTGATACATTCAGGAGAAAACTATGCTTATCACTATATACCTGACTGGTACTCTAGTTTATACAACACTTATGCCTTTTTTATTTTAGTTGATTTTTAGCGGGGAAAACCCCAGGATGTAGGGCAGGGGGCACTAACAGATTTTTTTTTTTTAATTTAAGCATTTTATTTTATGACACAATGAAAACTCCTTACTACGCTAACATCTTTTTTTTTTTTTTAAAGATTTTATTTATTTATTTGACAGAGATAGAGACAGCCAGCGAGAGAGGGAACACGCAGGGGGAGTGGGAGAGGAAGGAAGTAGGCTCCCAGCAGAGGAGCCTGATGTGGGGCTCGATCCCATAACGCCGGGATCACGCCCTGAGCCGAAGGCAGACGCTTAAGGACTGATTCACCCAGGCGCCCCCTACACTAACATCTTAATCATCCCATTAGAGAGGAGACAAAACTGATGTTCCCATAGGTAGATGACCTGTCCAAGGTCACAGAGCTCCTAAGTGGTAATGTTGGGACCAGGACATCCGGTCCACTGACTCCCAGTCAGACATCTCCTCTGTGTGACCCTGCTGCTCACTTAGAAAAAACAAGGGGCAAAAACTTAGAACACAAAGTGTGCTTAAGAAGAAAATTTCCAGTAACTCTCCCGCAACTTTTTCTCTGAAAGCATGTTTATTTTGAATGTTTATGAATCACTCTCCTCATCTTACTTTGTTATCAACAATTCGACTAAAAGCATGTTTTTCATAATCTTTCTGATATGGAGTCTTCAGTGACCTGCCACCTATCAACTTCACAGGCATATTTAATAACCTTTAAGAGTAGTCTTCAGAGCTTAGATCTACAAGATACCGGCACTGGAGGAGATAATGCTGAGTGAAATAAGTCAAGCAGAGAAAGACAATTATCATATGATTTCTCTCATCTATGGAACATAAGAACTAGGAAGATCGGTAGGGGAAGAAAGGGATAAAGAAAGGGGGGGCAATCAGAAGGGGGAATGAAGCATGAGAGACTGTGGACTCTGAGAAACAAACTGAGCTTCAGAGGGGAGGGGGTGGGGGAATGGGATAGACTCGTGATGGGTAGTAAGGAGGGCACGTATTGCATGGTGCGCTGGGTGTTATACGCAACTAATGAATTATCAGAAACCAGGGATGTGCTGTATGGTGACTAACATAATATAATAAAAAAACATTGAAAAAAAATATTAAACAACCTGGAGAAATCCCCTTTCAAGCAATTTTGAGGCCAAAGTAGCTCACGTGTCACTGAATGCTCTTCTGCACAACACTGATTTAAAACATTCTTTGCAACTAATGAATCACTAACACTCCATCAAAAACTAATGATGAACTGCTGTATGTTGGCTAACTGAACATAATAAAAAAACCTCATTCTTCTAGCTCTGTAGATAGCTATTTATCAGTGATTAGAGATGTTTAATACCAATGACCATTACCTACATATTTCCTACATACTTAAGAAAGCTCGAACATACTACCTGTCCGTGCCACAATACTGTTCCATCACAGCACGAAGCACTAAATGAAAACGTCACTCATGGCAAATGGGCATCATAGCGGTAGTCACCCAGCACAGGACAAAGGTCTTCTGATTCCTCTGACACAGAGGCCTAAGTACAAATTAGTTTATCTTCATTTTCTCCTCAGAGAAGCCAACATTTACTTATAATCGAAAGTCTTCAAGAGTCAGTATGATTTGAGAGACAATGCATCCTAAGTGGTCACACACCCATGGGTTAAAATGGAGATCGCAGTCATAAACCTACTCTCTAGCCTAGTGACCGATGGACTTCAGTCCAAAATCACACCGTCCTACAGCGCATTTATAATTATTGGGGTAGGGGTGAGAAAAGTATCCGAGGAAGCTCTGGGGGAGAAGGATTAAAGTACACTTGTGTTGAGCACTGAGTAATGTACAGAATTGCTGAATCGCTCTACTGCACACCTACAGCAAACACTGTATGTTAACAGCAATGGAATTAAAATAAAAAACGTAAATAAAAAAAAAAAAAAAGGAAGCTGATTTAAGTCTTTGCTGCTCCCCCCTCATCCAAATCAGTGCGATGAGGAATTGGAAAAAATCTGCACTTTTGGCCAGAGATTTCCTGGGAGAATCTGAGGAAGAAGCAGTACTAATGGCTTCCCTAGTGCCTTGACCCTGGTTGTGGCAGCAACTTTTTCTCCATTCGCCTGACCATTTACAAAAAACAAACAGGGGGTCCTTCTCCCATTATGCTGCTACCGACAAGACTGCAAGTGAGTTGTTCCAAGGCTAGGATCCCAAGGAGCACCTAAGAGAGTGCACAAATAGATGGTGTTGGGACCTTACCTTTTGGCTTCCTCGAGGTGGCACAGATACTCATAAGCAATGTTCTGCCGCCTCCGCTCATCCATCTCTTCCGCAGAGAGCCTTTCGTCATCCACGATAGCTAAAAATAGAGGAGAGATCGCATTACTCGTAAGGGCAGCGTTCATCAAATAAACACCTGAGACGACAACTAGAAAAAACTCATGCAATTCAACACTGGACACTGAAAGACAGAGGTACTGAAACATCGGACATAGTAAGATTTGCCTTTGGATTCTTACAGTGTGCCACTGCTAGCCAAAAAATAAAATGCAGCATGGGTCAAAACTACTGCATAGAATGAGAACAGCCATCATTGTTCATAGACATGAAGCCACGGAATTCAGACAGCCTCAAATCAATTAGAGCAAGGTCCGCTTGCAACAACTTTCCTTAACAAGCTTGTAGAATTGGCCCAGTGGCTCAGCTTGGACCGTCCTGGGAATTTTGAGGTTTAACAAATAATCGACAAGGACGTGTGTTTTCCCACTCCTAACGGGAATTAAAGCGTCTCATCCACTGCAAACCCTCTTTTATAGATGCCAAAGACTCAGAGTCCTCCTTCACGTATTTCTTGGCCTTTGTGAGGCTAACTTTCTGGGCCAACAGTATCCAAAAGAACAAAACAAAGGAGACATCAAGTGAGCAGTTTCCAAGCCCACACCCTTTATTCTAACACAAACCTAGTTTATAGACTTCCACACTTCAGCTTTTTTTTCTATAGAGAACACGGCCTCCCCATTTCCTGAGTGCATTTCCTCTGCCCAGAGTCTCAACAGCACTCAACTGTCACATCAGCCAACTCCTAGCTATCCATTTTCATGACAACATTCCTTTCCCATAACTAGGAACTCCTTTTCCTTCTTCAATCCTAAACTTTAATTCTAATAGCTATAAAATCAATCTGATTTCTTGTTTGTTACATTATTCATCTAATGAACACAAGGTATGCGTGTAGCAGGGGTATGGTCACATGGGGCAGGAATGTCAGAATGCTCTTTTCTTCCCCAGCCACCAGTACCAATCAGCCATTTCATAAATGAGACCCGTGGTTCCAAGCGGAAGAGTTAAGGTCACCCGTCCCACCCTAAGAAGGGCCAATCCCATGCCCCATTGATGAGGAGTCCAAAATATCATCATGGCAGACAAAAGGAATGGAGACCAAATTTTGAACTCTTACTAGAGCAAATACAATGCTAAATGCTTAAGATCAAAAAAATAATACCAGAACCCTTAAAGAACTCAAAAGAGAAGGGCTTAAATTTGCATCAATATAAAATATGGCAGAATTCCATAAGCATATAAAAACATGCTAGATGCTTATATATCAAGTGCTTACTTTGTTTCAAGCCCTTAAGCCGTGTTTTTTATGAACTGTCTCACCTAAGTCCCATGACACCACGAGGCAAGTAGTTTGTCCCACTTTACAGAGCAAACAGGTTTGAAGTCATTTGCCCAAGTGAAAAGTAGAAACATTAGGGCTAGAAATGTGTGGATAGGATGGAAAAAAACCCAAAACCCAGTATGGAAGAACTTAGGGAAATGTCTCCTCCTACAGATGAGGAAGAAAGGGAACCGGCAGAAGAGAGAGGGGAAATGTGCAAGAGCACCAGGACAGGCTTGAATATCTCAACCCTGGGGGCCAAAAAAGCAGGAGTCTCCACACATGTCATCACCCTTTTCCTACCCTCCCTTCCTACCACTCTCAGTTTCCCAGTGTGGTTGCATTCCTTGAAACAGGGAGACCTCATCCCGGACCAATGATATCAATAAGGGTCAACAAAGATTTGTGTTGTCAAAAGCATTTTCTTTTTCCTAATAAACTCAGTCTGCTCTGAACTTTAGAAGAGAGCTCTCGAGTTGAGGACAAGTACCAAACTCTGGAACCACCCTCCTCTGCACCTCCATCCCAAGCACCCAGGTGTTCGCTGTCTCTCCCCTGGACTCTTGTGACCGCCCTCAAATAGCCTCGCAGCCACCCCTCCCCCACTTGTTCTCCTCACCACCACCAGAGCATCTTTCAAACACACAGTCCTGCCGATGTTATTCTCCCTCACAAAACCTGCGATGGATCCTCATTTCCTCCAGAACAAAGCTCGAGCAGACTTTCCCACTCCTGCCCTGCAAGAAGCCTGCATTCCAGCCACTTCTTCCAACAGCACTGCGTTCCAGGACCACGCCATGAACTTCTAGGTTTGAGTGCTTCTGCGCTCCACTTTCTCTGCCTGGAAAGCCATTCTCCCACCTTCTGTGTGTGACATCTGAAGCAAAATTCTGTGGCTCGCCAAGTGCGGATCCATCTACTTGCCCAGCACTTTGGTTCACCTTTCTATTACATCATTCATCACAGAAGCTCAGTCACATCTCCCTCTACAAAATGGGGTTTCTGTACAAGAATGGACTCTTGATTCACCTACATGACCCCCTCGCATTTATCACGGTTCCCTGCAGAGAGAGAACACACAACCATGTGCTGAAAAGTTACCTTCATGAAGTGAGCTCACCATCATCCCAAAATGAATATATTTTGCAAATTAGGCTTTTCTTATCCTGAGTTCTCTTAGAAGGTAACTGGCACACCCACATATCCTCACCTATTCCTGCACCTCCACCGTTCTTAACACTTCATCCCCAGGACACCTCATGACTTCCGGTTTCTCGTTTCACTATCAGTCTAAAGACCGGTCTCCTATTTCTGACAGGATACTATCATTTTATAGTAACTTCAGACACATTAAAGCTTGAAAACAATATAAAACTCCTAGTATGAATCCATGTGATCATCCTACCCTGTCCAACTTTTAAATATGAGTGCAGGAATCACATTCTAAGGGAGCCACTCTCACTGCCGTCTTCCTTTTTGGCTGTTACCTCCTTGCACCTCCATCAACCTACCCCCGGAGGAAGCAGAAGCCTTAACGGCACTCGGTTCCTAGGCCTCGACCCCCAACTCCCTGCACAAGCCACCGAGAATCCACCAGTCCGGGAGAGCTACTGACAAGCTCTCAAACTGTGACATCACCCTGTCCAAAGAGAAGATTTGACTCAATGTTTGAATTAACACACACACACCACAAAGCTTTAAATGGCAGTTTCAACATATTGGCCACAGCTGACAAAATTCTGCCCATCTTTACAGCTCAACTCAATGATCACTTACTTCCTTAAGTCTTCCCTCTTTGCTCCCACTCAACATGTGCTCTCTAGTGGTACCCCCAAATACTGCTTAATAGTAAACTCCTAGAAGGCAAATTTGTGTCCTCAACGCGTCCAACTCGCTATCCAGCACAGGCTACGTGCTCCATAAGACTATGTGACAAAAAATAATCTCCTATGAGGAATGGTGAATACAGGGGCTCTAAAGTATTTATGTGGGTATTTTGATTTGCTTGCTCACGCCGCATAAAATAAGGATACGGTCACTGATGGAGCAAATACAGCACCATTCCACAGACCTCACTTAAGTCATGTTCGGCTCATAGATTCTCTCGGCCAGGCTTGAGCCAAAGCATCTGGGATTGGGCAGCGAACAAAACAAAACCAAGAATGCTTGCCCTCATGGGTCTTGCTTGAACACGTCACTTCCCTCCCTTCTGACCTGGCCTGTGGGACCACCCGTCTGGCCGCTGCCCTTGCAAGCACGCCCACTTCAGCCTCACCTTCCTGCCTTCGTCAGCTATGGTCAAGGCATATGCTAAGGTTCTGAGCGTGAGGATGTCTGAATCACAGCAAAAGGCAACCCTTCTGGACCACAGAGGTCGCCTGCAACGTCTTCTGCATCATTCAACACTGACTAAGTAGCAACTTCTGCTAAGAACCCCTGGCCTGGATAATCACCCTGCCGTTTAAAGAGCCATCACCGGGGGCGCCTGGGTGGCACAGAGGTTAAGCGTCTGCCTTCGGCTCAGGGCGTGATCCCGGCGTTCTGGGATCGAGCCCCACATCGATCGGGCTCCTCCGCTGGGAGCCTGCTTCTTCCTCTCCCACTCCCCCTGCTTGTGTTCCCTCTCTCGCTGGCTGTCTCTCTCTCTCTGTCAAATAAATAAGTAAAATCTTAAATAAATAAATAAATAAATAGCCATCACGGAACGGACAGAATCTTCGGCACTTCAGCCTGACTTCAGCACCCACACAGTGCTCTCCCATGTTACTGTGAGGTCCTCATCATCCCCCTGAGGGGGAGACATGATCTCCTTCTCACAAATGAGCAAACAGGGGTCATGCGAGGAGAAGGGAGGGCGTGCGGTTACTCGCTGGGTCACCTCAGCTCCGCAGCCGCTGCTCTTTGCCCCGTGCCCTGCTGCTGCTCAAACGGAGCGAGCCAGGAGAGGCGCCTGTCACCGCCAAACCCAAGGGCACATCGTCTAAGTGACTTCAGAACTGCTTTGATCTTAAAGCAGCTGGACTAGCTGCGATTTCCTCTGAAGTTCATCTTTACTTGCTGCCTCGAACCCTAGGAAACACAAGGACATTGTGAAGAACAGCTTCCCGAACTACGAGCAACTCACAAAATGCCTTTTGTAACATTAGCGGACGGTGGCTAGAAGATGGCACTTTAAAGTGGTAACATTCTGGGGAAATGACACGAGAGGGCTTACTCAGGGGTGTAAGGAGCGGAACAAGCACTTGTAGAGAAGGTTTTGAAGTAAAACTCTAAGTGATGGAAGGAAACTTAAGGAGTTCATTAAAGAATACCCCCAAAATCCACTGTAAAAACAGCCTGAAGGCTGACCTCATTCATTAAGGAGTTTGCCTGGTCACTTAACTTCCGCTACTCTACTTGCTCCTTCACGCGCACAGACACCAAAGCCGCCATCTCCTTGGTATTAAAATTCATTCACTTGTTCGACCAGTATTTGAGGGGCTGCTTTGTGCCCGTCTGTTCTATGGATCAGATACAAAGTGACAGGTGTGACTTGACAGGTGTGACTTGTCATGACACAGGAAGTCCCTCAGCAAGTGTTTATTATAGTTAAACAACTGGAAGTGTGACATGATTGCAGGATGCCGAGATAGGTAGGGATATACTCCCTCCAGTGGAGGAAGGGTCAGCAAGAATCGCAAACACCAGGACTGGGAATCCCTGTTTGATGAAATGGTGGTATTTAAAACACATCCTTTTAAGGAAAAGCCAGTTAAAAATACGGTATGAAGCATCAATCCATAGAAATCTACTGGAGTTTAGCATTTTATATACACATTATTCTGTGTGACTCAAAATTTCTTTAAGGAGCCCCACGAATCTTCAGTCCTGAATATATAATTCAATTCACATGTGTGTTGAACCAGCTTGTAACATGTGAGATCAGCTTTTAGCAGGAGAGAGCATGGTCCAATGGTTATCTCCCCATTCCCAGGATTTAAAGAATGGCTACCAGAGATGTATACACCAAGGAAGGAACTAGAAGGAAGAGAACTGATTCCAAGACCCTAAAATGGGCAAGGGACAGGGATGGGGTATAAAGATGAGAGAACCCCAAGTCCAAAATTTCCACTAAGGCACAACACTCAATAAACTTGACCCATGATATATTCTGGCTTCACACCAGCTTCCTGAAGCACTTTCCAGCTGCTTGATCTTAACATGATCCAACTTCCCTAATCTGAATCGTCTTTTGAAAAATATGCAAACTGAGGTTGCAGTTGTTAGCAACCCGATGCATATTCTCAGGTACTCTAAAGAATTTTTTTTTTAAGATTTTATTTATTTATTTGACAGAGATAGAGACAGCCAGCGAGAGAGGGAACACAAGCAGAGGGAGTGGGAGACGAAGAAACAGGCTCATAGCAGAGGAGTCTGATGTGGGGCTCGATCCCTTAACACCGGGATCACGCCTTGAGCCGAAGGCAGACGCTTAACTAACGCTGTGCCACCCAGGCGCCCCTCAGGTACGCTAAAGAATCTTTAACAACAATACAGAGTGCCATGACATGTGTTAAAAACATTTGAGGTTTTTATCAAGTGACTGAAATTATGAGACCCTGAGAGCAGGGGCTCCTACCTCATCCACCCCTATCAAGTGCCAGGTAAACAGTACGTGCTCAATAAAAGCTGCTACATGGTGTGCTCAACTTTGTGTTCGCAAGCAGAGATGTCGGGTTCTTTACAGGTTCAGTCCTACTAAGTCCAAAGTCCTGATGGTAACACAGCCACAGTGGCCAGATTCTAAGGGAAGGTGAACTTTAAAGCCCACCCTCCATGCTTTTCCTGGAACTTCTCTCCCATCACCCATTTCTAAGAACTCTCCAAAGTTGTAAAGCAACACACAACTTCAGAGGATATTCCGGTTAGGCAGGGTTATCAGACACTGTGACTGCTTCCTCTAATAAGGCAAAGCCCTAAATCTTCAAGCTCAGCAATGGAAGGAGAATTTCCTAGGTGAGGAAAGAAGGTAACCCCCCCCCCGAAACTACTCTAGTTACTTATAAGAGTTAGAGTGTCTGGCCACCCATCTCCTTTCCCAGTGAGGTTATTAAGGCCCAGAAGACTTAGGAAACATCTTTGTCGTATTTATTCAAGAAAAAGAACAAAATATTTCAGGCTTTGTGAAAATGGTTAACCCCCTTCTGCAAATATGCTTTAAAAGTACATTGCTTTCAGACCCACCTACGAAAGAGGGTTCTTTGATCCCACTTTGATACGAAAGGTTCCAAACACCTTTCCCCCAAGAACGTGATCATGCTTGAGCATCTAAAATACCGCTGGTTCCTATGAAGCCTGACTCTCAAAACCCAGGACACCTTTTCAGAACAGAACCTCATGTCTACATCTCCACAGACAGTAAAATCAATTTTGATCCACTGTGTGAATCTGAAGAATGTCATACTTTTTTTAAAAATATATAATCTAGAAATTCAAAGCCGGCCATAGAGATTGTTAAGGTCCACCCTGCAGATGGGGATGGGAAGGATGTAGGACTTTGCTCCATTTAAGGGAAGAACTAAAGGCAATGATTGCTAGATTTGGGATTTCTTAGTTATCATTTCAAAAAATATTTGAGGATCAAAAAGCACTTATTTTGCTTCCAAGTAGGCACAAGTAAAATTCCATTTGTTCACCACCTGCTCCTACATGCTCCATCATCCTTACGCAGATCTCAGTGAGGAAGAAAGGACTGTCACGTTTCCAAGGACAATTTAAAAATTTTAGCTCCAACAGTTAAAATTACAGAAGGAATTGTAAAACCTTTAGTCTGGATAAGCTTCTCCTATTTTTAAAAGAAGAGAAAGGAATCCAAGTCCTCTCTACTTGAGTATAAACTTTTTATGCTTAAGATGGTCAGTACAAAACACTCCAAACTATGCAGAACCAGTCCTAATATTATTCTCCCTCTTCTCTATAGATAAGGACACAGATTATTTACTTTTTTTTTTAAAGATTTTTTTTAAATCTATTTTTAGAGAGAAAGAGACCGAGAGACTGTGCGTGAGCAGGAGGAGGGGAAGAGGAAGACAGAATCCCAAGCAAACTCCATGCAGAGGGCAGGGCCCCACACGGGGCTTGATCCCAGGATCCCAAGATCATGACCCCAGCCAAAACCACGAGTCCAACGCTTAACTGACTGAGCCACCCAGGCGCCCCGTACTGTAACTTTAATATCCCATAGGAATTAGCATAGTTTACAGACTGAGCAGGTTACATAATGACAGTTCCCTGGGCTCTTCTCAGGGAGTAGCAAGTCACTGCTAACACTCTGTCCCTATCCTCTGAAAAACTACCCCAAATAAACCAGAATATCAGAGGTTTCTACAAAGCTGTTTGATCTTTAGAAGATAATAGAATACCAAGGCTTGGTCTCCTTTTTCTTCAACTATTGGGAGAAAATAACCAATCACAAATAGTTCAAGAAAACCAAATAACCTCTTGGCTTTGAGTAGGGTATTTTTCCTGCATGTTTCATGGCCATTGGTCTTTTTTTTAAAAGATTTTATTTATTCTTTTGAAAGACAGAGAGAGAGAGAGATTGAGAGAATGAGTGCGAGGAGAGGCAGAGGGAGAAGCAGACTCCCTGCAGAGCATGGAGCCCGACTTGGGACTTGGTCCCAGGACCCAGGGATCATGACCTGCGCCAAAGGCAGATGCTTAAACAACTGAACCACCCAGTCACCCAAGGGCATAGGTCTTCTTTCTCTTATCAATGTAAGATCTGTGTAATGCATACATCAAAATAGCAGACCAAAGAGATTAACACTTAATGAGCACTTACTATGTGCCAGATATTTGACATAGTGTGTATCTCCATATAACTTGCAAATTGAATGTATTTGAAATCACATAAATTGAAAAAAGCAAAATTTGAATTCCACACATGTATACACATACTCAACATATATATGTAATGGGTATATGTTCTTAAAAATTATATAAGGTTATGTTACTACATGCAGTGTAATTAAGGGGGAAAACACCTAAGAGGAAATAGCAAATGTTAAAACACTTGTTTTTAAAAGGAGTGGTCTGTGGTTTTTTAACTTTTTTGAATCATACACATTTTCCAGATACTCTATACCATTGATGTGTATTACTTTAATAATAAAAGATTAAATGCGTTTTAATGTTCAGTAACAGAAAAAAAAAAAAAAGAGAATACCGTGAGGAATAAGCCTTAAAGCCAGTTCTACTGTGGAGCGCCTGAGTGCCTCAGCTGGTTAAGCATCTGTCTTCGGCTCATGATCCCGGAGTCCTGGGATTGAGCCCCACGTTGGGCTCCCTCTTCAGCAGACAGCCTGTGTCTCCCTTTGCCCCTCACCGCCCCCCCCTTGTGCACACACTCTCTCTCTTTCTTTCAAATAAATCAATAAAATCTTAAAAAAACAAAAAGCCACTTCCATTGTGAAGCATGCCTTCCATGCATTAATTGCCCCATTTGAACTTCTAGAGAAGGATCAGTCATTGAAAATGTGCAACGATTATTAATCAGCTTAATGAGGAAAAAAGGTCATGGAAGTTCAAAGACAGCAAAGAGGAGAGGAAGACGACTAAGGCCACGATAATCTGTCTGAAGGCTTTAAGTGCCTAAATGCTTTGGGGATGATGAAATGATCGGAGAGAACAGGTAGGGTTAAGACCAAAGTGAAACGGAACGAATGGAAGGGGACGTCATCGGAAGAATGAAGAGAAGGCTCCAACACACCCGTGTGACATGAGCCCTTACAAGTCTGAATCAGGGAGAAGAAAGAAAAACGTAGTGACGCTTTGCAAGGGCAGAATCTGGCAAAAGAACGAGCAGGACAAAGCAGAGCATGGTACGGGGGAAGAAAAAGGAAGCCAACACAGAGCAGCCGACTCATTTCAGCCACTCACTTCGGATGGTGGAGGTGGAAACGGCTCAGCACCAGAAAGCCCCCTGATGCGCCACTTTACATAAAGGCAAGTTTAATTAAAGAGAAAAAAAGCGGAAGCATCCCACTCTTCTAGCATTATACTAAGGAGCTGCTTTTCAATCTCCACGTATATTTAGAAGACAAGTTTAATGTAACAGACTCAATTAGAAGGCTAGGATGTAGAACAGAAGGGCACTATTAATGCAAGCATATGCTGTTTGTTAGGGAGTATGAATTAACACATGATTCAGGACAGTCAATTTTTAAACTATGCCAAAAACTCAGCTCTCAAACGGATCCTACCATGCAAATGGAGATATTTTGACAATACAGTCATGGATCAAGAATACATTTCAAGTGGATTGTTGGGCTCGTGCAATTTAGTCTAGTTATCATGATCAAGAAGTTTGTTTTTGAGAAGGACATGCCAATCACCATCATTTCACACACTGAGGGTTTGTGGGAGACCGGACTTGCAAGAAATCACGTCACACCACATACGGTGCCAATATCAAACAGCGGCACCTGAACGAAGTCGGGCTCGTTTGTTTCAGAGAAGTCCTACACATCCATAAAGTGTTACTGCGAACATTTTCTCCTGTAACTGCAACAGCCCTCACAGATAGATGGACAAGTACAAATTACTTCCTTTTGTCTAAGACTAAAATGGTTTAAATGCTTTGTTCAAGGTCCCAGAGCTAGATGACAGACCTGGTTTGTATTTAAAACCAACTCTTGGCTCGTGTTTAGTTTTTATCAAACTTTTGGAGGTACCCTGTTCTCTGAGAGCAAACATACTTTTATTCTTTTCTGTCAACAGTCCAGGGAGCAGTAGGAGGAAGTGGAATGGCTGATGTGGGAAGGGAGTTGAGTTGGCAAGAGGGGGTGAAGCCAACGTCAAGTCTGCAAGCTGCAGAGAATGTATACAAACCCTGATTTTGTAAACTTCTTGAGAAGGGTATAAAATACCCTGGGAACGGCCCTCTTGTGGGAAAGAATTTACCCCACTTGGGCAACAAAGCTGAAAATATTTTGGTTTTGGCTTGTTGTATGCTTTTTGTTCTAACACGCAGTACAAAGTCCTAAGTTTAGAAAAGAGGATATTCTATGAGCACAAATGAATGACACCAAGGTTTTCAAGATCTTATGCTGCTTTAGTCCAAAACTGAAAAGCTTTCTACAACAGCCACAACAGCAACCACGTTAAATAGAATTCATGCTTTTCTGCTTCGGACTTAAATTAATAACTGATCTCCCTCCGGCAGTTCTTTCTTGGCTGGGGACCGGACCACGGTACTGTACGTAAACTACACCACATGTTTACTGCACATCAGAGGAGACAGCCAAAGCGTGTGTCAGCCACCAGCTCCTTAGAGGATTTGAATACAATTTCAGAATTAAGTCACTGTTTCTGCTCCAGACATGAGAACCTCGCTAGCATTTGTGCAGCACAAGTGTCCATGATGGTGAAGCCAAGTGAGGATGGAAACTTCCTATTGGTCCACTAGGTGCAAAATGCTGACAGAGAATTATGGAGATGCAGAGTCCTCAAATGCCTTCCAAATGCCTTGTAATTAAATCCAATCAATACAACAACAGAATGTGTTTCTTTTGGTATGTGGCAAAGTCCCTAACTAATGGCTAAATAGTTCCAGGGACGGTGGGGGCAGAGGAGGGACGGAGAGGGGTGGGTGAAAGGACTCTGTACCCCTCAGAGTTTACAACCTAACAGAATGCATACTTAATGCCAGAGACGTGTTGGAAAACTCCTTTGGAAAAAGTACAATTAATTACAGGACAGAGAACAGGAAAGCCAAGGGGAAGAGCAAAGATTATTCAGTAACGGGACTAATCAGGGCCAGTTTTCTAGAAGTCAGGTTTGAAAAAGAGGAAAGTTCAGTGGGGAAACAAAGGTACAAAAGTCACTGAAGAAGAACGAATGAAGTGCACACGCAGCTCAAGGTGCAGTCTTATGCTTTGGCTTCTGCCCCATTCCTTCGCCTTCAGAATCTCCCCCCTGCCCCTCCCCAATCTCGCAAAGGTCTCTGCATTTCTTGCGAGGAACGGGGACCCTATCCAGGACGCTTTACAGCTGCTTCTAAGCAGCGCAGTTGAAAGGAGTACGGTTGTTTGATGACAGCGAAAAGACCACATGATAGCTCATACTCCAAGAGCAGGGCAGAGTTTCACTCTGTTGATAAAAGCTCTTTTAACAAAGCTAACCCTGCACATCTAATAACACACATAATTGCAAGGGAATCATAGAGAGTTCATTGGGCCTCAGTTGTTAAAGCAGTGACATAAATTACTGTAATTACTGTGAAATACCCAAGCCAAGTTCCTTATTTTGCCAGTTCACCAGTGCTCAATCAACAAGGATTTGCTTTCCCTTGGAACATACTCAGCATTGCATCCATGGGAGCTGGGGATGGAGAGTAAGCCAACAGTCTTAGATCTGCTCTTCAAAGTCCGTGCTTCCCATTCCCTCTCCGAGTCCACCGCCCACTGCCATCCCGACGCCTCCCCTAGTCAGACAGCCCTGGGCACCACTACATGGGTTTCTGCCCTCCCAGGGGGATTCCTCTGCCGTGGTCTTGGGCAGCTCCAGACCTCCCCTTACCCAGCTTCCCCTCCCTGCTGCCATCATGCTGGAAAGAGTAAGAGATATCTAGAAGAGGATGAAGGGCAGAAAGTAGTAGTCCAGAAAGAAAACAAAGGCAGCTGCGACTGCCAGCGTGGAGAGGCCGGCCTACAGGGCTGAGTGAGGAGAGGAACCAGTAGAGGGGCTGGTGGGAGCTGCTGGTGAGGCTCTGGCTCCTTCCCATCCAACCCCTTCCACCCCCCCCCCCCCCCCGCCCCGAGGGCTCACATGGCAGTTTCTCCTGGCACTAGATTTGCTGCACTGAGCCCACAGTGATCCTGTGACGTTCTACAGATGTGGAAACAGAGACTTGGAAGCGCTGAATCATTTGTCCAGGATCACGGCTGACACGCGGGAAGCAGTCTAGCAGCAGCCCGGACTTACTGGCCCATCGCCCTCAGGAGACGCAAACCTGCCTTTCTCAGCCCTCTCCCGGCCCCCGCACACTCCTAGGTTCCCCACACCGTGTAGTCATGACTTGTATCATAAAAAATCGCCCCCAGGAAGAGAAGTGCCCAGGGCACAGGTTCAAGGCCAATAAGCACGAGTTGTCTAATTTCAGTCTCACTTTCAGAAATCATTCACTGTACATTTTAGTCCCCAGCTCATCTGTGGTGCAGTATTTGAAACAGGAGTCCCCAGCTCCGGACTCAGTAAGGCTGGCATTGCAAGCAGCCGTGTCCCGGGTACCGTGCGGGCTGCACGGGTCTGCGCACTGCCCGCCCCGGGTTTCCCGGTGTGCAGGTCCCAGCTGCTGACTCTGCTTAGCTCACGCTTGGCTGCGCGTGTGCAGGCAGCCTAGCTGCAGAACCAGCCGGGACGTGTCGTTCCTGGGAAGCATCCGATTCGAGGCACTTGACCCACTTATCCCGTAAGTGGGAAAGCTCATTCCATCTATTTTTATACATCTTTTTTCAGAGATGGGCTGGTTTGATGTTGGACGCTCCAAGTCTGTTCTTCATTCAAGTCATTCAAAACTCCTGGAAGGTAGATGTACTCCAGTTTCGTAGATAAAATTAAGCAAGCTCGTTCTCTACACACTCCAGCACATAACCCAAAAGATCTTCGTTCTAAATAAGTTCTTGGTGCAAACATATCTGTTATGAAGTATCTTTATCCTTCCAAGTAGAGAGCAAACCCCATGCTCTTCCATTCACAGCTCTGTCCCTCTGTATATATAAAAGGGGACAACGTTTAACTTTAAGGTTTATATATCTACCATAACCTCTGCTTCTACCCATTTTATGGTCAGATAACTACATTTTTTAAGATTTTATTTATTTGAGGGAGTGAGAGAGAGCAGAAGCAGGGGAGCAGCAGAGGGAAAGGGAGAAGCAGACTCCCCTCTGAGCAGGGAGCCCGATGTGGGTTTCGATCCCAGGACCCTGGGATCATGACTTGAGCTGAAGGCAGACACTTAACCAACTGAGCCACCCAGACGCCCCAGATAACTATTATATTGAAATGCGGTTCTATAATGAGGATTTAAAACTCCGGAAATTATTAACTTGATTATATTTTCTCATTATAAACTGTGGAACTGCCATTGTACAGCCTCTTTCAGAAAAAGTTTTCAACCAGAACACGGTTTATTTAAGCTTTCAATACATCTCTTTAGATCGAAGCAGAATATTCTATTGTTAGACGATTATAAGCTTAGGGAAAAAAAAAAAGAAGCAGGGAGAGGTTCTGGCTGAGAGTAGTGACTCAGTAAGTGAGGAGACAGGTTCACACACACCCAATGTTTAACCTCTTCAGTCCATATGAAGGTAGCATGAGTGGCCAGGCGTGCTCTCAGACCTGTCTTGTGGCTCTAAAAATACATGCAGTTTACTCTGAATGAGAAAGGACTCACATTCCTTCCCTTCCCCATTCCACACACACGGCATGCACACAACTTACTTTTGCATTACTGGAGCTATTCGGGGGGATAAGTCAATCCACAGGCCTGCATTAGGACCAAGAATATTAATGTTATAACCTAGTTTTACTGCAGTACTCTCTTCTTTTAAGGAAATAAGATCAGGCTATTGGAAGTTAAGAAAGAGTTCTTGTAATAAATCATACCATACGTTTTTTTATTAATTGGAAGGGTGGGAAGAAGAGAATTATAACATCCCCTACAGAAAATTTGAGAGGTGGAGTAGATAGAGTATCAAAGAGGGCCCTATATAGCCCAATCCCTTTTTATAGCTCCCTTAACCTTCCCCACCAGTTCAAACAACCTTGTGTTCATGTCTGAGGTGCAGAGGCTCAGATCACACGGGTGGGAATTCCACTACCTTATCTATGAGACCCAGCTNAACAACCTTGTGTTCATGTCTGAGGTGCAGAGGCTCAGATCACACGGGTGGGAATTCCACTACCTTATCTATGAGTGGCCCAGCTTTGGGTCCCAGTTTTTGGCCAGTTCCTCTCTTTTCCCATGGCAATTCCCTAGCCATGGGAATTTTCAACTCTCCACTTTGTGGGTAGAACAGCTTCTTCTGATTCCTAGAGTTAATACAGGGAGAGCTGAGTGCCATTTCCCCACTCCTCCTAGGCCCAAACTTCATTCCCCATGTGCCGTCTGCTCCAACTCCTACTCAACACTCAGGCTTTGAATGCCCTCTTGATTTACGGCACAGGGGTTTCTCATGCTTGTTTTCTTAAAGCAGAATTGCTTTCGCTTTGATAGCTATTTCATGTCCGATGCAAGAGGGATGCTTGTCTGCAACAGGTCCACCAAGTTAACCAGAACGAGGGAAGTAACAGATATTAACAACACTTTGCAAGCTGAAAACACAGAAGCGCAAAAGGTAGTGACTGAATGGCAAAGGGTACCCGGCTTCTTAACAGATGCAGTAGAAACCACCCCACACGTGCCTGAATCTGAAGTACTAGCTTTGTAAAAACAAAGAAAGAAAGAAACAAACAACAGCATTGTTAGAGGTATGCCTTCTCTTCCCAGCATGCTCACTTTCTCACCAGGGTCCTCATCTCTTCTTTCTCCTTTCCTTCCTTTTCTCCTAGTCCATGATTTAGACACGATCTCTTCAAAAGCAGGAAGGATAAGGAGTTAATTTCTGTATCTTTCCAAGAAGTCATTCAAGTTTGATGGACAAGGTCTATGAAGGAATGTTATTTACACAAAGGGCAGAAGAATCCATGGAGTCCAAGCTAAAGATGGTGAGGATGATCAGAGATAAATAAAAAACCCAACATGCTAACTACTGTTTAGCATTTATAGTTGTGCTAGACATTCTCCTAAACCCTTTACATAATTAATTTAATCCTCACAAAATATGTAAGGTAGCTACTATGATTTCCACTTACCAAATAAGGAAACCAAGGCACAGAGCCCCCATGAAATTGAGCAGGCATTCGTGGAGCTCAGACTGGCACTAGGGCAGTCTGGCTCAATGACCCAGCTCTTCGCCATTGGGCTATGTTGCCTCAAAGAGCATTCTCGTTATAAGACAATAATGAGTGGCACGTCCTCAAGCACTGTCTTCCTAGTTGGCCTAGAGTTCCTCTGCAGGTCAAGTAAATGAACACAGAGTCAGGATGAAGTGAGAGGAGACTCGGGTAACATGATTAGTTTCTGGTATTTCTGAGTCAAGAGATCACACATAGAAATAAATATTTTATCTTTCAAAACAGCTGTCCAAGAAGTTCTATGTTCATTCCACCTCGGCTGCCATTATGGAGCACATTTTTAGATGTCTCTTTTGGAACGCCCTTCAACTCAATTATGCGTTGCTTTCAAATGTCCTGAAACTTGGTCCTTAAAGATGGGATCGGATGTCTGCAAACACCCAGTAGTCAACCCGAGCCAAGCCTAGAAAATTAAGCGGCAAACTGAACATTACTTTAGATTTTTTACCTTTCCTGGATGATAAAATGATCTTCATGGCAATTCCAAAAGAAAGTAACAAAAACCTCTCAACTACAGAAGTTGAAGGAGGTTGCTTATTCAAATGTGTAAGAGCTCGTTTGTTGTTTACTCTCCAAACAACGATCCTATGTAACAGGTGGCAAAGTTCCCTGGGTTTCTTTTCCATTTTGAGATGACAATGAGAATCTCTTAGTCACTACAGGCAAATAGTCAAACACTGAGTTTGTGAATTAGGCTTTGACACAAAACAGACTGGATTCTAATCCCAGTTCCGAGCTTCACTGACTTCTAAGCCTCAACTTCTTCATTTGGGGTATTATCTAATTATTCAGGTTACAGGCCAGAAAGAAATGGTAAAAGGCCTTTTACCAGGGTAAAAGGAAAAAGTTTAATGAAAGCAACCATTTACAAAGGCATGAACAAGGTGAAGGAAACTAGCAGGGATGTGAGATCCCCAGGCGCTAGGCACAGCGAAGTGCCACTGCCGTTCTTAGGTCTGAAAGACAAGACTACAAAGTAGTTGCATCAAGAACTGAAACGCAGCAACAGCAGAAGAGGGCCCGCTGACAGGAGCTGCGTCTTTCAGCAGAGGAAACCAGCACCACCTCTAACCAACAGCCTGGGGATGGGGGAAGCAAGGAAAATAAACAGCCTGACTTATCTCCCAAAAGCCAGAGCGCAAGGGAGCCCACGGACTATCGGACTATCGATAACGGCCTGCCTCCAGGGCACAGAGTACGGCATATCCAGCCCCATGCTGTAAGCCAATCCTGTTGTAACCCCTTATTTTAGGTGTCTGTCTATCCTACTCAATGGTAAATGCACGAAGGGCAGAGGCATCTGCCAAGCCAGGACACAGCTGAGTCATTGCATTGGTTAAGTCCCTCTTACCAGCTCTCATTATGGTATTATTTTGAATACTACCACTGTTTGAAAAATAAGGTATGATTGGGTTGTGTGCAAGACAAAAAATAAGAAGGCTTATACCTTGAAAGTACAGACCGGGTCTATAATCGTGCTTCCACCCTGTTCTATCAGTTTGAGGAGTATGTGATGCTGGAAAGAACCAAGCCCAGAAGAGTAGCTCAGAAATAAACCAGTTTAAATCTTATTAAAGCTATAAATCTTTCTAATGCTACTGAATTTCCCCAATTTGATTATAGGAGTATAGTTAATTTCATTTAAGACATAATAGAAGCTTAAAGATTCAACCCAACCCAAGTATGTCTACTCTTAAGTTCTACTAAAGCCCTTATGGAAAGGTCACTTGGAACAGTCACACATTTCAGGAACTGTGCGGCCACGAGGAGACTTTTTGGAGAAGAACAGAGAAGAAAAAGCAAAACTAATCAAAAACAAAAGGACAGGTTTTCTTAAATCTCTCTGGCATCTGCAATGCACGCTGAGTGGACTAGCTCCTGCACAAACGGCACACTTAGAGCAGCGGCTCACGGCCTCGAAGACAAGGAAAGTGTAACAGCAGACCCAGAAAGAAGCAATTCCCCCTCCTCACTTACATGTTTACCGAGGCCATTTTATGACATTTTAACAGTTAAAACCTCGGAGTGCCCAGGTGGCAGAGTCGGTTGGGCATCTGACTCTTGGATTTGGCTCAGGTTATGATCTCAGGGTGGTGGTATCAAGCCCCAAGTGGGGCTCCAAGCTCAGCATGGAATCTGCTGGAGACATGCTCTCCTGCCCCTTCCACTCGTGCTCACTGGCTCTCTCTAAAATGAATAAATAAATCTTGAAAAAAAAAGTTTAAATCTCACATAGCAACTCCTAAGAGGAACAAAAATGGAATACTAAAGTCACTATTTTTCTGCCTCCTAATTTATATAAAGAACAAAGCAAAACAGGTGTTATATTGTCCTGGAGAAAATGTACTGGACAAAGCAACAGGTGCCTACATCAAAGTACAATAGAAATATATCTCCCATATTTAATACTCAAATAAATTGCCTAAAAATCCACAAAAAAATAAAGTCACTATAAAATTTAAATAGCATAGAACTACCGAGAGTAACAAATGAGCTCCCCCTCCCTCACACATAAGGCCCACCCAAATCATCTTCTAGTCTCTATTAGAAACTCCCACTCACAGTTTGGCGCTCCTTTAAGATGGGTTCCTAAAATTTCACAGATACGTCTAAATTATATTAAAATGTTGACGAATCATCGCATACATGTTTTTCGGTAAATAGTATTTTCACTTAATAGAGGGACATATTTCCATGTCACTCCATATAGAGCTACGTCATTCTTTTTAAAGGCTGCATGGTATTGTTAATACACACATTTTATAAATTAAACCACTCTTCACTGTCAAGCTCTTAGGTCAACTTCAATTTTTCTATTCACTTCAACTATTTTCATTATTTTTCCATTAAGGTATAGTAAACTTAACACATCAGTGTGTATTAAGNTCAGCATGGAATCTGCTGGAGACATGCTCTCCTGCCCCTTCCACTCGTGCTCACTGGCTCTCTCTAAAATGAGTAAATAAATCTTGAAAAAAAAAAAGTTTAAATCTCACATAGCAACTCCTAAGAGGAAGNTCAGCATGGAATCTGCTGGAGACATGCTCTCCTGCCCCTTCCACTCGTGCTCACTGGCTCTCTCTAAAATGAATAAATAAATCTTGAAAAAAAAAGTTTAAATCTCACATAGCAACTCCTAAGAGGAACAAAAATGGAATACTAAAGTCACTATTTTTCTGCCTCCTAATTTATATAAAGAACAAAGCAAAACAGGTGTTATATTGTCCTGGAGAAAATGTACTGGACAAAGCAACAGGTGCCTACATCAAAGTACAATAGAAATATATCTCCCATATTTAATACTCAAATAAATTGCCTAAAAATCCACAAAAAAATAAAGTCACTATAAAATTTAAATAGCATAGAACTACCGAGAGTAACAAATGAGCTCCCCCTCCCTCACACATAAGGCCCACCCAAATCATCTTCTAGTCTCTATTAGAAACTCCCACTCACAGTTTGGCGCTCCTTTAAGATGGGTTCCTAAAATTTCACAGATACGTCTAAATTATATTAAAATGTTGACGAATCATCGCATACATGTTTTTCGGTAAATAGTATTTTCACTTAATAGAGGGACATATTTCCATGTCACTCCATATAGAGCTACGTCATTCTTTTTAAAGGCTGCATGGTATTGTTAATACACACATTTTATAAATTAAACCACTCTTCACTGTCAAGCTCTTAGGTCAACTTCAATTTTTCTATTCACTTCAACTATTTTCATTATTTTTCCATTAAGGTATAGTTAATACACACTGATGTGTTAAGTTTAAGTGCACCAACAGTGATTCGACAAGTCCACACATTATACTGCGCTCACAAGTGTAGCTGCCATCTGTCACCATATAACACTATCACAGTACCAATGACTGTGTTCCCTGTGCTGTCCCTTTTGTCCCTGTGACTTACTTATTCCGTAACTGGAAGCCTACGATGCCGCCCACCCCCATTCACCCATTTCACCCATCCCCCTCCCCACTGGCCACTACCAGTTTGCTCTCTGTATTGATGCATCTGTTTCTGTTTGTTTTTATTCCACATATAAGTGAAATCATATGGTAATTGTCTTTCTGTGACTTCTTTCACTTAGTATACCAGCATCTAGGTCCATCCATGCTGTTGAAAATGAGCTCATCCTTTTTTACGGCTGAGTAACATTTCAGAGAGTGTGTGTGTGTGTGTGTGTGTGTGTGTGTACACACACTACTTCATCATTCATCTATCCGTAGACATGGATTGCTTCCATATCTGCAACAAACAGGGATGCATATGTATTCTCCCTGGGGTGCCTGGGTGACACAGCGGTTAAGCGTCTGCCTTCGGCTCAGGGCGTGATCCCGGCGTTATGGGATCAAGCCCCACATCAGGCTCCTCCGCTATGAGCCTGCTTCTTCCTCTCCCACTTCCCCTGCTTGTGTTCCCTCTCTCGCTGGCTGTCTCTATCTCTGTCGAATAAATAAATAAAATCTTTAAAAAAATGGATAATAACCACATAAACAGATGAGATGCTCAACATCATTAGTTTGGTTTTTGTTTTTTTTTTAAGATTTTGTTTATTTGACAGAGAGAGAGAGCACACACGCACAAGCAAGGGGAGCTGCAGAGGGAGAGGGAGAAGCAGGCTCCCTGCTGAGCATGGAGATCGACGTGGGGCTCCATCCCAGGACCCTGGAATCATGACCTGAGCTGAAGGCAGATGCTTAATCCACTGAACCACCCAGGCGTCCCATTATGTTATCTTTCTAATTTCTTGAGGAACCTCCACTCTACTTTCTACAGTGGCTGTACCAGTTTATATTCCCAGCAAGTCCACGAGGGTTCCTTGTTCTCCCACATCCTCACCAACGCTTGTTATCTCTTGTAGTTTTGATACTAGCCAGTCTGACTGGTGTGAGGCGAGAGCCCACTGTGGTTTAGATCCATATTTCCCTGATGTTTAGTGACGCTGAGCATCTTTTCACGTGTCTGTTGGCCATCTGCAGGTCTTCTTTGGAAAAATGTGTATTTAGGTCCTCTGTGCATTTTTAAATTGCATCTTTTTGGTGTTGAGTTGTAGTACAAGTTCTCTACATATTTTGGATATTAACCGCTTCTCAGATACAGCATTTGCAGATAATCTTCTTCCATTCAGTAGGCTGCCCTTTCACTTTGTTGATGGTTTCCTTTGCTGTGCAAAAGCTTCCCAGTTTATTTTTGCTTTTATTTCTCTCACCTGAGGACACAAATCTAGAAAAATGTTCCTAAGGCTGATGTCAAAGAAATTACTGCCTGTGTTCTGTTGTAGGATTTTTACGGTTTAAGGTCTCACATTGGTCTTTAATGCATTTTTAGTTGATCTTTGTGTATGGTGGAAGAAAGTGGTCCAGTTTTCCCAGCACCATTTATTGAAAAGAGGGTCTTTTCTCCATTATATGTTCTTGCCTCCTTTGTCCTGGATTAACCACATACACATGGGTTTATTTCTGGGATATCTACTCTGTTCCATTGATCTGTGTGTCTTTTTTTTGTGCCAGTACCATACCATTTTAATTACTAGAGCTTTGTAGTGTATCTTGAAATCTGGGACTGTGATACCTCCAGCTTTATTCTTTCATTAGGTTGCTTTGGCTATTCAGGATCTTTTGTAGTTCCATACAAGTATTACTTGTTCTGGTTCTTTGGAAAATGCTATTGGTATTTTGAATTGGGATTACATTGAATCTGTTGATTCCTTTGGGTAGAATGGACATTTTAACAATATTAATTCTTCCAATTCATGAGCATGCTGTATCTTTCATGTTTGTGTCTTCAATTTCTTTTATCAATATTTTATAGTTTTCCAGGTACAGGTCTTTCCAACTTTATTCCTAGCTATTTTATTTTCCCCCCTTGCTCTTTGTACAACTACAAATGGAATTGTTTTCATTTCTTTCTGCTACTTCATTATTAATATAGAATTTGTACAGAAATTCAAGAGATGCCTGTATATTAATGTTGTTTTCTGCAACTTAAGTTATTTATTCTAGTAGTTTTGTGTGTGTGTGGTCTTTAGGGTTCTGCAAATAGTGACAGTGGTGCTTCTTCCTTACCTATTTGTATGCCTTTTTTTTTTTTTAAGATTTTATTAAGTAATCTCCACAACGAATGTGGGGCTCAAGCTCACAACCCACAGTCGAGAGGCACATGCCCCACTGACTGAGCCAGCCAGGCCGCCGGATGCCTTTTCTTTATCTTGGATAAGAAATGGACTTCAGCTTTGGACTTCCTGTACTGTGTTTAACAAATGTGGTCAGAGTTTTCATCAGTTCCTCACAACATACACACCACATCTTTTCTTTCCCTATTTACCACGAACTCATTCTTGATACGGCTTTGCTAACTTCAACTCAAGCTCATTTTTTATTGAATCAGCACGGCAGCATACTGTGAATTAAATAGTTTATGTACCTTTTTGAAGTGGTTACATTTTCTTTGATTCCTTCCATTAAGAGGTAGAGTCTAGGTCCCATCCCCACAAATCTGGGCAGACTCACAATGGCTTGAACCAATGGAGGTGGCACAAGGGGTAGTATCGGACTTCTGCAGCTAGGTTATGAAAGCCCATACAGCTTCTTCTTGGTCTCTTAGAACCTTCCCTCTCTGAAGCCAGCCACCATGCTACACGAAGGGTCTACCTATAGGAGACCTGGTGAACAGCCCCAGCTGAGCTCAGCCTTCAAGTCATTCCAGCCCAGGTATCAGGCATATCAGTGGAGAAGTTTCTGGATGATTCCAGTCTCCTCTCCCACCAGAAGTTTGAGTCTTTTCTAGCTAATTGGTCCAGCAAATACAGCAGAGGCATGTCCTTTCCACTGTGCCTTGCCTGAATTCCCAACCCAGAGAATCTGTAAGATAGTGGTGGTTTTATTCCATGAAGTTTTGGGGTAATTTGTTATATAGCATTATAAAAGGGAATCAGCGTACATAAGCCTATATGGCTAACTCAGGCAAGGGACATTTCTCTCATCCCAAATCTTACTACTTCTTGCTGTAAAGACATGTTGAAAGACGCTGAAGTCTGGACTAGTACCTCCAGTTAGTCTTTGAACCACTGAAACTCTCCTGTCCTCACCTATAAATTAGAGGGGCCTATGCTTTCCCTTCTTAGAGGGATACTATGAGAGAACTAAAAAATGTGCTAAAACCCGACACAAGCAAAATAGTTGTGTGTGTGGGTGTGGGTGTGTGTCCCTTTTCATTCAGCTGTAGCAAAGATATTCAAATGCAAATCCCATGAACTTGGGGTTTAAGATTTAGTCAGGATCTCTAGACTTCTGCAGAGTGGAAGAACTCATTGATTTCCGTTCTCCCGCAAAGACTTTTGTAGATTGGCATTCTTCTAATTTTGAAAAATTAGAAAAATAATGAATAACAAATTTACTTTTAACACCCTCATTAGGGTGATAGGAATGTTAACTAATTTTAACATAGTAAAAAACAGATACAGAAGGGGAAAAAAACCCAAATATGTCTAAGTCCTCACAATGATTATATTTGGGCAACAAAATTATCAATTCCTGAAATTTTTTTCTTTACATTTCAGGTTTTTTGCCTGGATGACAATTTATTACTTCTACAATATATATTCTTGAAGTGAGTTGGTTTACTAAGCCCTGTAAAGACACTGCTGTCCTTGCAGACTGATATCCAATTCCCCCTCCAGGCACAAGAACAGTGGGTGGCCTGGGCTCCCACCCTCCCTTACATCCCCAGTTGGAAATGTTTTCCTCTCTTCTCACAGTTCCAAGTGCCTTCTCCCACTCCATCCCTGGTACCAGCAGACCCGCAGAAACAAAGGCTTCGGGGTAACGAGAACAGCACCAACTGCTCCTGTTGCCCAATCCTGGGAGAGAGTCCCTGGCTAGGAGAGCAGGTGCCCGACTGCTCTCGGCCCTGCAGAGCTGAGCAAAGACAAAGTTAGGCCAAAGCTGTTCAGAGGGGCCCCTAACCCTGTGTGACTCTCTCTCCTCAAACTGAAGCCAGGGAGCCAGCAAGCAGCTCGGAGGTGAAAATGGTCTCATCTGCTGCCTTTCTGGAGCCGGCCTGCCCCTCCAGGGCCTGCTCAGAGGGTGAGGCCATCTGTCTCAGGCTGTCCTGTTCAATTGCTCCGCCCAGTGCCAGGTAAATGGCTGCAAGCACTGGGCCTCCTGCTGCGTGACAGCCTGCAAGGCCACAGACAGGCACAGACGATCCCGTTGGGCCCACAGAAAGGTCTGTGGGCAGCCCCTTGCAGAGCAGATTGCCCCCGTTCAGAGTGTTCATCAGCTTGCTGGAACCTATCTGCCAACTTTTCTTTAACTGTCAAGAGTTGGTCCTTCTTGGAGCCTCACTCCTTACAGTGCCGTCTATGAACCCACAGTGTGAGCAGCACCTGGAAGCTCGTCGGACTTACAGAATCTCCCACCCAGCCCAGAACCCTTTCTTAAAATTTAATGTCTTCCTCAGTATAAAACCTGTTAGACTAGTCATGGTAGAAATACTGGGGAAAAAAAAAACAATGGGTTTTTAAAGGTGGGAAAAAGCATAATCCCATTCCCAGCAGAAAGGCCTCATTATTCCTGCACTGGGGAAAGGGGAGGGGGAAGAGCTCAGCTCACTTTATTTCTGAGCCAAATCCCAGCGCATGAAAGTGAGGCTATTTCATTTTAAATCGCCACCCACCATCACAAACACTA
>NC_048220.1:51604385-51727851 GCF_002007445.2 Ailuropoda melanoleuca | reverse complement strand
GAGCCAAATCCCAGCGCATGAAAGTGAGGCTATTTCATTTTAAATCGCCACCCACCATCACAAACACTAATTGGTCCAGTAAATGGTTTTATAAAAGCTTAAGGTGGGAGCTGGGCCAGAACAAAACCCAGCAACAGAGAAATATCCCGAGAACAATTCTGTTTCTTCACCCACAGCAGATTCTCGAATGGGGATGTTCAGCAATGCATGGAGACCTTCTGGGTCGTCATAACAGGGGTGGGGGTGAGAACTACTGGCAATCCTGTGTCAGGGATGCCGCTCGACATCCCACAAAGCACATTCCCCGCCCTGCCCCTGCACCAAGAATGGCCTTGTGCAAAATGTCCCAAGTGTTGAGGTTGAGAAAGCCCCACCTAGAGAATTAATTGTACTGTCATTTTCTCTTCCCTCTCAGCATCCCTATCACTTACTCCTCACCCCACCAAGAAACCCCCTCTCTAGTAAAAGGCCTACATTCCCCTCCTTCCATGGCTTTCCAACCTTGGCTCTGAGAGGAGCATGCCATTGAGTGTGTGACAGCCCGGGACAGAGGACAGAGGATCTGGGGCCCCTCCGTTTCAGCAGGAAGCGTTCCTGCTTGTCGCCTCCTCATTACCCATGCAGTGCAGGCCTTATGTTACCTATTATAAAATCACAGGCTCAGAGAGCTTCGAGAGGCCTCGGTGGTCCTCTCATCCAGCTCCCTCGGCATATTAAAGGGGCTGCATCCCAGCCGAGACGCAGCATGAAGACCAGCTCCTTTGTAACACAGAGGAAAAGGAGACGGGACTCACGAGGAATGCAGAGAAAAGGAACAATGGCACAAACCCCAGCGTCTGAAGTGTCCAAGAAACTGTTGAATGGCCATGCTCTATTTTTAGCTCAACTTCCCTGAAAAGGCACCCTGCCTCCCTTTTTCTCAAATGCCCCGCATACTCTCCAACTCTTTTGGCTTCTCTCCTCCAAAGGCTGCTGTCTAGGAAAGGGCAGTTCATGTCACAGAATAGAGAAAGACCCATCCTAAGGGGCAGGGGAACCCTAGGTCTCAGTTTGCCCAGCAATGGCCCAGCTGACACCTTTGCCTTGGCGTAATTAATAGACTTCACCTTTCCCCACAAATGTGTCTAGGTTTGGATGATGAATTCCACGGTAACCTTTCTTCTGGGGCATGCTATTCCCAGGGAGAACAAAGCTCCAGGTCTGGTGTGCTCCTGCAGCACAGTAAGCCACAGACCTGAAAGTAAAGCTGATGTGCAATTATGTCTAATTTGGCCCTTTCTGGTGATGTGCCAGCTGACCGAAATTCCGCTCACTGAAAATGGACGCAGATGAAGGGAAACCCAGAACTCAGCCAAGGCATTCTAATCTTATGACTTGAGGGTGTCAAGAAAGAGGTTATTGGCACAGGCCATGGGAAAACCTACTCTCAACCTGATCCATGAAGTTAGTTATACAACCATTTCCAATTCAAATTCAGTCCATCCTCCACCCTCTAACACCAGCACACACGAAAAACTCCCATTTCCATGTGACACATGCACTGACCCAGGAGGTCTGAATGGTCTTACAGAGCTTCCAGGCTCAGGGAAAAGGTAGCAGAGAAATCAAGGCAAGATGATTCACCAGCAATTTGCTGAATCACACCAACAACGTCAACCTGAGGCTGTATTTACCCAAGTCAGTCAAGTCCAGATAGGAAAGGTCAAGTCCAGATAGGAAAGAGCTTAGTCTCTCGCAATCAGAAGGAATGATATGAAATCTCATGTGAGAGTTTTCTCCTGTTTTCAAGAGCATTACAGGTCTCTCTAGTAAAGATAAAAGAACAGGAAACCGCTCCATCTACAACAACTGTTAGCAATTTGATGTACTTCCTTTCAGTCTTTTCCCCCATAGAAGTTCTAACTTCCCCATAGTACGTCCTGACATTTCACTTAATTTTATAAGCATTTCCCTGTGTCATTGGAAATCCATCAGTTGTCAACTAATCTTCGACAAAGCAGGCAAGACTATCCAATGGACAAAAGACATTCAACAAATCATGTTGGGAAACCTGGACAGCAACATACAGAAGAATGAAACTGGACCAATTTCTTTCTTTTTTTTTTTTTTTTAAGGATTTTATTTATTTTACAGAGATGGAGACAGCCAGCGAGAGAGGGAACACAAGCAGGGGGAGTGGGAGAGGAAAAAGCAGGCTCATANAAAGCGGCTCATAGTGGAGGAGCCTGATGTGGGGCTTGATCCCATAACGCCGGGATCATGCCCTGAGCCGAAGGCAGACGCTTAACCGCTGTGCCACCCAGGTGCCCCTGGACCACTTTCTTATAACACACACAAAACTAGACTCAAAAGGGATAAAAGACCTAAATGAGACAGGAAACAATCAAAATCCTGGAGGAGAACACAGGCGGCAACCTCTTCGATCTTGGCAGCGGCAACTCCTTGCTAGACATGTCTCCAGAGGCAAAGGAAATAAAAGCAAAATGAACTACTGGGTCTTCTTCAGGATAAAAAGCTTTTGCACAGCAAAGGAAACAATCAACAAAACCAAAAGGCAACCTATGGAATGGGAGAAGATATTTGCAAATGACCTATCAGATAAAGGGCTAGTATCCAAAATCTATAAAGAACTTATCACACTCAACACCCAGGAAACAAATAATNCACCCAGGAGACAAATAATCCACTCAAGAAATGGGCAGAAAACATGAATAGACATTTCTCCAAAGAAGACATACAAATGGTAGCAGACACGTGAAAAAATGCTCAACATCACTTGGCATCAGAGAAATACAAATCAAAACCATAATGACTACCACCTCACACCAGCCAGAATGGCTAAAATTGAAAGGACAGATACTGGCGAGGATGCAGAGAAAGGTAAACCCTCTAACACTGTTGGTAGTAGGAATGCAAACTGATGCAGCCACTCTGGAAAACAGTATGGAGGTTCCTCAAAAAGTTAAAAATAGAGCTACCCTATGACCCAGCAATTGCACTACTAGGTATTTATCCACAGAACACAAACAGTGATTCAAAGGGGCACATGTACCCCAATGTTTAGGGCAGCAATGTCCACAATAGCCAAATGAGTAAAGAGCCCAGATGTCCATCCACAGATGAATGGATAAAGAAGAGGTGATGTGTATACACATACACGCACACACACACACACACACACAATGAAATATTATTCAGCCATCAAAAAAAATGAGATCTTGCCATTTGCAATGACGTGGATGGACCTAGAGGGTATTATGCTAAGTGAAGTAAGTCAGAGAAAGACAAATACCGTACGATTTCACTCATCTGTAGAATTTCAGAAACAAAAAGATGAACATGGAGAAGGGAAGGAAAAGTAAAGTAAAATAAANACACACACAATGAAATATTATTCAGCCATCAAGAAAAATGAGACCTTGCCATTTGCAATGATGTGGATGGACCTAGAGGGTATTATGCTAAGTGAAGTAAGTCAGAGAAAGACAAATACCGTACGATTTCACTCATCTGTAGAATTTCAGAAACAAAAAGATGAACATGGAGAAGGGAAGGAAAAGTAAAGTAAAATAAAAACAGAGAGGGAGGCAAACCATAAGAGACTCTAAAAACTCTAGGAAACAAACAGGGTTGCTAGAGGGGAGGTGGGTGGGGGGATGAGGTAACTAGGTGATGGGCATTAAGGATGGCGCACGATATAAAGAACACTGGGTGTTATACGCAACCGATGAATCACTCAATTCTACCCCTGAAACTAATAATACACTATATGTTAACTAAATTGAATTTAAATAAAAAACTAAAAAAAAAATCAGTTTGGGGCGCCTGGGTGGCACAGCGGTTAGGCGTCTGCCTTCGGCTCAGGGCGTGATCCCGGCGTTATGGGATCGAGCCCCACATCGGGCTCCTCCGCTGTGAGCCTGCTTCTTCCCCTCCCATTCCCCCTGCTTNGAAACTAATAATACACTATATGTTAACTAAATTGAATTTAAATAAAAAACTAAAAAAAAATCAGTTTATTTTAAGTTGTGTCTGTGCTTCTCCAATGGTAACACTAACAGCTGTCTGCTATGCAGACTTCAAAAGTTTATATATAACAGAAGGCAGTAAATAAAGAGGATGGAGAAGAAAAAGCAAGCTAAAGCAATAAAATTTTAATGAGGAATCCATCTCCCAAAATAGTCTTGGTCACCAGTATTATGAGCTTCAAACCTCGCCATCAGCTGTGTTGGCATCCGTGGATAGGGCAGGCCTCCCGATTTTCTGAGCTAGCACATGCTCCAGATGGAGCAAACACAAGGGCAGACAAAGCAAGGTGCACATGGGCTTGGAGTCGGGTGAGAAGGAATGCTGGAGGAGGAAGGAGCAGGAATGATGCCCCAGTCACTCTGTCTGTGCCTAAGAATCCTTGCCTTATGGCAGCCAAGATCCCCCATCCCCTCCGCCCTCCTCTCATGAGTCCCACACGCATGCACACATTCCCAACTCTGGGCTCAGCTCACGCCATCCCCTCCCTGGAACTCTTTTTTGCTCCTCTGAGCACTCTGTACATGGCAGGCCCTGTGCTAAGTGCTGTACCCTTGCTATCCCATTTTGTCCTAATGAGGCCATCTGATAGGTACACGCTGATTTCACAGGACAGCAAACCACAGCCAAGTGACAATGAGCGATACAGCCAGAGCTCTGCGACACCGTGCTGTCTCCTTGGGCAGAGGTCAGCCCTCGAAGAGCAGCTATCTGCCCTAAGTGTTCCTTCGCTGCATGAACACTTATGTCTCACTTCCTAAGAGTATTTGAGGTCAACCAAGATAGGTATTTAATAAAACAAAACAAAAACAGTATAAATATAAAGAAATAAAGAAATGGGGTAAAAAAAAAAACAGTAAAAGAGCAATGAAGGGAGAAGGAATATAAATACACTGAAAACAACTCATAACGCCTTCACAAGTCCTATAGATGAGCCCCAAATTTGGTTCTGTGCTTATCAGNACTTATGTCTCACTTCCTAAGAGTATTTGAGGTCAACCAAGATAGGTATTTAATAAAACAAAACAAAACAAAAACAGTATAAATATAAAGAAATAAAGAAATGGGGTAAAAAAAAACAGTAAAAGAGCAATGAAGGGAGAAGGAATATAAAAACACTGAAAACAACTCATAACGCCTTCACAAGTCCTATAGATGAGCCCCAAATTTGGTTCTGTGCTTATCAGGCCAAAGCACAACATGGAAAGTGGATATTCGTAAACTTGAGTTATGGACTTATGTCAGATGGTCCTGTTGCCATAGAAATTATGCTGGGAACAATGTATATCTCAGCCACCCAGCCTGATCAAATGACTTCTAAATGAGCCTATTTTCTGCCTAACTGTTGGCTAAGCCTACAGACACTGCAAAGTAAACTTGATACAAACTGCTCTAAAAAGGACCACACACCACCCATTTCTCTGAATCAGCACGCGCTAAGAAGCCTTTAAGTCACTGAGAGAAGGTTTCAATTATGAGGCTGAGACGCTTGCTGCTCAACGGCGTTGCTATTACCGCTGTCTTCCACTCGGTGGGCGCCCGCCATCACATCTCTGCCAAAGCCTCTCTCTGCTATCGGCTCCCCCTGCACTCTGCTTGCACCCCCTTCTTTCATCGGTTTGGTGATAAGCAAATGCTTGACTGAACAGCAGGTACCAGCCACCCCCAACTCACCACCTCTCCATGGCTATACTCACCAAATGCTTATGAGCAGCCGAAGTCATTGTATTCAAAATTTACCATATCTACAGTTCCTCCTTTTCCCCAAGTTAATGGCTGTACTGGGTTGAATAGCTCCCCCCTACCCCCCAACACACACACCAAAATTCACATGTACTCAGAACCTCGGAATGTGAATTTATTCTGAAATGGGGTCTTTGCAGATGCAATGAATTAAAATGAGGTCACACCAGATTAGCATGGGCCTTAATCCAATGACTAGTGTTTTCTAGGAAGACCAAACAGACACCTGGGAGAACGATACGTAATCACAGAGGAAGAGACTGGAGTGATGCATCTAAAAGCCAAGTTAAGGTCAGTGTTGCCAGCCACAGCCAGAAGCAAGGAAGACAGGAGGCAAGGAGGGACCCTCCAGCAGAGACTTCAGAGGGAGCATGGCCCAGGCAACACCTCGACTGTGCTTCTAGCCTCCAGAACTGTGAGAAAATACACTGGTGTTTTCTCTCAAGCTGCAGGTAAGCCCCCAGTTTGTGTTAATTTGTTGTTATCAATAGGAACTAATACAATGGCTAAATGGAATACCCAAAAGACAGAGGACCAAGAGCCAAAAATGGACTTTTTAGCTTCTATCCAACCAGAATGGTGGGTGCAAAATCTGGAGTCACACTGCCTGGATTCGAATCTTGACTCTGCCCTTTAATCTCTCTCTACCTCATTCTGCCCACCTATAACATAGGGATAACATCACCAACCTGGAGGTCAGCGTAAGGATTAAATCAGGCGATCTGTATCAAATGCCTCTCAAGGCGCCTGGCCCGGAAAAGCACTGTGTCCCCATGTTATCATCAGCATCTTCGGAAGTTAAACTGACAGAACGAGGCAGAAGCCCGTCCGTCTGTTTCGAGCTGTGTGCATATTCTCCAGCTCTCGTGGTCCCGTCCCCTCCTAGAAGACAAGCAGCACTGGGGGACGTCTCTCCGCAGGCTGTGCAAGGCAACCAGAGACAGGCCCAGGACCAGGGTTAGATCAGGGTTTCCCACTCCAGGACAACCACCCAATTTTCAATACTCCCAAAGCTACTGGCTCTGCAGAACCAGCATCTTCTCTTGTTAAATAATCCCTGGGACTTCGCAGGCTCTATTTAGCACAGGCTCCAAACTCATCATTAACACACAGTAACTTGGTTAGATGGAGTAGGGCTGATGCGGAAATTCTCAGCTCACGGTCAACCAGGAAAGAAAAGAATAACCAGCATTCCCAAAGAGCTGCCCGCCCAGTCCTGGTCCCAATGCCGCAGGGTACAATGAAGCCCAAACCCGCCGAACACGCTTTCTTATTGCGGACCCCACAGCTGCGGCTGTAGGTAAAAATGCCCCATCCGCGCCCTGGGAAACAGTCTGCCCTTACTTCCAGTCCACAGTTGTTCGCTAGCGCTGGCTCTCACATGCTCCTGCCACTCTTCAGATTAAGAACCCTCATTTTCGGGGCCTCAGGCCACCCGTCTCAGACTGCCCCACAGAGATGCCAAGCCCAGTAAAACAGTCATAACTCATTTTAAAAATACCCGCTTTCAAATAATACTTTCAAAAATAATCAGATCTAAATAACGTCTTTGAAACTGATGGAATTATATTCATAGCTTGCACTGAATGAGTGCTTTCTCTTGTACCAGAAACCCAGGACTTTACACAGACTAATTCATTCCACTGTCATTATCCCCATTTTACAGTTGCCCAACATGAACCAGGGAAGTCAAGACTTTGCCCAAGGTCACGCATTTAGTATTTGGAGGAGCTAACTAAAATATTCTGTTTTAAAAACCCAACCAGCCCCAGAGAGGCAACCTATTACCTCCCTTCGCATTACTTACAGAGAGGAGGGGCAATTTGTTTGCTATGTACTATTTATTTCAATTACCAGTCCCAAACTAAACTCTTTGAGAAGTTACGCATACTGTTTTTTTTTAATTTTATTTATTTATTTGACAGAGCACAAGCAGGGGGAGTGGCAGGCAGAGGGGAAGAGAGAGAGAGAAGCAGACCCCCTGCTGAGCAGGGAGCCCTGGCCTGTGGGGCTTGACTCCAGGACCCCGGGGTCACGACCCAAACCAAAGCCAGCCCAGTAATCAACTGGGCCACCCAGGTGCCCCAAGAAGTTATGCATACTATTAAGGAAATACTATACTCTAACCCTTATTCTGCATACCACCTGAGGTTGTAAAAAACTAAGGATTTCCACCCTTGGTCTTTATCCCTATGCGGAGGAGATCAATCCTATTACCTTGGGGGAAGGAATAGGAACAGAAGTCTGGAGGCCTGTGTGCTTACTTCTTCCTCAAACTCCAAGATACTTCACCCTTCTAAAGCTTCTTGATTCACTTTATTGAAAAGTGAGAGGTGGGTGGTAGTTTCTCTAAAAATTAAACAGAGCATTACCATATGATCCAGCAATCCCATTTCTGGGTATATACTCAGAAGCAGCAAAAGCAGAGACTCAAACACATTCTTGTACACAACTATGTCCACAGCAGCATCATTCATAATAGCCAAAGGTAGAAACTAAGGCTCATCAGTGGATGAATGGATACACAAACTATGGGGTGTGTGTACACACACACACACACACACACACACCATACATATTACTCACCATGTATATTATACATGCCATGGAATATCATCCAGCTTTAAAAGGCAGGTTCTGCTACACGCTACAACTTGGATGCACCATGAGGACATTCCAGCAGGTGAAGGAAGCCAGATGCAAAGGCTAGAAATCACACATCCGCCTACCTGCAGGATCTAGACTAATCAAAATCAGAGAGAAAGGAGAAGGGTGGGTGCCAGGGGCAGAGAGGAAGGGAAAACAGGCAGTTTCGGTTTGAGAAGATGAAAACGCTCTGGAGATGAACTGTGGTTATGATTGCCTAACACTGTGAACGGACCCAATGCCCGAGCACTGTACCCTTAATGCTTAAAGTGGTCAATTTTATGTTGTGTCTTTTATGACAAACACACATACACACAGACCGAGGGGTTTTAATTCGGTGGATTTCGAACCTTGGCCGCCCATTGGAATCTCCTACGGAGTTTTAAAAACGGTCTATTCATCACCAGTAGCAGGAGGTGGGACCCGGTGGCCTCCTGATGCGGTGCGCTGGGAGGAAACCACATCGCTCGTACGACATTCACGCCAGGAAATGGGCCTGGGCTCCAAGGAGCATTCGGTGTCCTTGACCCGATAGGGAGGCAGCAGCAGCCGTTCAGGCTGGGGAAACCAGGGTGAGGGTGGGCCCAACAGCAAAAACGATGTGAGAAACTTGACTGGACCATGGATCCATAAAGCTGGTTATAAAGTACACCTGGGAAAAATCCTAGTGTTGCATTTCAAACCGGACTGTGGACTTGAATGCACGGTGCCGGTGGTCCAGGGGAAGCAGCTGGGGAGGAGAAGGTCCTTGCTGGCGTGTAAGATGGGAGCTGAGGATTTGGCGGGGAGCAGCCACAGTGCCTGCACACGGAGTGGGGTGGCAGGAGGGTAACAGCCGGTGAAGCTACGTGAAAGGAATGGATGTTTGCTGTACTGTACTTTGAGTTAAAATATAGAAAAATAAAACAAAATAAAAATACCTATGTCAGAGTTCTATACCAAAACAAATCAACAGAGTATCTCAGGGATGGGATCCGGGGAATCAACACTTTCTTTGAAAAGCTCCCGTGGAGACTGGGCTAGGAAGCCAGGTTGCCAACTACGAATTACACGAGCCCTAAACCAAGAGTACTATTAACCTAGCAAGCTGGCCCACTGTTGACCCAGCAGCCCTGAGAATTCTTCTGAAGCCCCAAATGATCCCAGCTGTCCTGCCTTCCATCCTTCCTTTATTTAAAAATAAATCACAGCATCTCAACTTTGGAAAGAAAGGAGTTTTTGTTGTTTTATGTAAGCTCCACACCCAGCATGGAGCCCAACATGGAGTTTGAACTCATGACCCTGAGATCGAGACCTGAGCTGAGATCAAGAGTTGGACACTCAACTGAATGAGCCACCCAGATGCCCCGGAAAGAAAGCAGTTATCGTAAGATTGAGAAAGAGAGTTGCATTCCCTAGCTTCATCCCCCATTGCTGAACACAAAGGTTTCCCATGTCCAATAAAGTAGTTTCCCTTCATGAAACACTTGCCTACAGCGCAGTCTCAAAGACACTACTCTCGAGAAGTCTTTAAGTTTAAAGATCTTACTATTCACTTGTGTGTGCGTTATCAACACTTCCTGGTAAAAAAAAAATGTTCAGCTGGACAAGGAAGGATCTGGCCAAAGAGCCTGTCTTAGGATTTAGAAAGTTTACATCACACAGATGATGTTACCACAAGTCATAACTTTGCCTTTCAAACTAGAGCAAGAAGAAAACAAATCTCATTTCAAATATGGGTCCAAAGACAGCATACGTCACAAAACTCAAGTGGCACTGCCTTTGAGGCCAATCGATGAGTAAGTGATCAACCCTAACATGAGTAAGACTATACCAGAAAGTTACTCAAGTTAGTGGCAAAATTACTCCCAAACACGATCACACATATACCCACTTGAATCATTTTCCACATAATCTCCCATACCGCGTACCCCTTTTGGGGTAAACAAACTCATTTTTCAGATACAGACAGCAGCTCAGGGAAGTCACAGGCAATGTCACAAAGCAAGGGACACCTTAACCTGAGCTCTCCAACGCTAGATGCTGCCTTTGTCCTCACAGTGCCTCATGTTTCTCATGGTTCCAGGGGGACAATTCTTCCACCATAGCTGCCTGGGTTGCAGGGGACAATGGCAGCTTCCAAGAAGCCAGTAAGCTTCTAGACTCCCGAGCATGGTTATCTGCGTACTGGTCACAATTATTTTACTCCCAATTTGAGTGCAGAAGGCAGCAAACGCAGTCTCCAATTGAAGGACACTCCAAAGCTTCTTACTTTTATGTAAGACTCAGATCACACTTGACCTCTGAAGGCAGCTGGTCTGCAAACGGTGTGAATTCTGTCATATACCCAGCATCCTGCACCTCTTGTTGAATTAAAGAAAAATAAATAGGGGTCTACCTCTTTACAGGCTGTTGAGACTTCTTATGAGTCAAGAGAATAATCCCCTACTGTTACGTTGACCATCTTTATTGTTACTGTGGACATTACTTTTGGGGAAATTATTCCTTTTGACAGATCAGGTTCCTTAACACTTAACCTTCACACATTTTAAAACCCTGAGGTGCCCGGCTGGCTCAGTGCGAAGAGCATGCAACTCTTGATCTCAAGGTCTTGAGTTTGAGCCCCACTTTGGGTGTGGAGATTACTAAAACAAACAGAAAATCTTAAATAGCTACTGCCCACCTAGGATTTTTTTTCTTGTCACCATTGTTAAGCTCACCTTGCTATCTTCATGTTTTTCATCCAACCTCAAGTGATTTCTATCCCAACTCCAACAGCTTAACAACTACAAGTCCCGGACCTCTGAACACTTCAGCCCCTCAGTCTGTCTCACCATCTCTCTTTCTCTCTCTCTCACGCGCGTGCGCGCACACACACACAAAAAACTGAAAATCAGATCTCCACTGAATCCTTCCGTGACAACAGATCTGTCTTTCAGACTCTGATTTTCTCCACAAGAACTTTGTATCCTCATCAGATAAGGGTATTTATTATAACCTTTCTAACTATAAAAAAACATGTTCATAAAAAAAAAATTGAAGAGGAAAAACTTTTTTAATTCACCCATTACTTCATTACCTAAATAGACCCACTGCTGACCTGACAGCTGACCTATGTCCCAGACTGAGACAGAGCAGTAACCAAAACATAGTCCTGACCATCAAGGGTATTTTTTTTAAATTTTGTCCATGTTTTCCCTTAGAGTAATCCATGTAGTACACTATCTTTCAAAACTCATTTGTTTTGAAAAGTAATTCATGGTAGGTCAATTTAAAATAGTATTCCCACCCCTGCCAGAGCCTACATTGAAGAGGAATATGTAAGCACAACCCTTCAAACTACTGGCTAATGCAAACAGACAACAGCAAACATTTTATTAGAGAAGCAAGGAAGAAATCTGAGACTGTACCCAGATTTAGTGCCAAAGGACAGGACAGGACTGGTGTCACCACAGTTCCCATGGACAGGTATCTTTATATATGTTAAGTAATTTTTTTTCCTTCAGAAAAATCTCAGCTACAGAATGAAAGCTAAAGAACGTTTGTATCAGCTCTGTAATGACCCTTTCTCAGACAAACTTCTAAGGGTTCAGTCTGAGCAAAGCTCTGGGAAGCCGCCTGCCTGGATCTCATATGGGGGTAGCACAGTTTCGGGGGCGGCTAAAAGGAGAACTCATAACCCGTGAGGCTGACTATATGACCAACATTTCCCAGCCCCCTCACCCCACCCCTGTGAAGCCTGCTTGGTCAGCCCAGGGCTCAGGCCAAGAACGAGCAAGTGGCAGATGTAGCCAACAGCCATATAGCATTCACTGAAGTCTAGCCGGTCTCAGCTCTCCCTTTTTGAGACAGCACTAGAGTGGTTGACAGAAAACTTTTATAGGCAACGTGCTAGAATAAAATGCCTGGTAGAGAAGGAGAGCTGAATGAATGAGTCATCTCCAAGTGCCAAGGTGAAAACCAGCCAAGATTCTCTACTTCTCCTGGCTCCAACACACACCCCAGGTATTCCTATCCGTTGAGCTTCACTGGGCCCATGAATTTAAGCTTCACTAACTTTCTAGAGGCAGTAAGGCCTGAGGGAGGTCAGAAGAACCCAGTGCACTTTCTCCTCTTCCTTGCCTCCCTTCCAAACCCCCACAGCACAAGGTGGACTCTGCTCGCCATACCCAACTCTACAAGGGGAACCAAGCATAAAGACTAACACTTATTTCAAGTAGTTCCTGCCCATCTTGAGAGCATCACGAACCCTTGGGCTTCCAAACCAGCAGCAGCCACAACAGCAATCGACTTAACCCTGAAAGAGACAACAAAAACCTTAGTAACACAGAGCGAAAGTCCCTCACTGTGTGTGGATGTGTGACTCACAAGTCCACAATCATTTTTAAGATGACAGAAAAATGCAGTGCAGGAATCCAATCCCAGTCCAACTTGATTTGGAAACAGCAATGAAATGCATTGGGATTTTTTTTTTTATGTATACATAAACAAGGATTTGATCTCTACCCAAAGTAAGATTCACTCAATTTCCATATAGATAACTAAAAAAATTTTCCCTTGAGTATACACTTTCAATATAGTATGGGTCCAGGATTTTTTTATTTTTTTAAGTAAACTCCACCCTCAAAGTGGGGCTCAAACTCACAACCCCAAGATCGAAGAGTTGTGTTCTACCGACTGAGTCAGACAGGTGCACCTGGGCCCAGGATTTTAAGCCCACTTCCTGTTCAGGAGAGAAAAGGGTAAAGAGCAAGGGAGACAGGCATGGGGCAGGAGCAAGAGGGGGAACTGCCACCGCCATCAGCCTCGCCCCTCCAACAAGCTTGGACTCTCCAGAGGCACGTTCTGAACATGTACATTTCCATGTATTACGTCACTTAACCCTCTGAGCATGGACCTTGCAGCTTGTAAGTATGGAAACTAAGGCACAGAGAAACGGAAATAACTTGACTAGGTTTCACACAGTGTGAAAACAAATCTAAACATTAAGTATTTGCCTGGCACTTGAAAGCTGATCTGATTATCTTTAACAGATAACAGAAACAAGTTCCTCCTTTAGAGAAACAGTACAGACACTTTAAGCAAAACCTGTAATAACAGCAAATATTTACTGAATGTTTCCTCAGTGCCAGGATACCAAGCTACCAGCTAGATAATGAACATAAACATCACTTGATTGAAATATATGTTGCTTCCATCACTTGCAAATCAAGTCTTTTAGGTAGAGATGACTAAGGAAATGCATGAACATTACTTAAGACTGAGTTCGTATCTGTAAAAAAACAAACAAACAAACAAACAAACAAACAAAAAAACACGTGAGAATGGAAAAAATTACCAGGAACTAATTGATCTTAATTTTTTAAAATGATATAAAAAGGTCTTCCTTCAGAAATTTGTTAGTAATGGATAAAGGAGAAATATTAAAAGTCATCTTTGGGGGTACCCAGGTGGCTGTCAGTGGAGCGTCCAACTCTTTAATCTCGGCTCAGGTCATGATCTCAGGGTTGTGAAATCGAGCCCTATGTGGGCTCTGCACTCAGTGGGGAGTCTGCTTGAGAGTCTCTCCCTCTCCCTCTGCTTGCTTTCTCTGATAAATAAGATCTTTTTTTTAAAAAGTCATCTTTGGGGACCCCAAGCAAAAAAGAAAATCAAATCCAATCACAGGAATGTCCTCCTGTCCATAATCAGTAGCAAAATAAACAGATTTGTAGTTTCCCTGCAGTGTGCGGATGACCTAAGTCCAATAGTGTTTCTGCTAGCATGCTCAACTGTTCTAAAAACAGTGAATAAGTGAATGAATTGAAAACACTTGAAGTTGTTCTGAAGAAAAAGATGAAGAGGACATCCCTTAGCCCTTCCTGTCCAGGCACCCATGCCAGTATTAGAGCTCAGAATTGCCAACTTGGTGCCTCCCGTTTACACATAAAGTTTCCCCAGTGGCTCCTAAAAACACCACCTCCACCTAGAAAGCCTTGGGAAGTGGGTCTCAATCCCTCCCCCATGGAGATTTTGGACTTTATCTTCTCATCACATTTGCTTCCCAGAAGAGAGAAAAGCAACCTTCAAGGCAGACAAAAATAAATCCTATAAGATAAACACAAATTTGTATAGAAATCAAGTCCCCGGGCTTGTATGTGGTGCCAGGTGTGTGCTCAAATCCAACACACAGGGAGCAAGTTAAATAAAGCCTTTGGCATTGTAGCCATGTGTTTACACTCATCTGACAAAACCCAGTAAGTCTGGTGACGAGGGCGCCTGCGTATGAGGAACATCTTGTCACCTTTGCCCTTGACCAGGGTGACAGAATCCCCTCCAAGGCTCTCTGAAATGGTGTGGGCCCCGCCCCGGCTGCTGATTCAGAAGGCCTGGGGAGGGGGGTGCCCAGAAATCCGCCTTTGCATCAAGGTCTCAGGTGATGTTCTGCTGCTGTTGCTCCTCCAGGAAGCGCCCCCTGAAAACCACGGCCCTGGCCAGAGGAAGAGTGGTCAGGTGGTTTAAGCACGCTGACGCCCGCGGCCTAACCCACGGCGGCAAAACGAAGGGAGAGTCCACTCAGTTTCGTGACACCGAAACGATGAATTGGAAATGCGGTATTAGCCATCTTCCCACACAACTGAGATGCAGGCTGTCGGAGGCACTAAATCTCTAGTAAAATTTGAGAAGCAAAAATTGCCTCAATGGAGAAAATGAAGAAAAAAAGGAGGTAACGGAAACCCTACTGCCCAATAATTTGCATACCAAGATTCCTGTTCTGCTGTCACTGTACCTTTTCTTCTCACCTGCTCTTAGAGAATCGACCTTCGGGGATGGTTAGCTGTCAGTCTCCCGGGCTGGAGTCGACGAGTGCCCAGCAGGGTCCATGCCTACCTGTCTCTGTATTCATTGAACGCCTTCAGTACCATAAGCATCATCATCATTCAGCAACATGTCCTACGCTGAGCAAAACTCTGACAAACCTGCCCATCCCCATCCGTAGGAATCCCCAAACCTTGAAGCATGGTGAAGGGACCTCTGAGTAGCAGAGCGAGCAGAAGCCACATGCCCCATGCACGAGCCTCACCTGCCCTCCTGGAGTTTCCAGCACCAGGCACTCCAACCACGCCTAACCTTCCCTCCATTCCCCCACTTCACCAGGCCACTCACCAATCCGAATCTAATGAAAAGTTAAAAAAAAAATATTTCAGTAAGAGACTGAGCTGAGCTACTTTGCTCAAGACAGGCTCACTGGCCCTACCACCCACGCTTCAATCCCTCAACTAATACATGCAAATGCCTTCCACTTTTTCCTCCCACCTTCCTCAAGGTCTTGTTCAAATTCACAGTCCATGAAGCCTTCCCACTGCCCCACCCATCACTCTCGTGTCTTCACTTCCACAGAACTAGGAAGTGCACTCAAAGAAATCTAAGCGTTACTCTTTATCTCCCGGTTTCTCTCGCAGCTGTTACCATCTTAGTCATTTTTCTTTCACCCATCATCTGTTGTACATATTAGGTGCTCAATTAATTGAGATTTCCACAGTTTGTTTGGTAACATGTGCCAAGAACCACATCAGCCACCATATAAAACACCCCCCTCCGAGGTACAGGAGAAAACCCCAAGGCTACACGGGCACTCAGTGCTAGAGTAAAGGTGCAAACCCACATCTGCTTAACTCCAAAGCTTTTGCCATCTCACAGACACCATTCTGCCCTTCAACGGAGAAAAACTAGAACAGTTAAGTGAAAAAGTCCTGGCTCACTTGTGGGTCACCTCGCTGCAAGCTTCTGCCTGATTTCTCATCAACCCCAGATTTTAAGGCATGGCCAGTATACGTAATCAAGTGTGTTTTACAAATTATCCCATTTGCAATCACTGGAGCATACCACTGTATTATGGAAAAATCTTTCTTTCATTTCAGTGCCTCACAGGGAGATGGGATGTCTCTACACATACATAAAACCCTTTGATGAAGCCTGGATGTACTCTATAAAAAGCTCATGTATTCTTCCACACTTTCCTTAGGGACGGGGAGGAAGCAAAATCCAGTTCAGACAATACTATGCCTCTACTTTTAAAAGATCACACTATCCAAATAGCTACAGGTTTCTGGAGTTTGATAAAATCATGGCCAACACCTAAAACAGAAAGAGGTGAAACCCCTCCCAGTAATTCAGGGGAGACAAATTGACAACAGCTGGGGAGAAGAGCCTTCAGGTTCTGACAGCACCAGCTTTCAAGTTCCCACTGTCACCAGCCAGCTGTGTGGCCTTGAGACATTATCATGGATTGCAGCTCCTTTGTGAAATGGGGAAACACTGTCCCTCTCTAAGGTAATAATGAGCAGATGGTAACAGCTGTACACAAAAAGCGCCAACTCTTGGAAAGTTCACTAGCCTCAATTTCCCCGGCTGACATGCCTACCATGTAGGACTACACTTGACTATCAAATCCGAAGTTGAGTGGCCTTTGTTTCTCCTTTGGTTACCATGCAGACTTGGTGCATTTGATCTGTTTGTATACTAGGCTTTTAAGTAAAATGAGCTGTTAAAAAGATTGCATAGTGGGAAGGTAAGGGGCAACAGCAGACCAACGGTTCCCTAGAGAAAAAAGGGGTTAGCTAACACCCTAAGTACTAAATTCTAAAACAAACTTGGTATTACAAGCTTAAACTCTCCCAAACAAGTCATTTTGGCTAACAACATGTGTAATTAAAGTTAAAGGCATACTAAAATAACACTTTAGCTGTTGACCTTGAAGATCCTTTTGAAAAACTCAACCAAAACAATAGCACATGAAGGAGTGACTTGACTTTCGGTCTGATGACAGCATCACATGGCAACACAGCAGATACCTTACACCTTTTGCACTCACATGAAAACACCAATGTAATGTTGAAGCCAAGATGCACTAAACAGACGTAATGCCTGAGTTTAACCTGTTCAGAACTCAGATTTCTTCTCAGATTCATACTGAGAAAGGGTTAAGAGGTTTACATTACCCACCCCAATACTCCAGTTACCAGGTGATTTGGAAAAACCTTGCCATGCCATTCGAACAGGAACAGGAGCATCATCAAAAAAGGGGAGGGGAGGGAAGGGAAGGGTCAAAGCATCAGCCAGAATAGGCCCCCCACCTGCCCAACACACACACACCTCTTCTATTAGGCCCAGGTTGCACTTTTTAAAAGAAACAGTGAAACACTGATCACTATTAGTTTTACAATGTTTCTCATGAGAGAAAAGTTTTGCAGGGGGCAGAAAACCACAGTTCTTTCCAAAAGCACATTGATTACCCACCCACCGTAGGCACTTAAATGGTGAGTGAATTATCAATTCAGAGTGAGATCATCTGAGTCTAATTAAGAAGCCCCTCTTTTATCATCAGTGGCATTCTTAACTCTCAAATAACTGGAGGAAAACTTCTGACAAATCATGGCGCCAATATGCTTTGAGCATTATTTTGGCTAATTTGTCATAATTCATTACAACAGCACAAAAATTGTTTGCAAATCATGCCTAAGCTTAAGTATCATTTAAGTTTGGTTTGGGGGTGCATGGGTGGGGGGCTAAGCGTCTGACTTTGGCTCAGGTCATGATCTCAGGGTCCTGGGATCCAGCCTGACATCTGGCTCTGTGCTCAGCGGGGAGTCAGCCCCTCCCCCTACTCATGCCCTCTCTTCCTCTCTCAAATTAATAAATAAAATATTTAAAAATAAAAAAATTTGGTTTTGAGTGTAGAAAGATATTCTGGTTATGACAGTATATCATACAATATTCTGGTTATGTCTAAATTAGTAAAGCAATTTCCACCTTTCCCTTTTGCCACTTCTTCCCCGCAGCACACGTGAATGAGCAGTTATTTCAGCTTTGTTCTCTAGTAACAGGACACAAATTTCAAAGGTTGCAGGAGAATGTGGCCAAAATGGAAAAAGCAGGAATTAAATAGAAAATGATCTATTTAATTTTAATTCAGTGCTCCAGGGTGCCCATCAAGACGACTTCAGCAACCTCTCATGTCAGAATCTGAGAAAGGGGCCTTCACGGGGAACTCACTGAGAAATCCCTCAAGTACAACTTACTATGTGGTGTTTTACAGACACTCAGCCTGGTGAAAAGAGAGATGCCATAACAGCCCTGAGCTCAGTGAATTTACTTCGTCCAAGAATTACAGAATTAAATGACATTACAAGGGGAGGAGAGATGGCAGAACAGAAGACCAGATCTAAAACAAGTTTAACAGTTAATACCAACTACTAAAAAGTTGTTTTCAAAGCCCAGTCTCAAATACCTTTCACTCAGAATGTCCAGTACTAGGACTGAACCAACAGCAATGTATGGGAAATGTACTGAGACTCGTTTTTAAGTGTCAGGGATAAAGCCTGTTTCATGTAGTTCAGGGTTTTATGGAACCTGTACTTACCAAACCCACAGACAAGAAAAGCACAATTCTTTCATCAACACAGCAAGAACAGGGCATTTTCCTTGCCCAGACTTTCTGTGAAGAACTCATAGCACTATTTGCAGTGTTGTATTGACAGAGCCCTTCCCCCGTCCCAAAAAAAAAAAAAATCCACTACCAGAAATTCTGTATTCTGATACATCACACAGTCTCCTTTTGCATGAATAATGCATGTTACCTAACACTGGCTAACACTAAAGTGTATTCAACTAGATTTTTTCAAATAAGCTATGAACCCAGTAGCAAATTACAGAGTGTTCATTTTAAGGACTTACCAGGCTACTTTATTAAAGCCTTAATATTTTAGGGTGACCATAAAGTCTGGAAACCATCAAAAATTTTTCTTTTACTCTGTGACCAAAGCACTTCCTGAGCTGGGGGAAGGCCAACGGGAGTGATTCCAATAAGGTGGCACACCATGCCATCACACCAGCCTCGTGAGAAAAGCTGGACAATGATTTCCAGAGAAAGTGGCAAGGTGTAATGTTCTTTGTGGTTGCAGAATTTGAACCTCCTTGGCTGCTTTCTGGAGTCTGCTAAGTCCGCAGGTACATTCAACGGGAAAAAAAAAAAAGAAATCAAGCAAACATCACACATCCATCTGTCTGTGTGTGTGAAGATGGTGCATTAATGCCCTTCATTCACTGCAACCTTGCACAGCATATTGAACTAGTGAGAGATGACCCACCGACTACACCAGGCTTTAAATGTGGTATCTAAAGCCATTTCTTGGTGTGCATGGGCCTCGTTTTCAGACTTTGTGGTCATCTCATAATTTGACACAGGGAAGCTACCATATGTTCTGGGAGCTCGTCACATAAATAAAAGACTTTCACCAACCCGTGGCAGGCACCACACACTGAATGACCACAGCATGCCTCCTTGGATCCAAGGAGCTCTGTTGTCCCTATGGCTTACTAAAGTGTAATCAAGGCTGCAGGGAGCTGGGTCCGGGTGAACTGTTCTGTGCATTTCACTACTGTACAGAGAATGCAGCTGGCTCCTCAGGCTTCTTCCTCATTGCCTGACACCAAAAGGGTCACATGGCACAACGAACTTCCTATCTCTGACACTCCATTCCCAGCCTAGTGCGGAGGAAGAACTAACACAAGTTACTCCCCTTTTTTAATGAGCCGAGTTGGTGGCCCTCCCGACCAGCCACCCCACCCTGCCAAACACACATAACCGCGCTGCAGCAGGAATCACTACTTTAACCCCAAACTGACTCCTCGGTCACAAGGCCAGCCAGGGCAAAAGATTAACCAATGGTCTTCGGCCATGGGTTCACTGACAGAGCCAACCGTGGAGACAGAGCGCCAACTTTTTGTTTGTTTTAAAGGAAATACTTCCGGGCACACGTTTAGCGAAGACTCTGAACTCTGTGCATGAAGCCACGTGGTTGGTGCTAATCTGGCTCCATCCCCTCATAATCGCCAAAGCAACCTCTTTCCGAATGGCAGCCCCTGGCTGGGTTATCTACACCATCTCGGTCAAGTCACGCGGGCTCGCGCCGGATCCTGGGGAGCCTAGCTCTGCGTCCTCTCCCCGTGGCAGTCCCAACAGGGTCACAGGGAAGCGTGCAAGAGAGGGGCTGGGCCCAGCGCTGCCCCTTGCACCAGCACCGGTATGGGATCCGCGTCAGTGGGGTGCCAACGGGCCCTTGCCGCTCAGGTGCAGTCCGAGGGAGCAGGGTAGAAGGAGACGCCTGCCCTTCCAGGAGAGCCGACTTTGCCACTGGCGGAGTGCGTGGGCACAGCACTTGCGGTGCCCACCTGTAGCCACAGCAAACAAACTTTCCTCGGGAGTTGGAACGACTCGGTCCCTGACGCCACCCCCTGGCCCCAGGCGGCAGCGGCCCGGAGCTCTGAGGGCTCCTCACCTGATACGCCTAAGCCCCCAACCTGGCCTGTCCCAGAGCGCAGACCCAGCGCTGCCCGCACCCCCGTGGGGTTTTCCAGGCGAAGGACTGGGGTTACCAGCCGAGGCACAGGAATTTGTGGGGAGAACGGGAGGACGCTGCTCACTACCTTTCGCAACTTCAGCTCTCAACTTTGCCAACCCCACAGCCGCTGCGCTCCCGCTCCCTCCGCGGCGTGTACCCGGCTCCCTCGGCTTCTCCAACGCCGTCCCGGGGGAGGGGGCTCCCCAAGGCCGGCGGGAGCCGCGCGCACGCAGCGTACTTACAGCCATAACGGGGTCTCTGCAGGGACGGCAACTCCTCGTAGGGCATCCTGCGCGGCTCCGGGGGCCCGCCTGAGGCGCGCCCCCCGCGGCTCCGCTCGCTGGCCAGGCTCGCCGGCTCCGCGCCCGACGGGGCGCTCGTATACGGCCTCTCGGTGCCCTCCCCTGGTCGCCCCGAGATGGGCGACCCGCTCGCTCGGTGCTCCCCGCTCGGCGCTCGTTGCAGCCGCCGCGCGCTCACACCCGAGCAAAACTGAACTCCCGTCCCTCGCTCCGTCCCGGCCGCCGCCGCGTCCCGGGCAGGTTTCCTTTCTCCTGCCGTCCGGCCCCGTTATTCTCCGCGGTAGGAGCGCGCGCCGCGTAGCAGCGACCCCTACCGCGAGCGCGGCGCAGCGCCCCGGCCGCTTGAGCCCGCCCCTTTACCCGCCCGGCGGAGGAAGGGGCTGAGCGGGGCGCTGGGCCGGGATCCCCTGCAGCTGGGGCCCGCGCTCCGCCGGCCGCCTGGGGGCTGCGGCCGCCCCGCCTGATTTTTCACTTCTAGAGGGTTTCGAGGGTGGAAGTGAACCCACGCGGGGAAGAGCAAGAAAAACCGCAAAAGATACAGGCAGCGCCGGTCGCCCCGGGGGTGTTGCTCGGTTACAGAAGAACAAACAGCGCGGTTCTTTGCCCTCTGGGGAGATTGCGCGGTGCCCTTTTTTTTCTTTTTTCTTTTTTTTTCTTTCGAAAGTTGCTTCTGCGACTCTTTGTCTACAAAATGCAGGGTTCCCCTTTCATGACAAGAAACTGAGAGTGTGTGCATGTGTGTTGGGAGAGCAAGGTAAACACTACCCAAGCAACCACTCAAAACACAACTGCGAGTCCTCGGCTCCCCTTCCACGCCACACCCGCGGTGTACGGAACCGTCGCCCTGCCCAGGTGGGGTTGCACACCACAAAAACCTTTTCCGGCTAAGCTTTAAAGGAAATTAAACTGCTTGTGGCTCTTTTAAAAGGGGTTTTCTAACGCGGTCACCTGGAGCTTTTTTTTTTTTTTCTCCTCTTTATGCCCCAGAGTGATAACATCTGGAGGCATGTGAGATTGTCCTATACCTGTGCCCTCACCTGTTTGTCAACTGTGGGATGCGTGGGTGACCACGTGCTGGCAAAATAAAATAATTAAGGTAGAGTTGTGAGATTATTTAAGTGGAGAGAAAGTGCATAGTGACACTCTTTTGCAGTATATAAAGATACAGACCGCGGCCAGCTGTTTTCCAAATCTCAGACGGGCGATGCAGGCCCTTCAAACTCAGATTTTTGGGCCCGACCCACAGTTTCCAGTTCAACTGGTGTGGGCTGGGGCCCATGAATTTGCATTTCTAACAAGCTGCGGGTGATGCTGACTCGGCAGATGGGCAGACCACGCTTAGAGGGGTTCTGGGAGAGAATAGGCACAAGGGATTTCAACTCCCGGAACTCTCACTCAGAGCAGGAAGAGGATTCTCTCCCCATCCCCCCCCTTTTTTTCTTTTCTGGAAGCATTAGATTCTCACCTGATTGGAATGGAATGAGTGGGGTTTTTCTTCCCCAAAGAGCAGATGCCTCTAATTATAAGAGCAATTCAAGGGTGAAACAGGCACAATTTAAGTTACAGCACCCTGTAAGTCAGTGTTCACCCAGACAGGAACATGTTCGAGGAGGTTTTTCTACACTTCGGAAGATGCCGAATTGGAGGATAATCTAAAGTTCATTCCATCTCTATGATTCCATGTATTAAGTACTAACTGTGAAGCTCTTACTTGCACATATCAGTGTTCAGGGTGAGAGGAAGATTTAAGCCCCCCCCCCCAAAAGTGTGTATTCTATCTCTTTAGAGATGAGGGGAATTCATGAACTTAGAATGGTCAAAGGTGACAGGATTTGAAAGTGTGTCTTGAGGTGGAATTTGAAGAGTGGGTAAGAGTTGGGTGCACAATGCTCAGTCCAGGAAGACCCGCAAGGACAAAGGCCAAGGGGTGGGGCATGAGGGTCGGTGAGGGTGGGAGCTTCGGAACTGGTATCAGATCATGGAGGACACTGACGTCAGGCTAAGGGGACTGGATGCTATCATAGGGGCATTTGAAAGCCCTTGAAGTTTTGGGTATGGGAACTGCATGATGAAAGGGAGTTCAGGGACAGTAAATCTTATAGCAGGTTATGGGCTGGATTAGAGAAGGAACTGTGGCAGAGGTAGAAGAGAGGAGAGCTTCAGTGACGTCCATGCCAATAAGTGATAAAGGGGGAGTTTGGATACAAACAAGTTGGTACTATCAACATTTACATGGATATCACAGATTGTAATAAGTACATACCTGTTAATGGGAGAAAGTGAAGGTTAAAGCATAAATAGGTGCTCTGCGGAAAAGTCATTCTAAATTCATGTTCGAGCTGGTCAGTTCTTCTGAGGACTCTGGGATGGTTTCAAGCTCTGTCACAACTAATGTTTCTATAGAGAACTTAACATTAAGAAGAAACTGTAAAAGCAAATGCTTCTGATTTTTTTGCAAGTGCGGGAATTCATCTTTGGGATTTCCGTCTACATTCGCTGGGTAACAGTACTATCTCTCAGATCAGTTCTCTGCAGAAGCTCAGAAAACAAATTTATTTGCAGAATTCTGGGCTCTTTTCTCTTAGGATTTGACATCGGAGAGGGAGTCAAATAAATACAAGGCAATGTGCCAGTGTACTTTGCCATCTGATTGTGCTTGCAAGAATATTAAAAACAAAAACTGAAGCCATCCAGTAAAAATTCTTTTTTTAATAAAGCAAGAAGAGTTTTTTCTTTAATGTGAAACAAAAGATGACATTGAAAAACTAGACCTAGTAAAACAATTTTAAAGCAACATCGTTTTTTGTTTTTTGTTTTTTTTAAAGATTTTATTTATTTATTCGACAGAGATGGAGACAGCCAGCGAGAGAGGGAACACAAGCAGGGGGAGAGGGAGAGGAAGAAGCAGGCTCATAGTGGAGGAGTCTGATGTGGGGCTCGATCCCATAACGCCGGGATCACGCCCTGAGCTGAAGGCAGACGCTTAACCACCGTGCCACCCAGGCGCCCCAAAGCAACATCGTTTTTAAAAGATGGTTTTCTAAGACTTACCTCTTGACAAATTGAAAAGAGCATGAAGGTGTTTGGAAAAAATGCAACTTTGTTTTATAGCTATAACAGATTAATTATATCAAGAGCATCAAACAGGATAAAAAAGTAAGTTTAAGTAAAAGTCTTGGCTTGCAACTCTAACATTCTATTCACCTTTGAAATAATTTGGTGATTTCCCAATATGTTATTGATCATTTTAACATTACCAGAAGAGTGAACAATGTGCTTTCATAGCATCACCCAAAAAAGTGAAGCATGAAGCAATGACAAGAAAGAAATGATTCAAAGCTTTTCCCTCGAGTTGTTAAGATTTTCTAACTCATTCCCTGTCCCAGAAAAAGAGAGAGGCTGAGCAGGAACAGCGTTTCTTTGCAAGGGGGACTTCTGTTGCTTAAAAGGAAATTTACAGTCCAACAGTAGATTAAAAAAAAAAAAAAGAATCAGAACAAATAAATGCAACCATCAGTGTTTCAGTTCTCAAAAACAAAGGAAGGAGTAGTCGTATCCGGGGGTCAAATAACTGTAGGATTGATGGCCTCTTAGCATCATTGCATGGACAAGGCTGAACAGCACAGAGAGTTTGTGTGATTCCAGGGCTACGGAAGAAAAGGGCCTCCTGAGAGTCTCCATGCATTGCTTTTTGTACTTTATATATTTTTGTTTATATATACTATTCTTTTCCACTCAGGTCCTTTTTTCACTCCACTAAAATCTGTATAATTTTGGACAACTTTCAACTATTTTGTTAATGTTAAATCAGTAAGCAATCGTGCCTTTTTCTCTTTGCTTTAAAGTGAAAGTTCTAAACAAATCAAAGTTTGGAAAGACTGTCTAAACTTTAAATTTAGCAAGTAAATAAAACCACACACGATTCCATTATTATTTTCCCATTTCACAGTTCAAGAGGGTTAGAACTCCAGTGACTCAGAAGATGATTCCCAGGGCAGCCTGGCAATGAGCAGGAGGAGAAAGCAGCATTGATTCGAGGTGACCCCCTTCCATTTCTATCCCTTTTACACCACATTCATTTTCTCAGCTGCATTTATCATCTGACGTTCCACATAGTGGATTATTTGTTCATTGTTTGCCCCAGGATGTGAGCTTCTTGACAGGTAGAACTTGATCTAATGTTCAATGTTCATCGCTATGTGCTCAGGACTTGCAGCAATGCCTGGAATGTAGTGGTTGCTCAATTGTTTTGAAACAATCATGAATTTGCTACATACTTAGGTGTACCAGGCAGTAGACTAGAAATAGTTGTTACTTTCAATCCCGTAGCAATTCTGAAGAAACTGAGACTTGGAGAGCCTCATAGTGATAACTGGCAGCACTGGGTTTATCTGAGTCTAAACTTTCTCCCCCAGCACAGAAGCCCTTCTCCTTCTTTAGACTAATAAATTGAACCACAAATTTCAAGATGCTCACCTTCTACTAAACACGTTTCCTTTTCCCAGGTGAATGCCAGGGACCAATAACAAATGCCCCCAGGTTATCATCATGTAGATGCCATCACAAGGAACTGGAGACCTGGGGTCCACTTTGTGTCCAGGCACTGATTTTGATTATAATTTTACTGATAATCCCTTGCAGTTCCCTGTCGGTCCTATCTGTATTAATTAGATAAGGTCTGAAAGGTGCTCAGCAAAATAATTTTTAAAAATCATCCACGCTTTCTGCCTGACTGGAACTTCAAGTATGTTTTACCTTAACCTGAGCTTCATCTAGCTTTGGCAGTAGTTCTCAGTCCTAGCTGTAATTTTCTCGGGCTCTTATACTCCCTTTTCGAGCACTTTGTCTTAATTGGTTGATGAGAGGCAAACAAACTTCTAGCTGACTTAGAAGAGCTTGGATATTTTGAAAGAAGCTACACTCTTTACCAGGGAATGAAAATGAAAATACCCACTAGGATGACAAAAATTAACATGTTTGACTAGTGTGGAATATTAGGAATGCTCATACAGCGTTGGGAGGGGTGTCCTCTGAGCAGTCACTTAGGGGAATGACTTGGCCATCTCTAGTTAAGGTAAAGATGCACCGTTCCTGAAATTCAGTAGTTCCACATCTACTAATATCTTCTAGAGAAGCTCCCACATTCAGGTAAATGTGTACAAGGGTGTTCATTCCAGGAAAAAACTGGAAACAGCCTAAATGTCCCTAAGTGGCAGAATGGATAAATACATTGTGATATATAAAAATACGACAGAATAAGAAAATACTTGTGATGTCATTTGTGCGCAATTAGGGACAGACAAAATAATATTATGTGATACATCTGGGGACATTGGCATGCAACAGAAGTATAAAAANATGTTCATTCCAGGAAAAAACTGGAAACAGCCTAAATGTCCCTAAGTGGCAGAATGGATAAATACATTGTGATATATAAAAATACGACAGAATAAGAAAATACTTGTGATGTCATTTGTGCGCAATTAGGGACAGACAAAATAATATTATGTGATACATCTGGGGACATTGGCATGCAACAGAAGTATAAAAACGTGCGCAGGAAGAACATACCAATTTCAGAACAGCAATATCCTCTGAGAAACCAGGGGAGGGAAAGGAAGCTGAGAAGGTAGACAAGGAACATCGAATCTATAGCATTTCATTTTCTTTTAAAAAGCTGAAGCAAATGTGGCATTTGTTGTATCCAGGTGGTATACACAGAAGTATTTGCCACTTTATCTTCTACAACTTTCTCTGTGTTTGGAATGCTTTTCAAAATATTTTCTAAAAGAAATATGCATTCTGTTAACATAGTCAAAACACATATAATGTCTTAGAATGTTGGTTTACCAGATTTGAAGTTCAGATTCATTTACTTTTCTTGATTAAGGCAAATCTATATTATTTCAAAACGAAGGCTCATTGAGAAATTGGTAGGGGCAATTTGAATATGCAAACATACACATGTTTCTAGCAAGGTACTCATCATCTGGTGATGGGGTTATAGTTTCCACCCCAAAATTCAGCTGTCAAGGGGCTGCTGCGGCCCATTTCCTGATGACTGCTTTTGCATTTGGAGATTGGGTAGTGATTCCTGGTTCTGCTGTGAAGGCTCAACAGGGGATAACTGTTCGCTTCATGAAAGGGTGGGAGGTTGACCAAATGATTGGTCTATTGTCTAAGTAGATATTGCCACACTTTACCACAAAGCACTGCTTCAACTTTTTAATGGTGTCCCTTGATTTTAAAGCCTGTCCGATTTCCTGTGCTGTGTTGTGTTGGTAGCTAACCAGCTGCTAAACTCAGTCGCTCAGCTTGCTAAGAGTTAACTTCACGTCTGGATCTGGTCAGCCTGAGGCCAAGGGTAAAAGCCAATAGTGAACCAAGGAACACAATTGCAAGGAAGGCAGATAGCACCAATGCCTGCCTTTTCCATACTATAAATACAACTGTCACTTCAAACTCAACAGATAAAAAAATCAGAATCAACCAATTCCACTTCAACCTTCTCCTCAACTACTAATGGATCTTTCCTCTGATTGCCATACTCTGTTAATACAAACATTTTCAGTTACTTAGATTCAAAACCTCAATCTTTTTTGATTCCTCTAGAATCATTCCTCAGCATCCAATCCTTTACTGAGACTGGTGGTTCTTTGTGAGTACCTCTCGTGTCCGTTAATGTCTCTACTTTCTTTCTTTTTTTTTTTTTTAAAGATTTTTTAAAAGATTTTTATTTATTTATTTGACAAAGAGAGAGAGAGAGAACATGCAAGGGGAGTGGCTGGCAGAGGGAGAGACAGAAGCAGGCTACCCACCAAACACGGAACCTGATGTGGGGCTTGATCCCAGGACCCGAGGATCATGACCTGAGCTGAAGGCAGATGCTTAACAGACTGAGTCACGCAGGCACCCCTCTTCTTTCTTCTTTGCTCTCATCCTTATCACTGCCACTCAGGTTCAAGCTCTTACCTGGGGTGTTCCAATGACTATTCCTGTGCTGACTTTCTCCTTCTTTCAATTTAGCTTATTTCTTCCTCTAAATTCCTGTATCAAATATTTTTTAAAAGATATTTATTTATTTGAGAGAGAGAGTGCACATGCTTGAGTGTGCGGTGGGGAGGGGCAGAGGGAGAGGGAGACAGAAACTTTTAAGAAGACTCCACACTGAGAGCAGAGCCGAATGTGGGNTAAAGAGGGGCTCTTACCTCAAGACCCCGAGATCACGACCTGAGCCAAAATCAAGAGTTGGACACCCAATCAACTAAGCCACGCAGGTGCCCCAAATAATTTTTAAATGAATTTCAGTTGTTTTCACTCTGCAAGTGACTTCTACAATCCTTGAGAGAACTGAGAACATTCCAGGAGGTAAAATTAAACAAAATAGAAAAGAGTTAGGAATTTATCTTTTTCAAACTACGATGTTAATTCTCAGGGTCCTTTAAAATGTGGCAGGTCAAGCTCTTCTAAGTCTGGAGTTTATATCTTCACAGAAAAGCTGTTAATTAGAATAAACTTGAGGTTTAAAAAATACTTCATTGAAATTGTATGAGACGCTCTTTGAAAAAGAAAGCATTTAGCTGGAACTGCTATAGAGAGGATTCCTCCATTGGGTGGAGTCTTCTTTATTAGGCAACAAAAACTTTGATCAAAATTTTGAAAATCTGTCCCCAGTTCACATGCCATTCCTTTTCAAGATCACCACGGATGTACCTAGAATTCCAAACTTCCAATGGGCCAGAAGACCCGAGCTCCCTTTGATTTTATTTTTGATTTTTGCACTAATTTCTTTGTAAACACATTTACAAATAATCTTAAATCTTAAATGATTTTTCCATTTTTCATTCTATTTTAGCATTAAATTTTTTTCTCGTTCCTCTAATTAAGCTAGTGCCTCTCTGTGATAATATAATTTTCAATAGAATTTAGCTAACGCTGGGTACCTTATCTGTGTTATGGTCTTGGTCAGTTTTATAGTTCTTGGTCTCAAAAATTAGGTTTCAGAATTCCACTCATGTTTACTTCTCTTAATTGAATTGCTCAGTCCCTTAAAAAATTTCCAGGAGCAGGGTGCCTGGGTGGCTGTCAGTTGAGCATCCCACTCTTGCTTTCAGCTCGGGTCATGATCTCAGGATCATGAGAACCAGCCCTGCGTAGAGCCCGAGTCAAACCCCACATCAGGCTCCGAGCTCAGCAGGAATCTGCTTTCCCTTTTCCTCAACCCCCCACCCTACTACCATGCGTTTGCTCTCTCTCTCTTTCTCTAAAATAAATAAATAAATCTTGAGGCACCTGGATGGCTCAGTGAGTTAAGTGGCTGCCTTTGGCTCGGGTCATGATCCCAGGGTCCTGGGATCTAGTTCCCTATCGGGCTCCCTGCTCAGCAGGGAGTCTGCTTCTCCCTCTCCCTCTGCCCCCACCCCTGCGCTCTCTCTCAAATAAATAAAATCTTTTAAATAAATAAATAAATCTTTTTTAAAAAAATCCCCAGTCTCTAGTGTCTAAGGACCACAAAGAGAAGAGGTCACACTTCCCCATGGCTCCTCCTGTGTAATCTTATACCAGGTGGGCATTGATTCTTCTCCCATGATACTTCTGTCAGGCTTCATTGATGAAAAAGCCCTATTTTAAGACTTTTCTTTTTTAAAGGAAAAGGTAAGAGAAGATCTAATATATAAAATATAAAATCACTATTTCTGCATACTTTTCATTTCTTCCTCAAAGAGTTCTTGGGTCTCCCTGTCTTGGAGCTCTTAGCAAATCATCTGTTGTTATGGTTTAACTGCTTTCTAGTTTTATCATTGCTTATAAACCCAGTGCCTTGCATAGAGTTGAGACCCAATAAATAGTCATCAAATCGACGAGTGATTAATTTCAATCTCACTTTGCTCCAAAATTAAGTTCTTGAGACACCCACAAACTGGGGCTCTGAGATCAATTTCTTGCCTCTCCCTGGCCCTTAGATGCCAACAAGCTATGTTGCAGAGGAGAAATTCAGTAACAGCACGTATCTGGTGAATGGCCAATGTTCAGGCATAAGCTGGTTGCAGCAGAGAGCTAACTCCTCGGTAGATAACCTGCCTGCAAAGTAACACGTACTTGCATCACAATAGCTCCCACCTAGAAGAAGAACAGAGCAGCAGCATGGCAGAATTGTACGTAATATTCGAATGAAATCCAGAAAAGAGGGATGACTGACATTTCTGAGAAGGAAAAACACCTTGGAGCCCCTTGGAAAGTCACTTATGTGCTCTCAATGCAAGATTGTTCCAACCAGCCAACCTGTTCAACTTCCAGAAAGAGGAAGCAAGATGAAGCAAAGGAGATGATGGATTTGTCTTTTCTGGGAGCTGCCCGTTGTGGACAGGCCCATGTGGCGAGCACGACTCCAGCGAGAGAAAAACGCTGCAGAAGCAGCCGGTCATCCTTTGGAGGCTCCAACTCCAGGAGCCACAACAAGGGGCAAACGGTCCATCAGCACATTCTAATCACTCCACTGTCTAGGGGCAGAAGAAAAGGGCCAGGAAAAACACACGCTGCAGAAAGAAAGGTAGAAGAATGGTAGATGATGCCTAAGAATGGAAAAAGAAAAGTCTTCGGGGTTATATGTGGCACAGAGCCAGTGAAGCACCAAGAAAACACTGTCTAGGGCAGAGTGTGATGCTGGTTTCCACTCACTGGCTAAGGAGAAGAGAGCTTCCATGGAATTCCATGGAATTCTTTGGGCCATGTCGTTCCTTACGGGTAGCTACCAAATGATTAAGCAAGGCTGTACGTATTAGGGAAGAATCTAGGGAGGGTGATGAAAATGATCACTTGGGAGAGAGGAAGAAGCCAGGAGGGGCTTGAAGAAAATTAGTTGACTTCTTAGCACAGAGGCAGGAGAGCTGAGCTAGGAACAGGATGAAAGCGTGCCTTGGAAAAAGTATCTGAGAGGGGAGCCCCGGGGAGGTGCAGGAAGGATGGGCGGGGCCTCTGCCCAGAGCTGGGATAGCTGGGGTTCACCCTGCCTTCCAATCGGTTCTCATCCTCATGCATCATCTCCCTCAGCAGTTGCAGGAATTTTCTCTGGTTCAGTTCTTCTGCATATTTGACAATTTTTTCTTTCTTTCTTTCTTTCTTTCTTTCTTTCTTTCTTTCTTTCTTTCTTCTTTCTTTCTTCTCTTTTTTCTTTCTTTCTCTTTCCTTCTTTCTAAGATTTTATTTGTTTATTTATTTGAGAGAGAGTGAGAGCACCCACAGAGGAAAGGACAGAGGGAGAGGGAGAAGCAGGCTCCCCGCTGAGCAGGGAGCCTGATGACCTGAGCTGAAGGCAGATGCTTAACCGACTGAGTCACCCAGGTATCCCGCTCTTAGCCCAACTTTTATGCAAATCTGTCATTCCAAAAGGCCAGCTGGGTCCAAATAATGTAGGCAAAGTAATAAAGGTGGATGGAAAGTCATTCTATTCCCCCGGGTGATAATGTGATATTCTCAACAACCTTGTTTATGTGTTTGCTTTCACAAAAGAGTAGTTCAAAACTAAATAACTGAATGAAGAAGGCAAAAGAAGGGAATTTCAGAAAAAAGAGCTCATTTTTATCACCTAAACATGTCCCTATATTTACCAAAACTCATGTCCTTTTTCACGCTGAGCTTCCTTAAGGTAGCAAGGTGGTATTCAGGACAGAGAAATATGTCTTCTTGTCCTAAAAGTTGCCTGTCCAGTCTTGCTGCTTTTAGGAGTTGCAGAGAATCTCACTCTGTGAGTTCAGATACTTCCTTTTATGCTGAATAAATACACTTGCTTCCAAGTCAGGATGAGCAGATAGTTCCAAACTCTAAACACTTCATGGTTTTCAGCATGAAAGTCCTGAATGTGATTTCTGAAATGAGTGGTTAGGACATTCTGAACCTTTAAAAAAAGGGGCACAAATTCATCATGTAGTTTTTGGTCCAAGTGATATTCAGATGAACATAATATTCTCTATCTTTTTAATGTTCATATACATATACCTCGCTGTGTCGCTTAGTAAGATAACTGGCTTTTCATTTAGTTAAGTGTCACTGGGGCATCCAGAATTCAGCTAGGGCATCAGGTAACCAGACCCGAGAGAAGGTAGGTCGAAGCTCAAAGAATTCAAACGTCACCCATTTCACACTCTGGCTGGAGGGCAATCCTGATTTCCACAGAGGGGAGTGCTCTGTGTAGAAGGCTGTGACAGACCCTTGGCCCTCCAAGGCCTTGGAGGTCTTGGGCTTGCTCCGCTAGTTTTATAGAGGAGTAAACTGAGGCACACGTGTCTGGAAGATAATTAGCCAGTCTTGCTTTTGTGCTTTTCTTGCCTGAAAGTAGTTTCTCTGAGTGAGCAAAAGAAGGGAATCAGATAGGCTAAGAACCTTGCCCACGGTCATTCAGGGCTTTGCTCCAAGTTCTAAATGTTGTTGGCTTGGAGATTCATCTGGAACATTCCTGACTAATGACTGGGGAGGCAAAGGTCCTCTCTAGAATTAAGTGCCACCTCTCCAGAGAAATTTTCCTGCCAAAGCCTTGCATTTTAGTTTTTGGGGTTTTGTTTGTTTGTTTGTTTAGCTTGGAAGAGAAGAAAAAAGACAAAAGAATGGATTGAACTATTTTTTTTCAGGGGCAAGACATGGATCTGAGGTGTAAGAGGCTGACAATATTGCACTTGGCTCTTGGCTTAAATGGGTTTGATTGATCGTGAAGGGCCTCCTGCCTGTTAAATCATTTTTTTGTTACGCACTAGAGCTGGGAAGAACAGCATCTGAGCTGTGCCCTGTATGGCCCTGGATCATCTCCTCCTTCACTCTTTCACTATTTCCTAGTAGCCAAGTGAGACCCACGGATATTTGATTTAGCTTGTACAATGCAGGCCCATACAGTGTTTGTAAATTAAATTAGTTGCCAACATATAAAAAAAGCTGGTTGTGTTCTTCCCTTCTCCTTAAAAAAAAAAAAAGAGCCAAAGCTGGCCAGTGGGGGCCATGTTCTCACGCAGCAACAATGGCTGGGAGTGGTCGGTGGCGGCCTCTTTCAATGGGACACGGACCCCCATTCAGCCAAAGCCCGCAGGCCCTGCTCCTCCCCTGGGCTAAGTGCCCAGCCTTGTCCTGCCTCACAAGCTTTCCCTTCCCCCCCTACTTTTATCGGCACCAATGTCTATTGAGAACCTGGGGCTGCGGCTTTTCCTGACTCACCTGTGCACTCAGACTTACCCCTGCTAAGTTCCGCCCCACTGCTCCAAGCCCTGCTGTCTTCTCAGTGGCATCCGCACACTGGACACTCTTACTGGCCAATCAGCACACAGCTTCAATCCTACTCTCAAATGACACCTGTTCATCCTCACAGGGTTTTCTGGACCGACTGGACAGAGTACGGTGGTGTTTTTAGACCAGGTGACACGCCAGGAGGAGAGAGACTTTTATACAGGAGATCTGGCTGTCGTGCCAGCCTCGGGTGTGTGTGTGTGTGAGTGGGGGGTGCCATCCCTTCTTGAGAGTGGGACCCACCCAATATTTGAGAACGGTGATTAGGTAGTCGGGTAGTGGAGTGGTTACACTCCTCCCCAGAGCCATCTCAGGAAAGGAGAGAAGGGCTCCCCAGCCCCACATCCACCTCTTGAGGTCCCCTCCAAAGCACTTTAATCCGGGCCTCCTTCTGGGGCCAGGCCAGCCTCGACCAGAAGTCAGGGAGTGAGGAGCCCTTCACAATCACCTGCGATGCCTGCAGGGCGCCAGGCCCCCTGGCAGATTACCAAGCACTGCTGGGGGAAGCACATGGCTTCTCCCTAGCCCTGCAGGTACAGCTCCAAGGTCACCAAGGCTGGACGGCTGCCAAGGTGAGGACAGGCATGGGCTCCCACAGCCCAGAGAGAAAGGGGACTGTTTAACTTACATTGCCCCCCTGATTGTCCCTTCCTTCATGGCTGGCCTTATATAGGTTCTGTGCTATGATCACCAGACTGGCAGCTGGCTTAATTCCTACAGCTTTTCCTTCTCCTTCTCCAAACTTCTAGCTCTAGGAAGTACTTAACAAGTCTCGTGTTTAAACAAGAACATGCTGGGGCCTGGGAACCCTAAGGAACAATAGGAGGCAAGGAGCAATGACCTTTCTCATAGTCCCTTAGTCTTTGTTCCCATCCCATAAGCTACTGTATGAAAAATCACACTGTGATCCAAGGGACGACAAGAGAAGGAAGGAGAGGAGAGAGAGAGACAGAGACAGAGACAGAGCAAACACAGCGTTTGGAAATAAGTTCTTAAAGCTAATGTGTCCCTGGCAAACGTTTTGGATTTCTCTAGGTTTGCAGGAACAGGAGATTTACAGAGCTGCATGTCAGGTTATATCACAGATTATCACTCTACACAAGGGAATTCACAGTCTGATTTAGGTCCAGGAGAAAAAAATGTGATAGGAAAACTGAGAGCATGCACCTCAACGCTTAAAAATCAAATTGATGAGTTGTGTAAATGTGAACATTTTGATTCTATAGGGAAATTACTCGGCGTCAGAAATGATCTGTGTGGGGGTGCCTGGGTGGCACAGCGGTTAAGCGTCTGCCTTCGGCTCAGGGAGTGATCCCGGCGTTATGGGATCGAGCCCCGCATCAGGCTCCTCTGCTGCGAGCCTGCTTCTTCCTCTCCCACTCCCCCCTGCTTGTGTTCCCTCTCTCGTTGGCTGTCTCTATCTCTGTCAAATAAATAAATAAAATCTTAAAAAAAAAAAAGAAATGATCTGTGTGAAGTCAGAGCGTATTTATTGAGCGGCTGGTAAGTGCACAACCTCTGCTCTCAAGGAATTCGTAGGTAGTCTCCCTGGTTTCAGAAGGCATGGCTTTTGGAAAGGATTAATAAGAAAACAAATGTTAACCAAACAGACAGAACACCGTAGTAATGGGCACATTTCTTAGCAAAAATCAGTGTTAAGAGTTTTTAGGACAAACAGAAAGTAAGATCCTTCAGGGAGGGTTTTGCTGAATTTGGCTTTTACAATGTTTTACAGTCCGCACGATGTCAACCCAGCGTTTGGCCAGACAGGAACTATGTCTTATTTCCAGCATCTGGAACATGTTGACATAGAGTAAGTGTGTGTGCCTGTTGAATGAATGAATGAGGGAATGAATGAATTCAGAGAAAGAAAGCAAATGGGTCCCACTGTTTTCAGGCATTCCATGGAGGTCCTGGCCCAGCAGAAGCAGAGAGTTCTCAGAGTCACCAACCCTCCCCAGAGCTGCCAAGCCATCACTCTTGGTGAGGCTCCTTCACGGAAGCAAGACAGGAATGACAATTACACTACTTAGAACTGTGTGACTGGCAAGTCTACCTGTCCCTCAAGCCACTGTGCCACCATCTGTCAAGTGATACCTATTTCACAGGATTGTGGGAACATCAGGAAAGAAAACACGGAACAGCTCTTAGCAAAATGCTAAGAGGAATATAGGAAATGGACCCTGATTTCTTACAATTCATTCTAATTTGCATGGAAGAAGGTTGCACACTTACATGCCTTAAAAGGCTTTTCTAATTTTTTTGAAAAACTTTTTTTTTTAATTGGAAAGGGCCAAAAATGTTTGTTTGTGGCTAAAGGGAATTTTCTGGGGAAACGTCTAGCATTGCCAGCCAAGAGAACCATTACGGAAGGACTTTCAGCCTCTCGCCAGGGTCTCTTGCTTTCCAGGGCAGGCCAAGTGCCGCCCCACCACACAGAGGCAGCAACAGCAGAGTGGGGGAGGGGTGTGCAGGGCCAATTCTGTGGTGAACGTGGAGCGGCATTTCCCCGGCAGCTGCTCCGTAAGCCACAGCACCCTGTAAGCTGCAGCTCTCCCCCACCTTCTGCTTTGCTGGAAGCAGGCCATGCGGGCGGCTGGCTTTGGTGTATGAGCTTATCAGTGAGAAGTTATCTAAGTGGACAGGTTCGAAAGGAGAGTGTACAAAGTCCAGGTGTTTGGTCACGCACATATGTCTCTCCTCTCTGAACTGCCCCCTCAAACCACCGTCAAGCCAGTCTTTACTGACTGTGAGTGACGGCCATCTATGTGTCCACTGTCTTGCTGTCCATGGAGGACAAGAATGACACCAGATCATAAGGCTGTGGTGAGGATTACCTGTGGTGATGTATGGTAACCCTCAGCAAGGTGGGTGGCACACTGTGGGCACTTAGTAAATAGGAGCAATTATTAGTGCTCATTAATCTTATGAAATCCCACAAGGTTATCGTATTTGTTTGGGGTTTTCCAGAGAAACAAAACCAGTAGGATATATACATACATAGAGAGATTTAGTTTAAGGAATTTGCTCATATGACTAAGGCCAGCAAGTCCAAACTCTGCAGGGTGGGCTGGCAGGCTGGAGAGCTAGGGAAGAGCTGATGTTGCGGGCTACCTGTCTATCCATACCTTCAACTGATTGCATGAGGCCCACTGACATCATAGAGGGCAATCTGCTTTACTCGAGGCCACCAATTTCAATGTTAATCGCATCCAAAAATACTCTCATAGAAATATGCAGAACAATGTTTGACCAAATATCTGGGCACTGTGGCCCAGCCAAGTTCACACACAAAATTAGCCATCACAGTAAACTTTGCTAGCCCTATTTTAAAGACAAGAAGCTGAAGGGTCTGAGAGGTTAGAACCATTACACCCAGGTAGTAAGCTGAAAAGCTAGGATCCAACCACTGGAGTAAATGGCAGCCTGGCACAGTGCCTGGCTCACCACAGTCCCTCAGGGTGTGCTGAATGTATTTATGTCTCCAGAGTCCCAGTTCATACCCCAACACTGGATCCTGGAGAGACAGGACACATGGAAAGATGATTTTTCTTGAGGAAGAGACAGGAGGGAAAAGAAAGAACTGGGAGGATGTTTGGCAGACTTCGGGGAGGAATGCTACTGAGTTGTGGAGTGAGATGAAGTGGAGTTAGGGACCTGAGCAGGGGCTCTTAGTAGGGTTGTGGGGGAAAACACAGGAAGAGAGGCAAGGTGGCAAGGACAGACCTGTGCCTTGACCTCAGGGCCCTTGTTCTAGGCTGCTCCAGACCAGGTGGCCAGAGACAGTCTCTGAGTAGGTGAAATGTAAGTGTGAGACCTCAAACAAAAAAGAGGCTGCCTAGAAGGGAAGGCATCCAAGGCAGCCAGGAAGAAGACAAGGGACTGAGGCAGGTGTAGCTGGAGACGGGAAGGCACAGAGTTTTGGATTTTGGAGGCAGGGCAGCTTGTGCAGTACTTTGGATCCTTCTAGAAGAGATGGGAAGCCACAGGGGAGTTTTCAGCCAGCAATGATATTATCTGGTCACCCCACTTGCCAGGGAGCTGAGAGGTCAGACTCCAGATTTCATTGCTCACCGAAGATCCCGGTGTATAGTGGCTGCCTTTGAACCTGAACACAGGTTCTTCACAAATAAATACTTGAAAAGTTACTCAATTTAAAGTCTAAATATTAAAGGAGGAAGGCTCTTCCCAACCCACTGGGACATTCTTCTGGCTTCTGAAGGCCCATGAGGGAGCACAGGGCAAGGAGCTTCAGGGATTCCTTCAGTCCTCGACTGCACACCCCTCCATGGGGCTGGGGCCGGGCACTGGATGTGACAGTGGCCAAGAGAATTGCTGGTCTAGAACAAATGACACAGGCCAAAAAGAAAGAAGTGGCTGGACCTTCTGCAGAGGGAGCAACATGACGCTGAAGTCAGGACCGTCCATTTAAAAACTTAAAAAACCCGCAAACGAAGCAAACTCTGTGCCTAGGAAGTATAGACTGCAAGCTGAATTGATTTCACCAATGATCGATCATCCCACAAACACAATGCCAACGAAGGCTGTAGGAAGCAAATTGGAGATAAATGTGTGTGAAGGAGAAACGGAGGCCCCAGTGTTTAGAGTTCCCTGGGGACAGAATGGAGTCCTTCCTATCGATAAAGAACCACTCAATTTAGCCCCACAAACACAGGATCACTGAGGGAAAAAAGACTCAACAGCAAAGTGAGACCATATGAGGGAACTATAGGATTCAAGTTCAAAGGCGCTATCTGGGGAGTATCTCGTTGGGCAGAAAGCCCACGGGTTCCTGAGTAAGGAGGATGGCCGAGTCCAAGCTGCCTTTGGCTGTGACCCTGGAGAAGCACACAGCATGTGCCAGCAACCTTTCCCTGGTCTCTAAATTCCCCTCGCATCTGGGGGACCTCCTGGGGTAGTGCGGTCAAAGTCGGCTGGGCCCCTGCGCTCTGGGTGTGATACACCGGCGGTGGCGAGAAGCAGCCCTCCCGCTCAGCTTCACAGGGTGAGCTCTTCCACAAGACCCGGACCCCTTGAGAGGAGCACGATGGGCAGGTTCCCGGGATGGAGGGGTGCCTTGGGGGGACCTGCTTTCTGAGGCTTCCTCAGTGCGGCAGCTGATGCCAGGAAGTGAGAAACCCCACCAAAAATAAAAGAAATCTTGGCCCGCAGGACTGGAGTCCTTCAGACATCAGATTGAGAGTATTTCCCTTTGAAACTTTACACAATTTAGCTGAAGGCAGATAAAACAAATATTACCCCCAACAAGGGGGATGGTGAGTATGAATTCAACTGAGATACATCCCAATTCCTTTCATGGGGATGGCATGTAATACCATAATAAGAAAGGTTTGAAAACTCTTACAAGGGGTATAGAGCTAATATGGTGGGGGATTCTGGATGCGTTAGAGGGCTCAGGCGTCAAATCGAGCCTGACTTCAGAGCACGTGGGGGTATCTTGCATCCCGCACGGCACAGGACCGCCTTCAGACGCTTTGCCCTGTGCCAGCTGATGGGATCCTCACAGAAACTCCACGAGCAGGTTTTTCTTCCCTCATTTCATGGAAGAGGAAACAAAAGCTCAGACAAGTGCCCAAGGTCAACTCCTGAAACATACAGCCAGGACTAAAATTTGATTCTACTTACGGCAAACTCTGTTCTTTTCATCACATCAATGTCAAAAATACAGGTTGCTGGGGCGCCTGGGTGGCTCAGTCGGGGAAGCGTCTGCCTTCAGCTCAGGTCATCATCCCAGGGGCCTGGAATTGAGCCTGGCTTCAGGCTCACTGCTCGTGGGGAGCCTGCTTCTCCCGCTCCCTTTGCCCCTCCCCCTGTTTGTGCTCTCTCTGAGTCAGCACACATCTGGGGAAGACTGCTAGTGTCCTAAGCAGCATCTGGAGGCTGGGCCCTGTTCTGAGCATGTTCACACGTACTTCCATTTAAGCCTCACAACCACGTTTCCAGGTTGTCTGTCTCCATTTTACAGATGAGAAGCCTGAAGCACAGAGTCACTTATCCAAGGCCAACTATGTGTTCAAGGTGGTTCCACTACATGGAAGAGCTAATTCACCAACTGGCTAAAGGACTCAAGGAGGACCAAGGAAAATGATCAGAAGCCAGGAGGTGAGTGGCAGGGCAGGGCTCCTGGGTCCCAGGTCAAGACCTGAGGTACTTGCACACCCATGGCTACATCCTTCCCTTCATCCCAAGAGCCAAGGTGGGCGTCACCCCTGTCTAACGTTCATCCTCCCACCATGTTCTGCATTGTATCCCCTTTGGTTTCTTCCAGAGCCTTCACACCATTGACTCTGGGCCCCTTTCCTTCTTTGTCCTTAACCTTTTCTTCTACTGGGGCTCTCTCAGTAATCTCTGAATAGGATCCAGTATGTTCCACCTTTAATAGTCTCTCTCCTCAGTCTCACATGCCCTGTATCTCCTACAACTAATTTCATGCCTCACTCCACCCCCAGCCTGCCTGCCTTTCCTGCGGTCACACCTTGGTTAATGACATCAGCAGGCATCTGGCTGCCCAGACCAGAAATCTAGGCATCATTCTTGATCCCTCCCTTTCTGTCACTTTGTCCTCTAATTCACTGCCGAGTCTTGCAGAGGCATCCTTCAATCATTCCTCCAATTCCTCCCCTTCCCTCCACTGTCACCACCTTCAGCATGGCGCTGTCTGGACTGCTCTCTGCTCTTCTAGTTTTTGCAACCTCCCCTACCCGTCATTCATCAGTTCTCCACACAGCAGCCGTGGTGATCTGCTCAAATACAAAGCTGATCCTGCCACTCCCCTGCTTAAACTCATGCAGTGTGTCTGTATTATTCCCAAGTTAAAGACTCAACTCTGTATTGTAGGACACAGACCCTTGGCGGTATGAACCTGCTTACCTGTCCAGACTCATTTCGCTATCTCCCTAGACGCCTCTGCCATAGCTGCCACCACTCAGTACAGCCCATCCTCCCTCACCCTTCCAGAATCAATTTGGATGTCACCTGCCCAGGATGTCTCCTCTGATCTCTCTTCCCTGCTTGGACCCAAAGCTCTCATCAGATAGATGTGTCCCATCACATCATAGTTGTTGACTTATTTATATCGTTAACTACCGCATAGCTCCTGCTCCTTGAGAACAGGGACTGTGTTGTAACTACCATGTCGGGTACCCGGTGGAGGCTCAGTGAACGTAGGTGGAATGAATAAGTGACCTAGCAAGGCCATAGGGAGTGACCAGAAGCTGATAAGAAGGACTCTGGGGTTCAGAGTACAAAATACTTTCCTCCATTAGGGGCCAGGCTGGCAGCAAACAGGGACTGAAAGCACTGACATCTGCTGAACATACGTGCTGTGCCAGCCTCTGTGCTAGGTGCTTGCTGTCGATTATTTTCTCTTAATGCTCGCAGTAATCTTACAAGATAGATACTGGTTTTGTTCTCATCGAACAGATGAGGAAACTGAGGCTCAGAGAAGTTAAATAATGTGCAGAAAGTCACCCCGCGGAGATGCTAAGCTTCCATCCCTGGTCTCTGCACTTTGTCGGTGTTACAGTGAAGCTCTGCAGCTTCCTTTGGCCGCCACCTCCACCTACAGTGCTGCTGGAATCTTGAGGGAGAGCCTCTGTCTCACCTGCAGAACTACCTTGTGCCCCTAACCCGAAGGCAGCTTCCCACTGGTTGGCCAATGACTGAGTCTGGCACAAGAACTTTGTTAGTGTGACAGGCTGAACCCATCAGACACCACTGTTGGGGAGTCTGTGAGGTATGGAAAGGGAAAAGGACAGTAGGATGGTACTAAAGAGGGGCCACAGGGCAAAGGCAACAGAAACGGGAGGCAGAGAGAAGGGTGGCAGAGAGAATTAGTCAGCAGGGAAAAGTAGAGATAGAGAAAAGCTGAGTCAACCCAATGGAGGAGAAAACCCAGTCTGAAAATTCCAGAGAACGACTCTGGAAACTGGGGTAGAGATATTGGAGGGGCTCTACTATCTGGAATGATGTCTTGGGGCGAACCCCACAAAGCCCAGCTGTATGGCTGGGTCCTTCTTCCTTAGTTCTCTGCACATCCTAAAAATAGCTCACCATTGGCTAACCAAACCAAGGGGTCTCTGGATCCTTCGGTGAAGGCACCTGACAACACAGGCTGGTATTCAAGCCCTGGTGGGGGCTCCCAGCAACTGGTCCAGGCTGGCTCTTGCTGCTGGAGGGAAGGCACCTGCACTGGGGCAAAAGTGCCAAGGCTGGGTTTGGGGTAGATGTCCTCATCCACTCCAGGCAGTGATGCTCAGCTGAGGTGTTCCCTTTAAAGCCTAGTGATCCTGCCAGGAAACCTGTGCAATTCCACTTTAAATGCGTCCTTCCCCTTTATGACTGTGCAGCGAGAAGGTCAGAGGGAGGCCTTGTTACTAAGCCAAGTCGGCAAACAGAATCCCATGTTTGATGTTGCAGTGTGGCCCTGCAGCGGCGGCAGCTCTGAGGCAAGGCTGGGGGTGAGTCGGGGAGTCAGAGGGTAGAAGGTGTGCAGGTAGGGGAACGTCACCTCTGCCCCCTACTTGTTTCTTGCTTGATTCACCGCAGGGCCTGGCCCCTCCCTGCCTGACTGCCAGCAGTTTACTCTCCGAGTCACTTCCCAAGGATGTACCTGGAAATTGTCCCCCAGTCCAGATATAAGACCAATTTTTCTAAAGTTGCTAATGCAGCTCTAAAACATTTTATTTGGATTCTGCTCAACATTGAGATTGTTGGGGTTCATACCTTTTTCTTTCTTTTTTTAAAGATTTATTTATTTATTTAAGAGAGAGAGAGAGAACAAAAGCTGGAGGAGCAGAGGGAGAGGGAGAGAGAATCTCCAGCAGACTCCCTGTTGAGTGCAGAGCCCAACTCGAAGTTTGATCCCATGACCCTGAGATTAAAACCTGAGCCAAAACCAAGAGTCCGACACTTAGCCGACTGTGCCACCCAGGCACTACCATACCTTTTTCTTAAATGAAAAACATTCTGTTCAGATAGCATGATAACAAAAGCTCATTCATTCCATGAATATTTATTAAGTTCCATTAAGTGTTAGGAGCTAGACCAGATATTGAGGAAACAGCAGTGACAACACAGAAACCCTTATGCACTGTTGGTGGGAACGCAACTTGGTGCAGCTACTATAGAAAATGCTATAATGGGTCCTCAAGACATTAAAAAGAGAACTATCATATGATCCAGCAATTCTACTTCTGGGTATTTATCCAAGGAAAACAAAAACACTCAATCAAAAAGATAATATACACCCCCATGTTCTCTGCAGCAACATCCAGCCAAGATATGGAAAATACCTGTGTCCGCTGATGGGTGAATGGATAAGAAAACGTGGTACATACACACACACACACACCTGGAATATTATCCAGCCACAAAAAAAAGAAATCTCACCATTTGTGACAACATAGACAGACTTGAGGGCATTATGCTAAGTGAAGTAAGTCAGACAGAAACAAATGCTGTATGATCTCACTTATATGTGGACTCTAAAACAAAACAAAAACAAAACCAAAAACACCCCTGAGCTCAGACATACAGAGAACAGATTGGTGGTTGCCAGAGTGGGGGTGGGGCAGAAGAGATGAAGAAGGTCAAAAGGCACAAACTTCCAGTTATAAAATAATAAGCCATGAGGATATAACGTACAGCATGGTGACTACAGTTAATAACACTGTATGGCATATTTGAAACTGGGAGAGAAAATCATGAAGGTTCTCATCACAAGAAAAAAAGCTTTGTTATGTGTGGGGGCAGATACTAATTAGATTTAACATGGTGATCATTTTGCACTATATACAAATAACAAATCATTATGTTGTATACCTGAAACTTACATGTTACATGTCAATTATACCTCAAAAAATAATAAAACATAAAAATTGCTGCAAATGTTTTTTTAGCTCTTGTTTATTTTTATGTAAAGAAAGGGAGACATCATTTTCACTTACCCATAACGCAGAAGTGAGTGTCTCATTGGAAGTGGTGAAAAGTAACTTCACGCACTGATCTTTAATTAAATATAATTAACTGCCTACTTACCAAAACGTTTTTCAGGCTTCTTGACAATCTTTTAGTTGCTTTAGCTAGCATTAGACTCAGCTGACAATCACAGGGAATTCCAGCATCATTAGGAAGTCAGGCTCCTGCTAGCTTCTTGCTCTGCCGTCATCAATTTGGCTTCAGTGCAGTGGTCTGAAATGACTGCTTGAGATCCAGCCATCAGGCCCACATTCTAGGCAGCCTGATCTGTCTGGGCATTATACATGATAATTCTACTTACATGCCCCTGGCTAGAACTTAGACACACGGCTCTTTCTGGCTACAAGGGAAGTTGGGAAATGTGGCATTTACTCTGTGGCTGTGTATCACGCTTAAAACAGGTCATTTATTGCTAAAGGAGAAGAAAACAGATACGGGAGCCACTGGAAGTGGCAGTTAGTGTCCTTGGGGTTTGGATGATATAAATATTCAGGAGGAAATGCTTTTTAAAATTATGTTATAATAATGATAATGACTTTCCTAAAAAGGTCAAGTGGCCCTCATGTATTACTCTAGGGCACAACATTGCCACTGTCAGAACGGAGAATAATTTCCCACAGAGAGGCCATACTCAGCTGGAGACTGAGAGGAATGGATTTTTCAGAACAGAGTCGGGCCCGCGTCTAGCCTGGTTAGCGTCAGCGGTCAGAAGGAACGCAATGTCTGCAGCACTTCCCAGCACCAGCGGCTCAGGTCACCTGCTTCTTATCTCTTGGAATCAGGACAAATCATGAGTTTTGATGACTTGAAACTCAAGCTGTGGGAAATTTAAAGGAGCCTGTAGTGTTTAAAATCAAATGAACATATTAGGGTAATGAAACACATCTGTGTCCCTGCTCGATTTGCTAGGCACCAGCCTCCCGTGGTGGGCTAGGGCTGTGTGTTTCACGTAATAGAACTGATTCCATGGAAAATGAAAACGAGTGGGCACACAGTCTCTCCTTTGCTCTCCCGCTGGCTGCTCCCTTGCAGTGTATTCCATAAGCTTCTATCTCCTTTGTTCTGCCTTGGGTGAATCCCTTCATAGCCCGAGCCACCGGTTCCCACCCAATCGGTCACCCCACCTTTGGTGGCCCTCATGGGGAGCCTCTGCCAGCCTGGGACTCTCCCTGGATTCTCCGGGGATTTCTTTGGACTTTTCCTCGGTGGACCGACTCCAGGACTCCTCGGGGAACTGATGACCTCTGGCTGAGGTTACTCTGCGGGGAGATCTGAAGCTCCAGGGGGAACCAGCCAGGCGGCCCTTGCTTGAAAGGATGAGGGATTTCCCCTCTTGCCCTTCAGAGGGGCCCTTCCCTCCCTCTCCTTTCTCTTTTCAGACCTTAACCCTAGTACTCCTCAGACAGCTAAAGATCTCTGGCCAGTGTGGCTCCCTGGTGTGGTCTGTAGGTCTGAGTGTGAACAGTCCAACTGCTTGTGTCTATGAGGGCGAAGGATCCCTTTCCTCTCCTCTCCCTCTCCATCTGCAGCTCATCTAGGGTGAATCTGCACCCACTGTGGACTTGGTTGGGACCCTTTCCTGACGCTGACTCTCGGCTCCCTTGCTTCTTTGAGCCCCTCCCCTTTCTCCTTTGTTCCTATGGATCCAGCTGCCACCCTGATCTATGGGCAAAATACCGTCCCACGTGTCTGAATGAATTCAACAATTCCATGTACGAATGATGATTCAACAACGATCCCAGCCCATACCATCGGAGGGTCCCCTCCCCCTAAACCCGGTGGACCTGGCCATCAAGGAATTTCACTCAAATGGCCTACCAGCACGTTCATATAATCTCGCTCTGGTAACTGCAGAACCCCTGATGGACAGACAAGTTTAGGGAGGAATAGTGCACCTGCACCTCCGGCCAACACGAAGCAGCTGCTGAAGACTGAGACTTCTGTCTGGATGCCAGAGATTTGTCATTGCAGCTCTGTCGGGGGAATGCAGGCACCGCTCTAAGCAACAGGTTTGAGCGATGGAAATCTGAGTCAGGTAAAAGGGCCCCCAGCGACCGACCACGGGGCTGAACACAAACAGGCTCATTAAGCCGCAGGCTCTACCTGACCAATGGGCTACTTATGACCAGGCACAGTTACTGAAAAAGGAAAATTCCATATGTCCCCATATTCCCTCACTCTGCCCTATAACTGTGGCCCCTCATCACCGCTGTGTGGCACACAGTCTCTCCTTTGCTGTCCGGCCTGCTGCTCCCTTGCAGTGTATTCGATAAACTTCTATCTCCTTTAAAAAAGAAAAAGAAAATAAAAATGAGTGGTCAGAATTAAAATTATACCCTCCGTTGTTAGCGAAAGGTGGCTTTTAAATGAATCCTACTTTTTCCCGGCTTAAACTATAATTTGAAAACTGATTCATTCGTTTGTTCGTTCACTAGGTCAGGCATTGCTCAGATGTCTCTGAGCATTTGGCAGGGGTGCAGAGATGACCTTGAAAAACTTAGCCAATTCTGATGATTTGCAGGTATCCATGGTTTCTAATGACACGACACGTTTCTCGGCTCTTTACTCAGTTGAGAAGACAGTGCACGGGGAAGAGCATTGATTTAGGAAACCTGAGTTTAAGTCAGGCCCCATGTAATCTTGGGCAAGTTTCTTACCGTTTTGGGCCCGAGTTTCCTCAACTTACGTTCATGGTTGAGTTAGATAAGGAGTCCCAAGTTAATTCCTGTAGTGGCTAGGCATGTAACAAATACGTGAAGTGGACCTGGCTTAAGAAAAATAGAGGCAGAGGTCTGTTTTGCTTTCCCCTCAACTCAGGTTTAAGAAAACAACAGTCTGAACCCAGTAATAAGTGGTCATGAACACTCAGCTTCTAAATCAGAGAAGGCATGGGGGGCTGTGGGGACAGACATCACCTGGGGCCATGATTGCTTATCTTCAGTTAGGAATGTGGGCTGAGTGCTGCCAGGTCTTTTGAATTTTCAAGAGAATTGAGAAATATGGATTGGTTTTCTGATGAAATTTTCAGATTTTTTCATTACGGAGCAACCAATGCAAAATTTTAAAAACCCTTGTGCCAGTTAATGTTTTATGGGCCCAACTAGAGCAAGCTGGGTTTGTAGGACCACCCATTGATGATTTCTGCGTTATGCTGTAGTCGGTGGGGCACTGGTTCTCAAGCAGAGATTTCTGGACCTACTCAGAGTGTCAGCCAGGCAGAACCCTTAGAAATTACACAGCAAGTTCTGTGAACGTACATTTTTGGTGCAAGAGGACTCACCAGTTTCATTTGAGTTAGGAAGTCATGGCCAGCAAACTCTTAGATTCACCAGTGAGCCTCGCACAGGTTTCCAGTTCCTACTCTTCAGAATGCCAAGACTGATGATGGAGTCAGACACTTGGTTCATTCACTCCCTCGTTCATTCAGCAATAGTTAGGGAATATTTACTACGTATGAGGCATCTTCTAGGCACTGGGAACATAGAAGCAGACAGAAGAAACAACGTCATTGTCTCATGAAATGTACATTCTAAAAGAGGGACACAGATACTATCTATAGAAACTAAAAAGGCACACGTGGTGTCAGGCAATGGGGAGGGGTGTACAAGGTAAGAGGAGAGAGTGAGACGGGTAGAATAGCATTTTAGGTGGGGTGAGAAGAGAAGGGCTCTCCTGCAGAGACCTGACTAAAGTAAGCAAGCAAGCCATGTGATTTTCTGGAAAGAGCATTTTAGAGGAGGGAGAGATAAAGACAAAGGCCTGCGGCAGGTGCTTACAGTGGTCTGTTTATGGAGTAGCAAGGCTAAGGTTAAATTAATGTTATATAACCACCAGTGGGTTTAAATGAAGGCTTTGAGATTTTTTTTTCTCTATAAAACAAGGAATTCCTTCAAATTGCAGCACATTATCTCTTTATACGGATAAAGCCCAGTTGAGAAGCGTATCTAAGAGGCACATACCAGCTATTGGCCAGTGCCATAAACCGGCTCCATCTTTCCTGAGAGCTGTCTAGTAAATTTAACAAGAGCTGTAAAACTGTTTACACCCATTGACTTGGTCACTTCACTCTGGAATATTTCCACGAGGCAAAAGAGAAGGAAAGAAAAAAAAAAAAAACAAAGAAAAACCACAGCTACCACATGTCCTTAGCAGGGGCTTGTATAACACACGCAAATTTCAAATAATCTGTCTTCAAAAATGTAATAAAAACAAGCAAAAATAAATGATGAAATTCAACATATTTAGATTCTCTTAAGCTGATAAAATGACACTTGGGAACAATATTACTGAGGGGAAATGTATTATATGAAAAATGAAAGTAGAAAAAACAAGGTACAAACCTGTGTGTTGATGCTGATCAAAATTGTGGAACATATACTCCTGCCCCTTAACGAATATGAAAAGAGCGTCAGGAGGGGTACAGAAATCTGTTGTCCTGTGAGGGCTCTTTTTGAGCGGGGTTGCTGACATTCATGATGAGTCTTTCGGTTTTTTCTGGTTGTTGGGTAATGTGCGATTTTTTCCCTTTAGGCTGAGGCTTAGCACCCACGAAGTACCATCCCCCTACAACAGCACTGAAAGGGACGGGGCTGTTCTGCAGGCACTGAGCTTGCCGCACAAGCAGACTCTACAAGACATCCTCCGCCAGCACCACAACGGGGGCTATGGAACAGCAACATGGCTCTTGGCCACAATTCTGCTGTCTGCCCTCTGGACGGATTTGGGAAGGAAATCCACGATGGAAATCCATCTGGGAAGGAAAACCACGAGCGGCCTTAGTGGAGGCCACCAAGGTGGGGTGAGGAGAGAGTGGCCGACTCAAGATGGCCGCGTGTAGGAGAGCAGCAAGTTCTCTTTGCAGCCACAGTCCACACTCCCTTCCTGATACAGCCCAGCAGCTAATTTTATAGTCTCCTTGTGGGGGAGAGGGGGTTCCCTCGCTTAGAGAGTTCCAAAGCAAAACACACTCTAGCCCAGATTGAGCTTTGAGATGTTTTCTTGTTCTTCAGGTCAATGTTCACCTCTTCAGAGAGGGCTTCCCCGGCCATCTGATCTGAACTAGCTCCAACCTGGTGTTGAAGGGTGTATTATCCTGCTTCGTGTTTTGTGTATCAGTCCTGTGTACCATCTTAACTAATTTGTTTGTTTATTTGTTTCCTTATCGTCTGTCTTCCCCCCATTATAATGTAGGTTTCTTGAAAACAGGACCACGTCTGTCTTATTTGTTATTGGTGACTACAGTGATTTCTGGTGTAGAGCAGTTCCTTGTTATTTATTTATTTATTTATTTAGTGGATTAATAAACTTGCAATGATCAGCAATTTGGGATCTCTGGACCTCTGAAGCCCATCTGGATATCATTTCTTGAGCCAACTTGAATGAAGGATTTCACACGGGAGAAATGAGACCGTATAACTTGGCTGCTGGATTCATTAGAATCTCAACAGGACCGTGACATTATCTTGGGCCTCAGGAAAAGGGTTGCTCTGGAGAAAGAGGGGAACCTGTTTGACTTTCCCTCTTTGGAAAATCCCCCCTATTTCCATATTCCCAGTCTTTCTTCTTACTTTCCTTCCCTTTGCTTCTTCTGGAGAACGAAGGCTAGCAGTTGGGTAGGCGATGGTGTACTGGTAGGAAATCTCCATAGCTCTAGGGCCCTTCAAGAAGATCTGCCTGCATGGAGGGTGGGGTGGGGAAGTAGGCACACAGGACTAGCAGATCTGTGGTTGTTTGATTCTTGCATCATTTTCAACAAATGGCTCAGAAAATAGCTCAAGACAAAGAGGATGACATGTATCCTTCATTGCATAGAACTGGAACTTGGTGTCTCAATGTCAGCGGGAAGAGATGGCTGGGGCTGCGCCATTACTGACATGGAGCAGATGTCTGTTGCCTGCGCATGCAAATGCTTCTGACTCCCACACACTGAAGAAAGTCTTCAGCTGACTACCTGGAGTCATTGCTCTGGAATGTCTGGTACGTGGCTTCCCAGTGTGTGACAGTGCAAAAGGGTTGCAGTGGAAACGAAGGCTAAAAATCTCTCTAAGAGTTCCTGTAGAGCCAAGACTTGCAAGGGCTTTTGTCTACTTGGTCATTTCCCCACAATCTAAACAGAATTGCTGAGAATATGCATGCCTTTCGTAATAGTTGCTCACATTAATTGCAAGCTGTGTCTGGCACTGCTCTAAGCATTGCACATTGACTCAACAATCCTAAGAGGTAGTTACTATTTTTGTTGATGAAACACTGTGCACAGAGCAGTTAAGCAACTTGTCCAAGGTCATCCAGGTAGAAGTGACAGAGCCAGGAAATGGATCCAGAAAGCATGGCTCCAGCTCCATGCTCTTAACCATTATGCTGCACTATCTGTATTGAGAAATAGAGACACCTGGGGCGCCTGGGTGGCTCAGACAGTTAAGTGTCCGACTCTTGATTTCGGCTCAGGTCATGATCTCAGGGTCTGGAGATCAAGCCCTGTGTGTGGCTCCATGCTCATTGTGGAGTCGGCTTGAGCTTCTCTCTCTCCCTCTGCCTCTGTCCCTCTGCCTGCTTATACATACAGACACACACACACACAGACACACACACACACACACACACACTCTCATTCTCTCTCAAAATAAATAAATCTTTAAAAAAAAGACACATGTAGATTTAGTTTTATTATATAGAGTCAAATTACGAATGCATGGCCTCTGGTCCAGCTAGGCATCAAGTTAAGTGTGTCAGGGAGACAAAGGTAAATGAAATATAGTTCCTCCCTCCAGCTTTTAGCCTGCTGGAGGAGACAGGCACATGGGCTCCTTTAACACAAGGAGGTGAACCCTGGAGGTGATGGAAGTTCAGCTGCTGAGGGGCTGGTAGAGGCAGTCAGGGTAGGCTTTGGGCAGGGGAGGCTGCTGTTGGACCATTTCCTATCTGTGAGAAATGCTGAGGTGCTGTGCAAGCTGCAATGCACAGCCCAGATCCTGCTTTGAGAGCAGAGCACTCGCTCCCCAGCTGCCCTGAGTGCTGTCAGCCCACGGCTCACAGTTGAATCCCTCCCTGGCCTTTCTCTTGTCAAAGGGAATTGCTTCACCCAAGGTTGTCCACTTCCTCAGATGGCCTCATGCTATAGATCATTGGTGGGGGTACAAAGGCCCCATCCCCTTGCCAGAGTTTGGGACAATTCTGAAAGCTATCCCATAAGCAGAGCCGCATGGGCTCAGTGGAGACCTCTGGTGCAGTCTGTCACAGTAAACTTTCCTTCTACCAAGGGCTGCTTTCTTCTCTCCTTTACGGGTGTTAATTCCCAAAGCACTCACCGATACATTTCCTTCGTCAGAATCTGTCTCCAGAGTCTATTTCTGGGGAAACCTGACCTGAGAAGGCAAGCAAGGTGGAAGGGTCTTCTAGGTGGAGGGCAGCATGAACAAGTCTTGGCAGTGTCTACCAGCACCTAGGTACCAGCGAGACGTATGCACTTGGGTGTAGAGGGGAAGGTGGCTGGTGAGGGGGCAGGGACAAGATTATAGAGAGCCTTGTATGTAGTCTGAGGGGTTGGACTGCCTCCTCGGACTGTTCATTCATTCATTTAACAAATATATATATATATATTTAATATTTTACGTATTTATTTGACAGAGACAGGCAGTGAGAGAGGGAACACAAGAGGGGGAGAAGAGAGGGAGAAGCAGGCTTCCTGCTGAGCAGGGAGCCCGATGTGGGGCTCAATCCCAGAACACTGAGATCATGACCTGAACTGAAGGCAGCCATGTAATGACTGAGCCACCCAGGCGCCCCTAACCAATATATTTTTTAAGGATTCATTTATTTATTTTAGAGAAAGAGAGCACAGGGAGTGGGGAGGGGAAAAGGGAGAGGGAGAGAGTTTTAATGGACTCCACACTGAAGGCAGAGCCTGATGTGGGGCCCAATCTCATGACCCTGAGACCATGACCTGAGCAGAAACCAAGAGTCGTACACCCAACTGACTGCACCACCAAGGTGTCCCTCATTTAATAAATATTGTGTGCCTACTATGTGTAAGTCATGGTCCAAGGCACTGGGGATACAATGGTAGGAATTCCCCCAGCCTGTCCCACATTTGGCATTGGCTGCTACAAACATTACGGCTCACATCTTTGATGCACGTACAGACACCTTTCTATTGAGCATACACCAAGAAGAGGAATTCTGTACCATTTTCAAATGGTCATACCAATTTACCTTCCCACCAGTATGTGGCAGTTCCTTGATGAGAGGCTCTTGTCAACACTTGGTATTATCAGTCTTTTAAATTTTAGCCATTCTGGGGGCAGGGGCTATTTAGTGGTATCATAACATGGTTTTGTTTGCATTGCCCTGATGACTGAGATTCTTTTCTTTTTTTTTTTTTTTTAAGTAAACTCTACACCCTGTGTGGGGCTTGAACTCGTGACCCTGAGATCAAGAATCATATGGTCCACCTACTGAGTTGGCCAGGCACCCCTTGTTTTCATGTGTTAATGGCCATGTTCTTCTGGACATCTTTTTTCAAGTTTCCATTTAAGTCTTTGCTCCTTTTCTATTGAGTCATCTGTCTTTTTTATATTGATTTGTAGGAATTCTTCATCTATTCTGGATAAAAGTTTTTTGTTAGTTATTCAAAGTGCTGACATCTTCTTTAACTCTGCAGCTTGCCCTTTCTCTCTATTAATGGTGTCTTTTGGTCTTCTGATCGATACTGAAGGTACCCAAAAATGAATTCCAGCTTAAATGTAGAGCTAAATGTGAGATGAAAAACAATGAAGCAGCTAGGTGAGGAGAATGTCTTCGTGGCATCAGGGTAGACAAGATTTTTTATATGATCTTTAAAGCACTAACCTATAATGGAAAAGTTGGCGAAGACATCATGAAGACAACGCACTAAGCGCTTGCATTGTATCGTTCAGTCCTTTCAATGAGTGATCTAAGTATCCCTCTATTACCAATGAGAAATTGAGGCTCAGAGAGGTTAATCAGTCCACTTGCCCTGGACCACACAGCTTACTCGTGGAGAAGCTAGGGCATGAATTCAGGTTTGACCTCATCTGGAGACCAAGCTCCTGACTCCTGCTGGGGCGGTGCCCCCATTACCACCTGCAGAGGGTCCCCTGTGGGGCCTGCACGGTGTCAGGCTCCAGACATGTGCCATCACTGGCTTCTCATCGTGCTGTCTTGTGTGCAGGCATCACTTAACATGGCTCTGGTTCCTCCTTGTAAATTATTCATTTTCTCCTCCACTGTTTTGTGAGCTTGGCCTGCTGGCAACAGTTGCTCTTTGGCCTTTGTCTTAGTCCTGAGAAGCAAGTCTCCTCCAGGCTGTATTCACAGCAGCTATACCTAGGAAAGACTCGGACAACATTCTGTGTCTGAAGCAGGCTGAGTGGCAAAGCCCCAGCCACCTGGGAAGAGGCAGCTCTTGATGAGAACTGCCAGGTCTACACGGTCTACTCAGGGACCTCTGGAGTCGGGGAAGTCCTGGCGTCCTGGTAGGGGTGCCACCACTGTTCCTTCCTTCTCTTCCTGGCTGCCATAGGCCCTGCTGTGGAGCTGGGCACTGTCTGAACTACTTTTGTGGGAAGGGGAATGACAGCTGAGTTGGGGGTTGTAGGTAAGTCACCAGGAGGTCAGGGTCAGGAGACGCCCAGGTGCCTGTCAGGCCTGCCTGTGACAGCAGAAGCTAGTAGTCACCTGATGCCGTAGAAGCCTTGTGGGAGCGGTTCAATGGCAGGACTCCACCCTGTGTGAGCCCTCCACGAGGGTCTGGCTCCTGTTATCAGTGCACCTCAACATGAAGGGAAGTGTAGACCTGCCTCCAAGAGCAGATTTGAGCCGATCTTGCTTATCACACTGCCTATCCTGAGGACTTGTGTCAAGTGCTTTGCTAAGCTTTTTACACACATAGCCTCAATATCTAAAAATCCCAGTGACATACAAACCAGCATCACTTTTAATGTATAGTTCTAGAAATAAATACACAGAGAGGCTAATTTTAGCTTCCTCCACGCCCTCACAGCTGCTCAGTGGTGGAGTCAGGATTCAAACCCACATCTGTATGACTCCAAAACTCCGAGGAGTGTTTGCCACCGAGCTAATGGAGCATACACCTCAAGGCCCCCATTTGCACAGGTCCCTTTGAAGCCCTGGGAGGGCCCTGACAGTGTATTCAAATGGTCATATGTTCTTCAACATTTTGCAAAACTAAAGAAAAACTTAATAGCTGGTTTCCTTAGTCAGTTAAAACTACCATTTCTTGCTACTGTTCTTCTCTCCCTCAAACTTGCCCTGGTGTTGCGCAGAGCTGGGCATTTTGGAAAGCGGGCTGAGGAGAGGAATTTGAGCTGGGTAGATACTTAGTTTGGGTTTGGTGAGATACATTGCTCATCATCACTTCTGTGATTAAGTATTGCTAGCTGTCTCTCTGAAGGAATGGCTTCCGGGAATATTCCTGCTGCCCTCAGGGCCCATTCACCTGGACTTGGGACTCGAACACACAAAACCAGAGGCTGGATTGCAAACGTGAATGTGGTCTCTGTCTTCAGCACAGGAGGTATGTGGGAAATGGAGAAGAAACAAGAAACTTAAAAAAAAAAAACTATTAGTAATCAAAACTAATTTTTATCTTTCTATTCCCTCTCTAGATGATGATCTTACAAAACTGTTACCATATGAAGAGGCAATCGGAGAATACGCAGCCAAATAATACAGGGAAAAAAACAGATGTGTCAGGCAGTTAATTAATTATAATAGTGTGTTACTTTTCTGGAATTTTGCTATGGTCTGTGGTATATGTCAACTTTCAAAACTTTGGAAATTACGGGAGCTTCTTTTCTCGTTCTAAATAATTACTTTGGTAGCTACGTTTTTTTTTAAAGATTTTATTTATTTATTTGACAGAGATAGAGACAGCCAGTGAGAGAGGGAACACAAGGGGGGAGTGGGAGAGGAAGAAGCAGGCTCCCAGCAGAGGAGCCTGATGCGGGGCTCGATCCCATAACGCCGGGATCACGCCCTGAGCCGAAGGCAGACGCTTAACCGCTGTGCCACCCAGGCGCCCCTGGTAGCTAAATTTTTTGATTATAATCTTCTTAAGAAGACATCTCTAAACCTGGAACTGAAGAAACCCCAAGCTCCTGCTCCTAGCAGCAGTGGCCCCTCCATTGGAAGGTTCACCAGTCCTCTGTGTGGATGGAGAAATGGGGCTCTGAGGTCTGGAAAAGCCCCCGCTTCCTGCACTTTAGAAAGTGCTACAGGCGTCCTCTAAGGGAGAGGGGAGGCCGCCAGTATCCTCTAGCCTAGGCTGTGAGAGCACAGCAAAGCCCAGGCCTGCCATGGGCCCAGTCCGATGTTTTCAGAGGCCGGAAGAGGGGATGGGGAAAGTTGCCAATCGCCTCGCTTTTTGCAATGTGCAGTAGCTCCCCGTACAGCCACGTCCCAGATGGAATTTGCTGGTGAGACTTCATTGGCCATCTCAGTCTACAGGGCTTTTGGTTGCTCTCTCAGAAGCAAGGATGCAGGTGTGAGCAGCTGTGAGGGAGTGCAACTGTGGTTCATAGGGTCTGTTCCGCCGCCCTGTGGGCTGGGGGGCTGGGAGCATAGAAATAGGGCTGAAGGCAGGCGGCGGCTGGTGCCTTGGAGTCGGGGGTGGGGCCTGCTGTGTCCTTGGTGCTCCGGGACCACACCACCATTCATTCTGGCCCAAGGCAGTTCCAGCAGCTGCAGGGCGGGACTGGCCTTCCTTTCAAGAACTTGTCTTCTTTGTGGTTTTCACTTCTCCACCTGGTGTCTGGACTGCAAATTACAGGAGGTGACGCTGCATCGCTTCTCCCCACCGAACAAAGGGACTGAGGCAGCTCCCGGCTGACACGGTTGACTCCAGCTCCAGGAGCACCCGCCCCCGGCTCCCCTGGCAGCCAACCAGTGCACAGGCTGCTTGCAGTCATGGAGTACGCTCCACCCGGCCAGACCCCAGAGGGGCAGCTTTGGTCAGAGGCTGTGGTGTCCTGGGGAACCCACACCATCGACTCGTGGATTAGAGAAAATGATTGTACAGACAGAGCAGGTCTCATGTGGAATTCTAGTAATCAGAGAGCCTTAAGAACAGCTTGACACAGGCCTGAGAGGCTTGCTAGCCTGCCCTGCGGAATCCTCTAGAGTCATCTGCTTCTGGTTTAAGAGTGCTGGGCCCAAGGGTTATTCCCCATCTGTCTCTTTATGTCCCCCTCTGAATGAATAGCACACACAAGAGTGAACACATACAATATAGCCCTTGCTACTCTCCCATGTGACCACAGGCAAATTGAATCCCATTCTGTACACAATACACACACACCATATAATTCTATACACAATGTACATACACAATAAAATAAGTAGCATTTGGGCTAATGACCTGGGCTGAACTGTGTCCCCCTGAAATTCATATGTTGAAGTCCTAACCCCCCAGTACCTCAGAATGTGACTGCATATGGAGATCGGGTCTCTGGAGAGGTATTAGACTAAAATGTTATTAGGGTGTGTCCTAATCCAAGGTGCCCTTATTCAAATAGGAGATTCAGACACAGACATCTACTTAGAGAAGACCATGTGACAACACGGAGCGAAGAAGGCCATCTAGAACCAAGGAGGAAGCCCTCCAAAGAAACGGACCCTTTTTCTATCTTGATATTGGAGTTCTAGCCTCCAGAATTGTGACAAAATAAGCCTGAGCAAGTCTGTAGAACTTTGTTAGGGCGGCCGGCCCTAGCACACTAATATAGATAATAGCACCTTTGCCGTCCCAGACATCACTGTGCAGGAAAAGATATTCCTTCAGGACTAATGTTGCCTTGTTTTAACATAATTGGTGGGAATTTCACATTTGGCATTTTGCAGCCATTGGTCCAGGTCAGGCTTGAGGGTGCTTCCCTCAGATCTCATAATGATCCTTGGCCAAACTCATTTGCACCTTCAGTGTCTTTTGGTGACCTCCCATGCTTGCCATAACCCCTGATACTATTAGGGGTTTTTAGCCCATGGAGTCCTCTATCCCTCCTCATGTGAGAGTCTTCTCATGAAACAGGAGAGAAAGGAAAAGGGAGCAAATGGTAACTTTTCTCAAGTAATCAATTGGTTCTTAATCAGGTGGGCTGGGGGCTGGAGAAAGGGGGAAGACAAATATGGAGTGATGAGCTGGCTATCTCCAGTCTGGTGGGGAGAAGGAAAAGGGAGAACAAAGTTGCTACAGCAAAGAGAGAATCTAGCCTTGGGGGAGAGAACCTGGAAGAAGTGAGAGTTGGCCCCAGAAGGAACAGCCTGCAGAGGGGAGTGAGTGCACAATCTCTAGGGGAGTGCTATCCAACAGAACTTCTGGGGTGAAATGTTCTGTATCTGTGCTGTCCAATATGGTAGCCACTAGCCCGCCATATGCGGCAACTGAGCATCTTGAAATTGACTAGGTATGACCGAGGAACTGAATTCTTAACTTAGTTTTAGTTATTTTAAGTGTAACTATAAATAGCTGAGTACGGCAACAGTGTAAGCCAGCAAGGTCTGGGAGTCATGGCCCAACACTGCTTGCTACTACTCAATGGCTATCTTCCTTTTTCTTGCTCATTAAACTTCAGTTTTATTCAGGTAGCCAGAAGCCATGTTTTAGCAGGGAACGAACTCCTTCTGAGCTCTCTAGAGGGAGGGGATGTCTAAGCCAGATATAATAATTATATTGCCCTTGCTAGTGATCAGTTTAGGAATAGGCAAATGATGCGAATCCCGCCAGTGAGACATAATAGGAAGTCTGCTGGAGGATTCTGAGAATGTTCTCCATGATCTTAAAAAAGGGTCCTAAAGAGGGCACAGTCTGTCCTCTGGTCCTTATGCTTTTGCGTGAAGATCTAATGCTCTGACTTGCTGGCGCTCTCTCATGCCCAAGCGGACGAAGGCAAGTCGGCTGAGGATGGCTGATGGGAAAGGTGGAAGGAACCTGGGTCTTCGGTGATGTCGCCCAGCTATGTCATAACCAGCATCGGAACTGTCCTTTGTTACATGAAATAACAATTGCCTTTACTACTCTGGATATTTGAAGCTGGGTGTTCAGTTCCACGCAGTCAGAAGTATTCCTTTGGGATCAGCAAATCCATGGCAGGCAGGCCATGTTTCTGCCTTTGATGGCAATGCTACAAAATACAGCACCTTTTCTCATCGTTCTCTTCAAGATAACATTCCAAGAAGCCACTATCAGACGAATTACTAGGCTAGATAAAAATCTGTTCGCTGTTCCTGTTCTAGAGCAAAAGAACACCGATGTGTGTTCTGCCACCAGCTCCCCCACAAACATTTTCTTCCCAATGGTCCTGGCTAACAATCAGAAAGTGTTCCTGTGACATCAACAGCACCTCAATACTCATGATCCCCGCCCAGAGAAACAGTTTAAATAAACCCGAATCCAAGAAAACAGGTTTTCTTGATGCCCAAGCATAGAAAAGAAAGTATTTATTTTTAAAGGGTCAATTCATGCTTGGAAGGGAAGTCAGTCGCACGGCAATCTTTATTTGAATATAATGGAGCAAAAAATGCTCTTTTATTAATAATTCGATGTACATTAAATATCTTTGCAGCTGTTACATGAATGTTAGGTATCTGGCAAGTAAATGTACGCACACTTCCACATCTGATAGATTTATGCTGTACACGAGTCATCCCACATGGAGCATGCCCGTTCACAAGGATACGCATGGATGTCTCGGGACATTTGTTAAAACATACTTGGTCAAACATTTTGGCAATTTGGGAATCAGACACAGAGGAGCATACCAGAAAGATGAGTTCACAACAGGACCAGCTGTAGGGAAGATGGAAACTCCAGAAACCTGCAACAGAATTTACTGGGGTTCACACATGCAGCACATATCTACAATACAATTGGGGTAACTAGAACATTCATAGCAGGAGGTCTTACAGAGCAGTGAAAACAGGAAAGGAACAAGACAGGATAAAACAAAACACCCAAACACCAAAACCAAGGACAGAACCCCTGCCAAGATCTCACTGCAAAGGAGAGCGGATGGTGGGCTTAGCATGTGTCCAAAAATGGAGGTTTACCTGAAAGAAAAAAAAACTCTCACAGGACTTTATTTACAGTATCTAGACATCAGTGAAGGACACATGATCTATTCAATACGTTCCCGGGTCAGGGTGAGGATACGTAACCGCTTTTTAGATGTTATAAAAGCATGTATCAAGAAAGAACATTTTTCTTGTGTTTGATTTAGGACACAGATTCAGCACAATAAATGTCTAACAACAGTGGTGGAAGTGAGATTAAGCAAATCTGTCCAGTTCTATCCAGGCAGGCCTGGTGAATGTCAAGGGCAAGGAAGGAGTTTCCTTCTTGGACACCTACTCTGGTGTGAGAGGGGAGACACTTTGTAGCTTCAAACGAGTTTATTTTTGTTTGCAAAGAGCCAACTTAGTACATTCTCCCTGAAGGAGCAATACCCATACAAAGTGGTGGATTCTCTACATGGTGGGTCCTGTTCTGAGTCAATACAAATGCAGAGAGAAACCCTTTGTGTACCAACAGTGAGGCTGAGCTTGCTAAGTCTGTTCCTTCCCTCGGGCATGTGGGCGATGCTGACCCACAAACCTACAGGACTCAACTTGGTGCGGCCTGGGTCAATGCAGCGGGAAGCCACACAGTGCTCAGGGCTTTAGGGAGAGGTATGTGGACAAACGATTAACAACTGCTTGGGGCTAAGAGTCTGGTTGGGAGCCTTGGTAGATTTCCATGGTGTAACCCCCCGCCCCGCCCCCCGGCCAGTTCCAAGCTAGGAACGTGCGTCACTGAGCATGGAGTTGGAAGGTGTGTGCTCTAGTACACAGTATACAGCATCTCTACCATACAGAGACCACAGGCGTCCATCACCTCAAGTGCATGGATGAGGCTAACGTGTGGTAAAATAATTAGTGATGAGTTTCACATATTTCTTACTTAAGTGTAAGTTTACATAACCTAATTTTTAGTAATGGCTGTGTTTCCCAACTGGCTCACAAAATGCCTGAAAGTTTTGGCTCTGAGGAACGGGTTTAAGTCTGCTTGAGTACATCGCTGGCTTTCGAGGCCTCTGGCCTCTGTGAGCAGGCTCCACCAGTCACTCTGCACCCCTGCTTCTACGGTGGGCTGCTAGGCTGGTGTTAAACCCTGTCGGAGCCTGAACAGAGGGCCGAAGGCTGCTTTCTCCTCCTAGTTTTGGGCACTCCCAGCTCTAAGGGGAGGATGAATCTGGCAGGGTAGGCAGAGAGGGGGCAGCCTCTGCAACGTCAGCATTTAAATCGGAATAGAAAGCACCCAGCCTCTGCCTTCGGCTCAGGGTGTGATCCTGGCCTTCCGGGATCTAGTCCCACATTGAGCTCCTCCACTGGGAGCCTGCTTCTTCCTCTCCCACTCCCCTGCTGTGTTCCCTCTCTCGCTGGCTGTCTCTCTGTCACATAAGAAAGAAAGTACCTAGCCTCCCTGTGAGCAGACCCTCTGCAGGCCGGGAGCAGCACCTCTATCTCCCATGGCTCAATGAATTCCGAGAGCCCTGCGGTAGGCTGCCTCATCTTTCTTTTGGGAGTCCAGTGCTAAGCTTTCAGACTTCTGCCCCTTTCTCTCATTTTCCAAGTATTAGTTAGTAGTCCCTCTAACAAAGGCCAAGAAACTGAGGGGCCTTCTCCTCCCGTCAAAGATAGTCCCAATGTCTGAGTAGTTTCTGAACTGCCCACCGCAGACTACAACTTCTTTTAAATTTGGGAAAACAACACTTTGTGTTTATAGGGAAGGGGCTTCCATATGAGACCCCATTATAGCTGTTTTCTCTTTCACGCCTGTTTCCTCTGCTTTCACTTAAGTCCTGCAAAGGGTTCACTATCCGCTTGGAGCACACTGCCTCAACCCAGTACATGGGAAAAGCTCCATGAATATGTACTGAAAGGACAAGAGACCAGCGAATGCTCTGCCCACTCTTTGCCCCACCCAACCTTGCTGGCCTTAAACAAGGGCCTACACCGATCCGCGAACCATATCTGTGGAACTCAAGATCCTGGGATTACTAAGATCTAGGTACTGTCGGAGAAAGAGCCCAGAAAACCCTGGCAATGCTGTGTCTGGTTGGTGCAACGCTGTTGATAGGAGGAATGGTCCATATTTGGAGCAAGAGAACATTACATGGAGAACTGGGACTCCATACCCGGAACGATAAAGGGCAGATATGTCTTGGAGACATTGATAATTTTCTTTGGTCTGCATCATACAGATTGGGAGGAAAGCTTTCCTCAAAACACACTGTTTGGCAGAAATGAAAACCGTAAGAAATGTATAGTTCATTTCAGAGTGCCCAACAGTGTAGATTTCTTTAAGTCACTGGACTAAGCTCAGCATGACATGGGGGTTACAGGAAAATCAAATATACAGCCATTACGCACCTTAACAACCAACCACTTTTCTTTTTATGATACCATGTAAAAGCCGAATTCAGACATTTCCGACTTCAGAGCCTTTAGTGCATTGAACAGATGAAAAAAGAGATAAAGGCCATTTTGATATTAAATAGAAAAAACTGGAGACTATCATATTCTATTTTGGTTGGCAGAGGGAATCAAAAGGTATTCCCATGAAATGACTCTGTAATGATCCCACGGTTTAGAAAGTCTCCCGTGTGCCCTTCACTGGAACCTTCTCAAAGATATCTTGGACTCTCCCTCTGACACTACATTTCTTTCCCCACCTCTCCCATGATATCTAAAGACATCCACAGAAGCAGCGGAGCAGTTTTTGGTGCACACCTGAAGTCTGATTTGGTGAGATCTGTAAAGGAAGGTGACTTTGCCAACTTAGGTGGCATCAATTCAAAACTCAGTTTTTGCGGCCCTAAGTCTTCCTGTTCTAAGAATAAAAGGGAGGAAGGAGTCGGGGCAGCTACAGGACACAGCCTTTGTGACAGCATGGTGACCAGAGAGTCTTCTAACCGTGTACATGTGGCAGGGTGGGTCCCTTTCCTGAGCAGGCAACGATAACCATCAAACCAGCACTGAGTGGAGATAATGCTCAGGATCCTAAGAAGCCCACAGCATAGCAACACGGGAACTACGTTCTCTGGCCTATTCCTCGGGGCTTCCCAAACAACCTGCCTGCTTGCTAACTTGTCCATTTCTAAACCAAACCTATTTGGTGCTTGTAAAGATGAGTCCAGCTTCAAGAGGCAGCCAGGGCCCATCTATCTTCTCTCCCAGGGTCATTACTCTGGGTGTAAGGTGATCCCTGGCCACTGGGTTTGGCGTTCTGGATTGATTCCAAAGAGTTATGAGGACATTTTCGTTAGAAAAGGAGTCAGAAACACAGGAGCAAGTGGAGTGGCGTCCTAGGCTTCCCTTTTGGCACATACTCTCGTTTTCCTCCTTTTGTGGATGAAACGAGATGCTGGTGGCAGGTCCCGGCGCCAGTGGCCTGCTCCATGGACAGAGCTGAGTTCCTGTGTAATCTCACGGCTCTATCTTAATCCAGCTAACCCCGGAACAAGCCAGACAGGCCCTGCCACATACTTCGGGAACAACTTGAGCTCTCTCACAGAAAATCAAGGTGATGGGAACAATGCAAAGGAGGCAGTGAAAACTGCATGGAAGGTGGAAAAGGTGGTGACCAAGAAGGTTTGTGACCACAGACTGTCCAGGAGATTAGAATAGATCCCTCTTGGGCCACCTGGGAGGCTTGGATCAAGTGACAGGAAGGCCACGAAAGGCCCTTCAGAAGGGGATGCAGGGTGTCGGGTCTCACGAAGTGGGGTTCTGCTCGTTTATCTCATTCTGACCCGACGACTACTCAAATAAAACTCTGCATCTGCTGTGCCCGGCAGGTGGGGAGATTTTGTTCACATTCAGAGCTACAACAGACATGTGAGACATTTATGAGAGTGAACTTTCTTACTGGACAACCTTAACTTTCAGAAAGCTAAGAGACTAGAGACAGCGACATGCCTGCACATTGCTCTTTCTTCTGATGGGGCTGATGAACATACACGTCTCACTTTGGGAGTTGTTATTGTACATGCTGTGTTCAACTAAAACAGCCCTGCTGAGGTCCCCACATGCGCCTTTTTTAAGAAGATGAATCACGGGGTAGATAGGGAAATGAATCCACGTGAAAGAAAAATATACAGGGTACCTTCCTGGGTTGTGTGAATGCTAGCTTTGTTCTCCAGTAATATTAGAGAGGCAGAAGGGAGAGTTGGCTCCGTTTCTCTCCCTGATTTCCTAGCATCAGTCTAAGAGATCTCATCTAGTCTTGACTGATTCTCCCTCTTCCTGCCACCTTTGCAGTTTGGGGTTGGTGTTTTGCTGATGTGCGGGCCCTGAGTCAGCCTCCCCAGGGAACCACCCTCTTCCTGCCAGCCACCAACCCCAGACTGCCCCTTTACAGACCTGAAGGACTTCGAGGGGTTGGTCGATTAATGGCTATGTTAATGAAAGAAATGGGTCACAGAGTCAGAACTCTGTACTCTGGGGCTCCAGGAGCACCATTAAGAAGGTGAGAGGGAGGCAGAGCGCCTTCCGGGTTAGGACGGGGCTTTGAAGGTAATGGCTATTGGAAACAAAGGCTCTCCCTTCCTGGGGGGCCCCAGGGCTGCGGCCTGCTGGAAATGCTATAATAAGTAACAAGGATAACCCTTTGACAAGACAGAGTTAAAAAAGGAATATTGTTTTAATATGGGATTTATTCCTGGCTGCTGGTCACTGCTCCAAGTCTATAAGGAGGCTTCAGATTTCAAAGAAGATGAGTAAAAAGGATGAGCCTGGAGGAGGGGCACTCCCAGGGGTGAGAAGGTCACATAGCTGACAGCCGTGGGAATGTCCTGCCGACTCTGTCTTCCAGGCCCAGGCGGATTCCAGAGGTAAATAAAGCAAGCAGCCCCAGACCACCGGGAGATGCTGCCCTTGTCTGCCAGAGGGCCCCTTGCTTGGACTAAGCAGGATGGAGATTCCACACAGAACCAGCAGCTGGAACACATGGGCCAGTGGAAGCTGGGGGAAGAAGACCCACTTCAGCGCTGCCGGCTAGAAAGCCCAGTGTCAACCGCGCGGGGGGGCACCGCCCCTCAGAAAGGTTGTACCCTCAAGGTAGCATTTTGCATTTCCAAACAGCCCTAGAGGTGGACTTCCTCCTCATTTGCAATTTACAACAACAGAGACGACTGACCAGCTCTAGACTGAGCACGTTTCGGAGGAAGGGCGGAATCAGGCAGGCAGACCCAGGGTTTGGATAGTGACTTTCTCCTTTTGAATCTGCACCCTACCAAGATCAAGGGCAGCTGGGGTGGGGGCGGGGAGGAGACCGGGATGAGGGGGTAAAGGGAGGCAGCAGATCTGTCTCTGATCTCTGATCTTCTAACGTTCTGGCCCACAGGCCACAATCACCGACACTAACACGGCTCCCTCTTCAGATTTTTCAGGACTTAAACTGGGCAGAAATCTGGCTTATGCCTTTCACTCAGATCTTTGCTGCTCATGGCACAGCCTCTCTCTCTTGTCAGCAGAGCCACCTTCCCTGTCAGGCCTCAAAGAGCCCCACCCAGCTCTGTTTGGTGCCACATGGTTTTCTTTGTAAGGCCCTGCTGTAACAGCAAGAATTGGGTATCCTTTTCTAAGTAAACAGGAAATATCACTCTGTTTGAAAAAAAAAAAAAAAGAATCCCTCTCCTCAGCACAAAGGCAATAATATGCCAACTTCTATTTCCCGTGAATGCGAAATCAGAAGCAGGATCTCTTTCTGAAGGCAGCACAGGCCCCTCCACCTTCAGTGAGCAGAATCTCAGGGAGGCCTGACTGACGAGGACACTTAAAAAGTGCTACCACTGATTCCTGGGGGCTGGGAGCAGCCCTGTTAGGAAAGGTCACAAGGCATGAAAACCCCTGCAAACTCACACCTAAGGGGCAGGATGGTACACAACTACAGTTCAGTCACGGCAAGAGTTAGTGTTCGGTATTTTACCACCTTTCAGTATCTGAAAACATCTGAAACCTTGAGTCCGTCCGGAGGGTTGACACAGGGCAGGACAAAGAAACGTGGTAGACGGATGGCTTGTACCCCATTACATCAGGACCTGGGTTCGTGTGTCGGGCAGGCGCAAGCCCACCAGTCCTCCACACACCAGCACAGTGGAGGCCAGCAGGATAGGGATCGATTTGGTGAAGCTGACCAGGGAGCCGAATATTAAGTTTCCAAGGACGGCCGCTGCTTTGCACAGGGCATTCAAGAAGCCAAAGCCTGTCGCCCTGCAAGGGGAAGAGACACAAGGCAAGGTTGACAAAGCGACTTCCCAGATGCAACCTTAGATACAAACGTCCTCGGCGGTAGTTCTCAAGGACCGCCAGGAAGAGTTTTGTATCTCATTAAGGCAAGTAATGAAATGCTCGTCAGTGCATCTGCAGGCAGAGAACCTCAGCTGTTGGTACGGTTCCTTCAGCCCTCTGTTGATTTTTCTCCTCACCTTGACTGATTCTTATTCTGCCCAGAAGTTCCACTTTATTGTGAACAGAAAGAAAAAGGAAAATCAGGGAGATTTCTTCTCTCTTCCAGAGTTTAATTAAAATACAGGACCATATATTTCTTTAGATTTTTTTCCCCTCACTCTTTCCTCATAGCTTCGTTAACGTGTGAGGTTTTAAAGAACTAAAGCCATGGAATTTTCAGAGAAAATCAGAGATGATTGGCTGGTATTCCTCATCTTTCGGGTGACATAGAGGTGAATGATGACGCTCTCTTCACACGTGTTTTGGTAGCAGGCAGACACTGGATGCCGAGCGGGGCATCCCACCAATGAGCTAATGGTACTTCTTCCATCCTCATCAGGGTTTCATGTGGAAAATCACGTCCAGGAAAATATTACAAGGGAGAATCAGAACGTAGGCCTAGAGAAGCTCTTGCTCACGGTGCTAGCGTTTGGATGTGATTTTAGTCTGCCCTTCTAGGTAGGAAACTTAATTTTGTTCATGAGGGTGCTGACACCTCTGACATCATAATATGAATTTCCTCGGCCTCTATGCCAGTTCACTTTCTTGTCTGTCACTGGGTACATCTGTGTGTTCAAGGCAAATTGAACGCAAGATCATTCCTTGCTGGCACATTGCCCCCTCCGGAGGGAAGTGCATTTTATATGCTGTAAAACGCAGCACCTTCTACACATCTTCCTTTGATTTGTGAATGCCTAAGTGCGGGCTTCGGCCAGTCACAACTACTCATCTGTATCTGAGCTGTTCCTAGCGCTATTTTCTACAAAGTGTAGATAGTCACTGCGGTTATTATCCACTCACCCCCCTTCCCACACCACAGAGAGGAATGCACACGTCTGAGGGAACTCAGCCTGGGACTCTGCCCAGGGCCAGTACCTTCAGGGGTCAGAAAAGACCTACGAAGAGGTAGCAAGTGCCAACTTTCTTCCTGGCCAAGACACCTAGAAGGTAGAGGCCTCTGCCGTGTGGCAAAATTGCCAACTGTGTGGAATGTGGAAGGGGTGTAACAGAATCTCTGACACAAAAACAGGAACTTCTTGAGAAGAGAGTAAGCTAATTTTATATGCTTCTTCTTTTTGGCTTGTTTTTAAATAAAGAAACTGGTAATAACAACGACCACTGGAAAGGTAAGATTTAATATACTGATAACCATTTTCAAATGAAATTGCTGGACGCTACATGCTGGGTACCACAGAGGACTTCGGTAGAATGACATGATCCCCACAGCCTCCCTCACCTCCATGGAAAAGCTATGAGGCTGAACTCCTTGTTTGTTCATTAATACTTTTTAGAGCTGTTTTAGGTTTTCAAAAACATTGAGTGAAAAGCAAAGAGAGTTCCCATATACCCCTTCACCCCACGGCCCTATTTTTAACATCTGAGTGTGGTACAGAGGTTTACAATTGATGAACCAGTATTAGTACACTGTTATTAACTCAAGCCCATAGTTTATGTCTGGGTTCATTCTGTGTTTTGTATTCTGTGGGCTTTGGTAAATGTATAGCGCCATGTATCCACATTACAGTATCCTAAGAATCATAGTTTCACTGCCCTAAAATCCCATGTGCTCCCCCTCTTCATTCCTCCTCTTTCCCCAGTAACTCCAGCCACCACTGATCTTTTTAGTGTCTCTAATTTTGCCTCTTCCAGAAAGTCAGATAGCTGGAGTCCTATGGTAGGTAGCCTTTCAGATTGATGACCTTCATTTTTTTAAAAGCACATTTTAGTTTCTAGATTCTAGATTCATAAATTACCAAATACATCTTCTGGTAGTAAGATAAACTGTATCATTCTGGGAAAAATGGCTAGTGTGTATGTTGCTGATAAGAGGGGAACATTCTTCTGTAGGAAGAAGTCTCTCGATGCTGAAACTGCTGAATGACCCAAGCAGAGTTTACAGCTGGGTTAAAATAACCGTATTTTCCCAAGCTCTAACTCTAAACAGGGTATAAAATACGGGTGGCTATCTCCCTATGGTATGGACAACTTCCTGAGATTTCTGGACAGTGCTGAAGAGACATGCATTGGGAACATCTGGTATCTAAAGCTTCTAAAAAAAAAGAAAAAACCCCAAATGATCAAATCTTTATATATTCTGACTCTCCATCTTCATTTACCGAGCAGAGGTGGCTCCTCACACGAAAATCTGGTATGGACACAAAGCATACAGCCTCCTTAAATTAGCATTGGCATTCGAGAAAATGTGACTGTCCTTTCCTCGGATAAGTAAATTATTTCTTCAAATACTTGTGAGCTGGAGGGTGTGATTTCCCATGCATCAGACACACAGCTGTGTTACCAAAATCATTCTCAAAGTAGTTCTTCCTTGCTGGTTATCTGTTTACAAAGTAAATAAGCTTTGACTTCATTTATTTCTTTGCTCTTACTTAAAGGAAAGCCATGAACCTCTACAGACACACAAAATACAAGTCCCCATGCTCATTAAGTCCTTTGAGGGTGGGGAGCTTAGAGTTTGCAGAGCTCAGCGTTTGATTTGCTGACTTCTCAATAGCAGGACAAGCTACTGAGTTTTTTTTTCAGACCAAAGATGTTCTGTGCCCTCTCTTAACCGACAAGTACCAAAGAGAAAGAATGAACTGATCTATGATCTTTCTATAAACTCTATGCCTTGTTCCCCTACCTCTCCAGCCAGAATCCTTTGTTTTCAATTCTTGCTCAACACACTTAAATCTTTTACATAGAAATTCTTTCCCTGAACAGTACCCTGGGACCACGGCAGCCCTCTTCCACATTTTATTACCGTGGCCTTGTCCTGCACCACTAACTCCCTCTGTCTGAGAGCCCAGTGCTAGTGCAGGGAGCTGGCTTACTGGGGTCCTCAGGCTCCGCTGATGGGGGTGTGGCCACCAGAGCATCCCTCCCTGTGGCTGGACTGTGGCTTCTCCAGGGCCTTCCCAATGGAGCAGGTTCCAGTTCATTCATATCATTACTAGCTTTGATTAGAGGCTGGGAAAAGGAAACCGCTGGCACCATTTTGGATAGAGTGAGGAAAGTTTCGCCCTCACATTCGGCCTCTTAAATTTCATTTTTCTGACTTCAATGCAGGGTCAGCTGTGGGTTTTACAGGGTTCCTGGGGAGAATCAAGGGATGCTGAATAATAGTAGCACGTAGGCTGTGCCCAGCACACGGTGGGCACCATGCCACTGTTAGCCATGGTTTCAAACACTGACTGAAGGATTGACTGCTAAAATCAGGAAAACAAATTAATTGCTCATTTTGAAAAGACCTGAAATGGGGTTGATCCAGACTCGGCTCACGGAATTCACCTTTTAAGGGGTAAAATGGAAGCATTCTCTTTGCTTAGTCTAAACTTTTGGAAAGAACTTTTTCTGGACAACTCAGTCAAATCACTGGTAAAACTTAGAAAAGGAATACTAAGAACTGAGCAAGGTGGGGTGGCATTTTGCAAAGTATAGGCAGTCCTTAAATCAATAATATCATAGGCCCCTCTCATCTGCAGGGCAGATATTCCAACACCCCCTGATACTAGGGATAGTACCAAACCTTATATATACTATGTTTTTCCTATATATACTTACCTATAATAAAGTTTACTTTATAAATTAGGCTCAGTCAGATTAACAATAACTAACAATAAAGTAGAACAACAATACACTATGATAAAAGTGAGGTGAGTGTGGTCTCTCTCTCTCTCTCTCAAAATATATTATACTGTGTAAGTCATCTCTACACCCAATGTGGGGCCTGAACTCACAAATCGAACCTGAGATGAAAAGTCCCACGCTCCACCAACTGAGCCAGCCAGGCGCCCCTGTCCTCACTCATCTTGTGATGACGTGAGACGAGGCAATGCCTACATGAGGAGATGACGTGAGGTGAATGACGCAGGTGCTGGGATGTGCCGTTAGGCTACCACTGACCGTCTGACGCTGTGTCAGGAGGTGGCTCATCAGCTTCCAGACCTGAGGGGACATGAGTCACCAAAACTGCATAAAGGGAAACCTCAGATAAGGAGGAACTACTGTACATTGTGATCTAGGGATTCGTCCAGAAGTTGGCTCTTGAAAGCACCAAATGAATTGCATTTTTTTCCTCATGCAAGTGGCATTACAAATGATGGCACGTTTCCCAGGTTTATCTAAAAAAGCTATTTCACCACTGAATCCATCTGAGCTACTGGACTACCATGCTAAGAGCACTAGAAACTCCTTGAATATTTGTCTAAGAAGCAAAATGGTCCTTAATAAAGTCCTAATTTACACATTCTTCTATGTATTCATTTAACAATCATTAAGGGTTACGTGCCAGGCACTACACTAGGCACCAGGGAGCCCGAAATTAATAAGACGAAGTCCACCTTTGCATTAAGACAGATGCAAAAAGATCATGAAAACACAACATGCTCAGTACGGTAATACAGACAGCCAAGGGTACTATAGGGGTGCAGAGGATGGGAGGTGATCTCGTGGGGGTGGGGCACTGAGGGAAGACTTCTCAGAGGGGATGGATGAGAAGAGAAGTCATCTTGAAGGAGTAGGAGGAGCTCACCAGGTGAAGGATGGGATGTGCCCAGAGGTACTCTCTGACTCTCAAAACACCCTCACATCTAACTGATCTCTGTGGTACCCCACTCAGTCTTAGATACCCCCACAAAGGCCTCTAGAGCACCAAATGGCCTGCTTCCCCCCAGTCCCCAAACAAGTGTTCCTCTTCCTCAGCTGTTTCAATGTGAGGTCAGAGGAGCAATCTGGTGGAACTAGGGTGCATGGCCCTGTGTGACCACAGTCTCACTCAGGGGTGCTCAAAGCTGGGTACACACTGTCACCTGTGGAGCTTTCACAACACAGTGCTGTGGTGATACCAATGTCCAGGGCCACACCCCCAGACAGTCTGATGGTACTGCTGTGCTGGGAGCCCAGGCATTGTTAGTTTTTAGAAGTCTTGTGTGAATCTAAGGTATATCCAGGGAGGAGGACCCTGGATTCTTCCAGAGATAACTGCATTTTTGAATTGATCTGGATTTACTATTCTATGCCAAAAGGAAATTACAAAAGCAAAAAATCTACTCCACCCCTCCAAAAAAATGGTTTTTATTTCTGAATTCCCTTTAGTGTGCTCCCAATCATATCCTTATTTTTTATGAACCACAGGATTTACACAATTCTGCTTCTGCTTTCCCCCAATTATTAATAAAATCATCCCATGTTGTTTATGTTTTGTTTAAAATGAAATGATGAGGCATATAACCATTATCTCCATAAGCATACCACTGGGATAGTTAGGAGCTTTCCAGACTGGGGGAACATGAATGCTATTGCAATGAACACCTTCACACTCAAAACCTTCACTTGGGTGTGTTCATTAGGAAATGTCAGGCAGTGTAACACAGGCAAGGGAAAATGTTTATGATATGGTTGGGCTGGGAGGAGACTGTGGCCCACAGGAGAGGAATCCAAGGCAAAGGCTTCATCCAACCTCTTTTCCTTCCCATCCCTGCTCCTGCTCTCTTATTTACGTTGCTTTTTACAGCTTATTTCTCCCAGAGGCAATCTATTTCTCAAGTAACCTGAATCATTTCTTTCTCTTCCAACTCTTGTGCAGCCGCTGTGTAGGCTGGACTCTGGGCAGCCATGAAGGTTCTTCCTGTTGAACGAGGTCCTCCTTCCTGCTCTCCCACTAAGGACTGGCTTGTACCACTCTCAGGGCTCTCCTGTCTGGATTCAGCCTGATCTTTGGGGCAGGATTGTAGAGTCTTTCCATTCATTCATTGCTGTCGCTTTAGGACAAGCACAGTGACACATAAGAAGATACTTGTGGAATGAAGTAAGGAATTTCCTGACACCTTCAAAATATGTTGGAAGTAGATTTCTGTAAAGGGCATCCTAATGGGCATTAGGCCATGTTTGTTTACTGATGCCAGACTATCCTCTTGCTTGTTCAGAGGATAGAACTCTAATTTCACATTCTTAAGTCAGAAAAAACTGAATTCAATTACTTTCTGAGCTTCAAAGAAAGAGAAAGTTTGTCTCACCCAAGTAAGTAGTATGTGTATGTGTGTGGTCTGTATGTGCCCTCCTTAACCTGGGAAGATGGCATCCTATACCACTGAGCAGGGCTTGCCTTACATACAAGCCGAGAAGGACTTACGTATGGGACTTACGTATGGTTTATGAGCCAAGAGGAACCCTGGGCCCAAAGTAGCACTCCATCTCCCTCCCATCCCCATCACCATCACCATCAAGGGTCTTCCTACTGCTTGTGCTGTTGATATGCAAATATTCACAGTCTGGCAAAATGGAAGTCTTTGTGTCTTCCCCCCTATCTGATGAAGCTAGGCAGCAAGTAGATGAGTGCCTGGGCCAGAGTAGATAATGATGGAATGAAAGCAAGCCCTGGGAGGCAACTTGGAGTTCATTTAAGGCCAGGATTAGTGAACATGACTGTATATTCTAATTACCAGATAAGCTTCTTAGAAGAGCTCCACCCCAGACCCCCTAGGAGAGGGATGGGTATGTCTGTTCTGGGAGCAGCACCGCAGAGCCACAGAGCTGGGTTTGAGCCTCAGTGACCGAGGGCAAGTTTCTTTTCCTCTCTGTCTCATTTTCCTCTCTAGAAAACAGAGTAAGTCTCCTTACTCTTGTAGGCTTGGAATGACGTTTACATATGGTTAAATGAGATGACCTAAATCCTCGGCACTGAGCCTGACTCACCTCTATTTTCAGATAAGGAAACCAAGCTCCAAAAAGGCTAAAGGACTGATCTAATTTACCCACTATCTTCTGGCAGCACCAGGTCTCCTCCTCACTACTGATGGAGAAAGGGGAAGAGAGGAGGAAGAGGGTTTCCAGTAGTCAATGCTGTGTGACCAAGGGGGAGCTGGCAGCTGAAGCATCGGGAGGTCACAGGCTCTGGACAGTGAAAGTGGAAAGGGGGACAGAGGGTAGTCAGAGGGAAGAGAAGAGGAATGCCCCTCACTCACGACAGGCCTAACCAGCTTACCTAGATGTGGGAGGAGGGGTGCAGTGCTAGATCCCACATCTGGAGGAAACCTAGAGCCCATAACTAAGCGGATTTTAAAAAGCATCCCTTTCCCCTCCCTTTCCTTCCTCCCATTCACCTAGAGCTGTGCTAATAAATAAGGAAAACAAAGTCCTGTCCTGATTGAGCTCACATTCTAGTGGGTAACATATAGTAAACAAACACATAACATCATATCATTATACGACCTGGTGGTAATTTGCTTTAAAAGTACTTCAGTACAAAGAGAAGTTGTTCTATACTCTAGAATTTAAAACATGTTAATCAGGAATCAACAGGCCAGAGATAGGTACTTAGGGCTTTACACATTATTTTAGAAATCTGCATGACAAAGTTTGTTAATGAACGCAGAGACAGTTTTTCATTAGTAAAATGAGTAGATGACTGGAAAGAAATGTTCTGCTCTTAGCACCATGGATGAGCAAGCATCCTCCAAGCCCAGCAACCTTAAACTGGTGGAATGGTACCCTTGGCTGAGATTCCAGATTCTAGAGCCCACTGGTCCTGCACACTAATGCTTAAAGGCCTGACCAGCCCCAAGGCTGATGGTCCTGCTGTTGGCATGTCATGATGGTCCCAAAGCCCTTTCCTGTAAGGGCTTGTTCAGCACCCAAGGGCAGAGAGATGGACTTCCCTGGAGTCAAGAACAGACTGTAGGAACATTTCTGTGCCTGTTTGCACATTTGGTAGGATTTGCCACCATTGTAACACCCCACCTTGGAGAGAGGTGGTGGGTGAAGGACACGTATACTTCCCACTGCCTCACACTCCACTTCTCACTGCCAGAGACAAAAAGGGTCTGACATTGCCTGAATGGCCAAAATGACTCAGGGCACATAAAATATACAGACATATATTATACAATGACAAGGTCTATAAAGATAGAAATGATAGAAAAGTTAGAAAAGACAGTTGAGTGAAGGAATATTTCATGTCAAAATCTTCAAAAAATATTAAGTGAAGATATTAAGTTATCTTCATAACCACTGATATAGCATGTTGTCGTTTTGTATCTCAAACAAATGAGGCACAGTTTTGCTGAGTGGTCTCGCTGAGGTCGCACAGCTGGTCAATACGAGATCCAGGATTAAAGACCATCAGGATGGAGCATGGGGAGGCAATGGGGAGCTGCTCTGTCTTAATAAGAACAGTCCTCAGGGGAGGGGCTTCAGTTGGTTAATTCTGGGCAGATGCTTTGGTTTAGCTCATGGAGGAAAAGGACCAGCCCACAGCGCTGGGTGACAGCAGCAGCTGCCCAGGACGAGCAGGGAGTAGCAGGTGGGAGCAACCAGAGGTTGACTTTCAAATGCTTCCTGAGGTCATGTCTGAAACTGTGTGTGTGTAAAGGGGAAGAAGGGAGGGGACCAGTGGCCAGGGAAGGCAGGAGCACATGGCTGGATTAATACCCGGGAGACAGGCCTGCTGGCTTAGGGACAGCTTGGGTTTCAGCATTTACAAGGTGGGAGCTCCTTGTCCTGAGCTCCATGGAGAAGGTGTCAAAGTGGCCACTGGGCCATAAGGATGCAGGAAGCATCAGCAGTGGCGCTCTGTCACACCCGCACGGTGGCAGCAGGAAGTCACTGCCTGGATACAGAATGACAGGAAGGCTGGAACTGAGAACCTAAATGACCCAGTGCATGTGTCTCTTACATTGGGTGGCTATGTTTAGGATTTCAGGTGGTCTAAAACCTTGACAAAGGAGGGGAGGAAAAGAAGGGAACTAAAGGATGGGGTTAACGAATACTAGGTAAATCTAGGTCAGCCTATCATTACATATTGTTTCCTCTTTGAAGATTCGAAGAGATGAGGGAGAAGTTCTGATTTTTTTTCATAGTTAGAATACAGGGGATGGACTCCAACCAGCCCTGACTGAACCTGTTAATAGACTGTATCTTGTGTTGGCATCTCCCAGTGCAAGGAGGACTGAGATAGTTTAGATGGTGGCAGCACCTGGGTGTGGAGAAATGATGGAAAAAGGAAACTCCCCTGGACCCATGTGTTCCGTGGGTGGGGCCCCCTTTTAGATGTATGGCAAGCTGGGAAAATCTGTTCTATCTCTGGCACAGTGGGGCAGTCATACTTCCATCTGTAAGAAGAATCTCACATTGTATCTGTTGCCCATTGTTTACATTACAGATAATAGGCTCCCTGCTTATTTTTGACACAGGACGGGCTGATGTATGTAGGAATGATTAGAAATTGTCAAAATACTATACAATGACTTCTATATTCAATAATGCTCACACTTCAAAGATCTATCATCTTGTGTTGCTCTTCATTTCTTCCCTTATCATGCTTCTCAAAGCTGTCCTGACTTTTCAGCCTCATGGACACATACTCAACTCTGCTTTTTCCATCACCCCCAGCTCCCAGCACGGCTCCCTGCAGATCTGCAAGTACCACTCTCTCCTTAAGGTCACGCCTCAGAATTCAGAGTCGGAGGAAGAAACATACTGTGTGGACCACTGAGTCCCAATCACTGCGGTAGGTCCTCAGGGATGTTGGGAGGCTGGCCTCCGCCAGGAACCCAGCTGTTAGTGAAGAGTTGGGATGAAGACAGAGGACCAAATGGAGCTGGTTGGCCAGGGTGAGTGCACGAACAGAGAGGCACCTTCCTGTCCCCCAAGTTCCACTGCAGTTAGTGTTGCCTGTACCTGAGCTAGGTCTGGCAAGAGTCAGTTCAATAAACATTACTGACAATCAGCTGCAAGCTATTTGTCCCATTGTACTAAGCGTAGAGTTTACAGAGAATTCTAATGTACAAAACCTTTCCTCAGTGTCAGGCCTCATTTTTGCAGGTGATGATGCCTCTATATTACCTCCTTGACCCCATGTTGATAGGCTGGTTTTTTTGTTCTCTCTTCTCTGGCCTGAGCTTCTGGCCCACTGAACCCTTTCTTGTCTCCTAGCCTTTATACTAACCGTGCAGCCTATTAGTATGACCTGCTGTGGTAACTCAGAATCTTCTTCCCTTGATGGGCTTACCCCCAGACCAGACCCTTTGCTTTCTCAGACACATCACTCTTCTGTAGGGCTCTGTTTTCTGTTTCCTTTGCCTTGAAATACCCCCCAGTCCTCTCTAATCCTACCGCCTGGTCTCCACATATTTTCACCAGCCCAGGAGCCAGGAGAGTGATGCCACAAGAGTGAAGAAGAACAAAGGGATGGCTGCTTGTCTGCAAACACGCACGTGTGTACACAAGTTGACTGTCTCTAAGTTCCTCCTGTCTTTACACATGGGGCCACTTCTCTCCCACCTGCAGATTTAGCCCTGTCTGGGGTGTCGAAGTCAACTAAACCTCAAGGTAAGTCAACCCTGGGCCTGCCTTGGGATCACCTGTTGCATGGATGGGAGTCTGGCCACTAGGCTTTGCCTTAGTAGTAGTGAGCAGGCCCCTGCCTTTACAGTCATGTGGTAATTTAGTTGCTGCCATAACCCCAATTTGAGTCCTCAGTTCCCTTCCTCTGTTTGGTCCATCAGCAGCATCTATCACAGCTGATCACTCCCTCCTCCTGAACTACTTTCTTCCCTTGGCTCCCAGGACCTAACCCATGCCTTTTCTCTTTACCTCACTCCTGGCTCCTTCTCAGTCTTCCTTCCTGACTTCTCATTATCATCTGGACCTCTGCATTCTCCCGTATCTCTGGACTGAGTCCTCAGAACTCCCTCTTCTCTACCTACATGTCATCCTTTGATAGTGTCATCTGACATCAGGACTTTAAATTTCATCTCTACACTGAAAGGGCTCAAATTTTTACCTCCCACCCAGGCCTCTTCTCTGAACTCTGGTCTCATACATGCAACTGCCTAGTTGACATCTCCATCTGGATATTTCATAGCATCTCAGACTTAACAGGAACAAAACTGAGCTCCTGATACTTCCTCCTTAACTTCCCCCTTACATAGTCTTCCCTATTTCAGCAAAGGCAACCCCAGGCCTGATGAAAACCCCTGAAGTCATTCTGAGTTTCTGCCCCATTCCCCGACCACCTACCCGCCCCTATACCTCACATCCAATCTTTCAGCAATGCCCTTTGGTCTTCAACATATTTACAGAATTGAACCAATTCTTACCACGTCCACTGGCACTACTGTATCTTGCCACAACTGCTGCAGTGCACTCCTAACTGCTCTCCCTGTAGAGAAGATCCTCTGTAGTATAGTTTAAACACAAAAGCCAGTTTTCCTTTTAAACATATGTAAGATCATGTCGTTACTCTGCCCCAAACCCTCCAATGGATTTTCATGAAGATCAAAGTCCTTCGTGTCTACTCTGGCCTATTGCCTCTTACCATTTATCTTGCTTATGCTGCTCCAGTGTGACAAGCTTCTTTTCCCCTCCTCCCACTGGTCTCCTGCACTGACACCTTAGGACCTTTGCACTCACTGCTGCCTCTGCTGTGAAAATTGTCTTCCCAAGTATCTTCCTGCGTCTTTGCTCAAATGTCACCTGTTATAGCTGGATATTCTTAGACCAACCTATTAACAATTATAACTCCCCAGACCCCAGTGCTCTCTATGCCCATACGTAGCTTTCTTTTTCTCTAGAGCACTTAGGACCATTGGATATATTTACTTTACTTATCTCATTGTTTATTGACTGTCTTTTCCCAAGTGGAATGTAAGCTCCATCAAGCCAGGGTTTTCTGCCCGTTTTGTTCACTGCTCTATCTCAAGAACCAGAATAATTCCTGCCACACGACACATATTCCAAAATCATCTTTTTAATGAACTAGTGAATGAACACTCTATCCTCAGCTCACGTGTCTTTCTGGCAACCAAACATAATAATCCAAATGCTTATCAGACAACGTCATGTTGACTTGAAAACCCAACACATCCACAATGGCAGCTCATTATCTTCCTGACCCCAGCCCAAACCTGGTCTCTCTCCTTCCTGTGTCCCAGTCTCAAAGTGCCCATCACCATCCACTCAACTGCACAAGCAGAAGCTGGAATCCTCTTTGATGACCTCTTTCCTCCCCCTACCATCTAACTTACCAGAAGTTTTATTTATTATATCTCTAAATATCTGTGAACATGTTGAATGTTGATTTCTCTACTTTCTGACCCACATTTTTCTAGTTCACATCACTGTTTTCCATCCTAACCAGTCTTCCTGCCTCCTTTCTGGCCACCAGAGTAAACTTCTAGCCCTTTTCTGATCTTGTCCCTTTTCTTCCTAAAATACTTCAAGGGCTCCCCATCACCCTTAGGATGATGCAATTTACAAGATCCTTCCTGATTTGTTCCTTGCTTACCTCTGTTAACTCTCGCCTCCAGAAGTTTTCAGATAGTATTTCATTTGTCATCTGACTGAAATGTTCTTTCTCCATTTCTTTGCCTAGCTATCACCTACTATTTTTCAGTTCTCAGCTATCAGTTCTTTCAAGAGGCCCGCTTCTCTGCTTTCATGACACCATGCGCTTCCCCCACAATGACCCTGACCTCACTCTATGGTACCTGATGTTCACCTGTCCACAAGCTCTGTGAGAGTTATGACCACAAATAGCTCATTCATGGTGGTATCACAGGCACTCAAAAAAAAAAAAATGTTGAGTGAGTAAACAATATTAAAATTCACATGGAGATGGCGTAGTCATACTTTCATGAGCATTCCCACTAACTACAGCTGAAAATACTGGATATTAAAAAGTAACCAGAAGAAGACTCTGAAAGACAGAACAATGTAGAAGAGCTAGGGACCTTGGGAGTGATGAGTTCCCTGCATTTTCTTTTGCTCCATTGATCTCAGACTTGGAACTGAAGAAGATGGCAATGTGGAAATACCATTAGCAACAGAGTATTTAAAAAGCCCCAACAAACCCTGTTCTCTTTAGTCAAAGGACCAGGGTAGGGGCAGCCTAGAAAGGCAGAAGATGTTTAGACAATAATCTCTCTCCTCCAAATGAATACCAGAAGAATTATAGCCCAACTGCCAGCCACACCAGCAAAAGCCAAAGAGAGAGCCTAGACTTCCACCCTCACAAAACTGTGATGAGGTGACTCCAAATCACCACCAAAGTGGTATCAGGGAAGGCAAAGTAGGGAGCTGGGACTTTCATTGTTGTTGGCCAGTGATGAGCTCTGCCACTCCTCCCTTCTTTCCTTCCATGGCATCATGATCATGAGGGGAGCCTAGACTCCCACCACTGGCCAGTAGTAATGAAAATACCCAGCCTTACGGGCATCAGTAGAGTGGGGACACTGGACATCTAACTCCACCTGGCAATAATGAGGCAGTGCACCCTTTTCTCCCCACAGGGAGGTGTCCAGAAACTAAAGTTTACAAGAGATTTAAAGTCTTATAATAGGATTAGCATTATCTGACAAAGGTTTTCAGGCAGTCATGATAATAATGCTTCAATGAGCAATCATGAACACACTTGGACCACATAAAATATGGAAAACATATAAAAAATAGGGGAAAAAAGCTTAGTGATTGGGCTCAACATCAGAATGGAGGGGTCCGTGGCAAGAATCAGTGAGCTGGAAGAGAACAATAGAAAATACGCAATAAGAAAAACAGACCAAAAAAACTGAAAACAAGTTAACTGAGCATCAGGGACCTTTGAGACTATCACAAAAGATCTAATACTCATGTCACTGGAGTTCAAACAGAAGAAGAGAAAAACAAACTGAGGGCTTCAGAGGGGGGGGGGTGAGGGATTGGGATAGGCCGGTGATGGGTATTAAGGAGGGCACATATTGCATGGTGCACTGGGTGTNGGGGGGTGAGGGATTGGGATAGGCCGGTGATGGATATTAAGGAGGGCACATATTGCATGGTGCACTGGGTGTTATTATGCAAATAATGAATCATAGAACATTGCATCAAAAACTGGGGATGTACTGTATGGTGACTAATATAACAAAATAAAAATTATAAAAAAAAAACAAAAAGAGAAAAAATACTCAAATATATAATGACTGAAAACCACACAAATTTGTCAGAGACACAAACCTACAGATTCAAGAAGGTGAGTAAACCTCAAACATAATAACCCAAAGAAATCCACACTAAGACCAAGAAAACATCTTGAAAGCAGCCAAAGGAAACAACACCTCATCTATAGGGAAAAACACTGAGATTGCTAGATTCCCCCCTCTCAACATGTAGTGCTTTTAGAATTCTCCTAACAGCTTCTGAGCAGCGATGATGCCCGCACCCGCTCCAGGTAACACTGAGTTGTATCAGTCTTTAAAATGTCAGCTTCTCTGCATAATAACAGAAAACTTCATATCATCTCTGCTTTAATTTGAGGAGCTCCAAAGACAGCTTCTTGATGGGGGCTGGTCTCTGGAAATAACCAACCATGTGAATAGAGAGTGGAAATTTTCAGCCTCCCACCCGACCCCCAACTTCTAGGGAGGGGAGAGATGCTGGAGATTAAATTCAGTCACCAATGACCAAGGATTTAATCAATCATGCCTACATAATGAAACCTCTATAAATCTAGAGAGCTTCCAGACTGCTGAATGCATTCAACATGTAAGGAGGGTGGTGGGGGACCCTAATTAACTCCACAGGAATAGAGGCTCATGCACTTCAGACTCTTCTATACCTCACCCAAGGTACTTCTTTATCTAGTAAATGATCAAACCTCTTTCAGGCTGTGGAAATTCACAAATCTGTAGTTGGCTGGGCAGAAGTGCGAGTTGCCTGGGCACTCCATTTGCAGTGTGCATCTGAAATAGGGGCAGTTTTGAGGGACTGAGCCCTTTAACTTGTAGGATCTGATACCAACTCCACATAGTGTCAGAATTGGAGAATTGGTTGGTGTTGGAAGACACCATATATCTGGTGTGAGAGAGTTTCAAAGAATATACTAAAAAGTCTCCCTAAGCTTCTATTCCAAAAAACGGATTCCGTCACATCTCCATAAACAAATTGGATCTTATAAGGACTCCACTAAAATGTGTGTTTGTGAGTGTCCTTCTACCCCATTCTGGGCCCCTCAAATTATCATATGCCATTACTGTGATCTAACCTGGGAGAAAGCTGAAATGTCATCAGGCAATCATTAGATTATGCTTTCCTTTGATGCTGAGATTTTGAGGATTGAAGAATTATAGTGCCATTGACACAGTAGAAAGGTGTGGTCCTGGAAGGTAATCAGCTGGAGAAGCAGGGCAGCTCCTCGCCCTTCCCTCATCCCTCACCCTACGCATCTCCACCATCCAGCTCTTCCTCAGTTGTATCTTCTCATAGAAAGTTGGTAAATATACATAAATGTTCCCTTGAGTTCTGTGAGCCATTCAAATGGTCAAACCCAAGGAAGGGGTCATGAGAACTCCAATTTACGGCCAGTTGGTCAAAAGTGCAGGTGATAACTTGACTTATGTTTGGCAACTGAAATGGGGGCAGTCTTGTGGGAACTGAGTCCCTCACCTGTGGCATCTGATGCTATCTCCAGGCAGATGGTGTCAGAACTGACTTAAATTGTGGGACATCCAGCTGGTGTTTGCTGGAAATTATAGAAAATTAAGAAAAAACCCCACACCTGGTGGCCCAAAGTATAAAATTGAGAAATATTATTCTTTCAATAGAAAAACAGAGCTTTCCTTTACACATAAAGTGCTTGTAGTTGTTGCTTTGTTTCATTTTTTAGGCACAGAAAAGTGCTATTCAGTAAGTATGTATAATTTTAATTTCAAACTTTCCTGCCTCTCTATGAAATGATTTAGGGTAGCTTACAAAAAACAAAAAAATTAATAAAATAGGAATAAAAGAGGGTAAATCACAATGAGAAGGAACAAAGCAAATAACTGGACCATGCAGATTTAGCAGACAGGCCTCCTCCCTGCCTAACAGAGAATGAAATGTGAAGAATTACCAATTTTTATCACATGAAAGGAAGGGACAGAACAGCTCCTCAGAAGGGGGTCCTAGAGCTCCCTGCATATTGCTATTGCCGGGCAGACCCGCACAGAGGGAAGGGTGTACTGTAATGGGCTGTATCCTGTCCTCTTTGGTGTTTTCACAGTAAAGGCAAATGTAACCCTTAATAAAAGTCAAAGGTATAACATTAAAAGTAAAATCTATAATGTGCTTGACAAACGTGGATTTCAAGTGTTGTAATAGCACTTAGACTATACCTTACATTATGTCCCCCAAATAGAATCATTTTGATTGGGAATTTTGACTTTTGTTTTTAACTAAGCTCCATGCACAGCATGGAGCCCAATGTGGGGGCTTGAACTCAGCACCCTGAGATCAAGACCTGAGCTCGGATCACGAGTTGGACGCTCAACTGAATGAGCCACACTGGTGCCCCTGATTGGGATTTTGATAGGAGTTGGCTGTTAAATGGTTCCAGAAGTTATTTTTTGGCTCGGGGCCTGGGATCAGAGTGTCTTATTCTGATCATTAAGGACAGATTCCAGGAACTGGGCAAGGAGTTGGCAGTGCTAAAGTTCTAATATGAAATATCACAGCCTCTAGTCAGAATTCTTGTCAAGATGTATTCTCTTCTGCTTTGATGGGGAGAAGAGGCCATAGGATGCCTGCACTCAGGACAGTTGGGGTTTTCCTCTCAGAGCTGAGCCAGAGATGCATGGAGATGCCTTCTGGGGCCCAGAGGAACATGGCAGAGATGGGAGAGAAAGTTTCCACCTGCAACAGAGGAGGTGGTACTAACTCATCCACCAGGACCCTGGCAGTGCGGCTCTGGAGGACAAGTCAGCCCTCCACCACTGAGGAAACTGACTTCCTGCATGTTATCTAATCACACCTGTGTAGGAGCTGGAGAACATCCCCCAGCAAAGGTGTGGCTGCAGTGAAAAACACACCTCGTGGACATCCAAGTCGCTGCCCCAGCTGCTGAGCTGGGAAATTCATTCCCATGTTTTGCTGCTCCAATAACTGAACAAGTTAGGAGTACTCCTGCCGGCCGGTTCCTGGGACACGCAGGACTTGTTGGAAGCAGATGCTGTCAGCCCCTGCCCCGCACCCCCAGCCCCCACAGCTTTGCCTAACCTTCCTGAGACTGCCGGAGGAGGTGTGGGGCAGTCCCCCCTACCGTCCTCCTCACTCCTTCCCTGGGGCTAAGGCTGCCCTGCAGCTCTCCGAAACTTCACCTCGCTCCCCGTTTTCTCTCACACAACCATGTCTCCTACTAGAATCTGTGCACATTTAGTTCCGCCCTGTCCTCTGCTTCTCAGAGGACCCGAGCAAACACAAACAGCAATTTCTGTTTTCACCAACAAATTCTGTTGGGAAATTTTACCAAATTCCAACAACAAAATTACAGCAGGTCCATGTTTCTCATCAGAGGAACCTGCCCAATTCACTGTTCTGTTTTGTTTTTTTTAAGCTAGATTTTGCCATAGAAGAATACTCATCCTTCCGTTCCTTATGGTAGAGGGATAAGCAACTGATTCATCTAAAATAGTATCAAACTCTTACATGTATAAGAAAAATGTGTCTGGCTATGCCATAACCTTGCTTAACTATTAAGGGGTTTATTTTAAATGTATAGTTTAATCCCCAGCTGGGCCCTGTTTTCAGGAAGAGAGATCGATGAAAGAATGCTCAGTGGATACTGCAGAGTCTTAATCTCCTTCCTCTCCTCTCCCTTCTTTCTTTTTGGCAGCACCCTCATCGCAAGGTCCATGGCATCTATTCCAGGTGCTCGCTCACAGAAGGGAATTAATGTTTGTTGAATGAATGAAGGAGAAGCTGTATTGGAGTATACGGTTCCTTTCAGAGCCTAAATATTCAACAGGAGGTTACTGAGGGTCTAGTAGAACATTTGATAAGCATATGTCCATAAGAGTTTGAGATGTTCGGCAGGAGATGGGTATATAGTTCCTATAATGTTCCTATAAGGTCAGTAATAGATGTTGTTGAAAATTCTCATCTCAAATGTCTCTGCAGAGTCCTATAAAAATCCCTCCTGCATTTCAAAGTTCAGAAAATACTGACCCCATCCTTCAGCACAGAGGGCTCCCATGGTGACAAAGTATATACGAAATAAAAGAAGGCAAAGGCCGTTTGTCTTTGCTTATGTCAAATGGAAAAACAGGGCTTCTATTCTCTTAATTATTCAGCTGCTACAGCTCGACCCCAAAAGTCTATCATTCAGTCCTTTCTCTTATATAAGATGCTTTTTGTTTCCACGTTGGGACTGACGTATAACTTTCTTCTAAAAGTAATCTTTGTTGTTGTTGTTGTACCTGGAAATAGATTGGGCTTTCCTCCAATAGACCACGAAGGTCAAGAGATATGGTCTAGAGACTTCTCTGTGGTTGCTTAATAGAGACGTCATGCAGACACTTGCAAAGGAAGGTAAGAGCCCTCTCAGGATTGATTAGCAGCTCAAAATGTGGTACAAGAGAGGTTATTAAATCCTGCCCCTCATGACTTCATTATAGGTTGCTCATGACTTCATTATAGGTTGCTCATATTGTCAGCCAACAAACTAAGTCATAGACACAATTAAATCCCTTCACTAGTTTCACTGCCCTTATTATTTATTCCTGCTAGCAACTATATTCCCTGACATTTTCTTTTTAAAATGTATGAGTGAAAACTACAACCTCATAAACCAGGTATTTTTTTGGATTTTCACTTCCTTTGGGAAATGACAGTTTGGCTTATTTTTCTACTTCTCAGTGGTCCCAAGAAGCTCAGAGCGCCTCTTCCTAGAGGCCCATTTCAACATACCTGCGATCTGTGGGGTACAGTTCCACAGTGACCACATCCAGAGAGTTCCAGGCCGAGATGGTCAATCCGTTATACAGACACAGCATGCCTACCATCATGGACTCACTGCTGCCCAACCAGAGGAAGAAACAGCTGATCCCGGAAAGCACCATCGAGCCACCTGCCAACAAAGCAGACAAAAGGGTGCCATGTTTCCCATCATCTTAGGAGAGAATGATCCTTGGGTCTCTGACATCTCTCAGTAAAACTGAATCCCAAGGGGAAGCTGTGGCCTGGACTCCAAAAGTTCAGGTACAGGTAGCCTCACCTGTATAGAGGTGTGCCTCTCCAACTGCCTTCTGAACGCAGCAACATGAAATGCACTTCGTCAATTACTCAGTTACTTAAGTGGAAAAACATACGTTAGTCACACATAATTAGTTCTTCAGTCTGTCAACTCATGGAAGCTGCTCAAATGAAATGTAATTAGACATAATTTTCACTGAAATTTAGCCCTAATGAAAGGTCTTAAGGGATTTCTCCTCATCTCTGTGGGATGCAAATCCCTAATGGGGCAGGGAGTACAGTGGGAACCAGGCTCCCCGGAGACGGCAAGGGCAGCTCTTTTATTTTACGTGAAACCAAGCACATACCTAGCATCGTTAAGCGCCCAATTCTGTCCATCAGGAGAGCAGACACGATGTTGCCTGGCAACACTGCCAATGTCCCCAGGAAGTTGACAAAATAAATCCAGTAGGCACTATAGTCATCATCGAAGGTAACCTGGCATCCCGTCTTGTTGTGCAAAAATGAGCAGTTTTGAAATTCACTATCAATGAATTTATACGGCTCAAAATCTGTGGACACAAAGACAATTCATCAAGCTCTTTACACTTGTGCACCGGTCTAAGAAAGCCAGTTAAGAATTCAGGAAAGAAACATCGCATTGTAAACTTGAGGGCTTCAGGGCCTGGTCAAAGCACAGGGGCTAGTCTAGAACCTCACATTACAAAGTAGCTGAATGAAGGATACCTTTGTTGAATAAAAAAACACATTAAAGGGTCCAGTTATTTTCTGATTTCTTATGGTTGGCCGTCATAATTATATTACTTGCTTACTCCTTTATAGTGTCACTTTGTTCTAATTATCATGTTACATAAGTACTATCATTATAGTACTAATAGCTTGCATACTACAATTACAAAAACAATTTGTTTCAAAATGTGTATGAATCAGCCTTATCATTGCTATTTTATGGGACTCTGAGGCAAAGAGAACGAAAAGGATTTTCGTTGGGCCCATGAGGCTGGATATAGAAGTTGAGGTCAAAGGGGAGGACGCACAAAGGAGTAAGAGTCGCCCTTATCGGAAGGTCGCTAGCATTTGCAGCTGATTTTTTTTTTTCCTTGAACTTGGACCTATCCAAGGAGGGGTTGCAGAGGAATGGTGGGTTCTGCTAAAAGGCAGTGGGAATAAAACTGTTATTTTCCTTGCTGATCAAGACCTGTCTAAAAAGCTGGTTTTCTGAGGTTGAATGGGTTAGAAGATAGTGACAGCACTGTTTTAAAAAACCTGAAGACACCTGGTTCCACTTTCCTTTGGAGCTGGGCAGAGCTGCTTCCTGTCTGAGCACCAAGAAGGCAGGGTTGGCAACAAGGTAGCGCTATACTCCTACCAGTGATGGGCTCTTATTTTGGACTCAAAGGAGGGTAGAGGTAAGAAAACATGGGCTCTGCAATCAGATAAAACTGGTCTCAAAAGTTCGCTGTCACCAGGTCTAAGAATGTGGCCAAATTACTTAATTTTTCCAAGTCTCCACTATTATCTCACCAAATGAGATAATGAATGATGTCTAATGAGAGTAGGAACCAGCATATAGTAGGTGCTCAATCAGTTTCCCCCCTACTCCTCTTTTCCCCTGGGGAGTTTTCCAAACTCCATTACCAGGATTGGACTCAAAAACTATTTGATTAGGCAAAGCCAACATAATATGTTGTCCATCTCTATTCACTATAGCTCAGGCATGATCACTTAAGTAGACATCAAATTTTGAAGCCAGATTTATAAACAAACAAACCACAGGGTAATTTTTTTCTTCAAACAGAGGGGCCCTCCAAGGAGGGGCACCTGGGTGGCTCAGTGGGTTAAGCATCTGCCTTTGGCTCAAGTCATGATCCCAGAGTCCTGAGATTGAGCCCCTTGTTAGGTTCCCTGATCAGCGGGGTGTCTGTTTCTCCCATTGCCCCTCCACCCACCTGTGCTCTGTTTCTCAAATAAATAAATAAAATCTTTAAAAAAAATTACTCAAAGGATTTTTTTTTTTTTTAGACAGAGAGAGAAATTGTACACACACGTGAGCAGGGTAGGTGGGGGTGGGGCAGAGGGAGAGAGAGACAATTTTAAACAGGCTCCATGCTCAGTGCGGAGTCTGACACTGGACTCAATCTCATGACCATGGGATCATGATCTGAGCCAATATCAAGAGCCGGATGCTCAAACCGACTGAGCCACCCAGGTGCCCCAAGGTTTTTTTGTTTTTGTTTTTAACTCGGAACTTCAGCAAGTCCCAGTTGCATTAAATCCGACAGAGACCAATAATAAAAGATTAACTATGATCCAATCTGATTAAGGAAATCCATTCCTTTACACTTCAATATCTACTTTCCCCATAAGCCTCTGCCCACACTATCACAACGGTATCAGGTTTCTGCCAAGAACTGGGCCATGTGAAGAGGCCCCAGGTAGAGCTAAGTAGCACACGTACCTGTGTTGTCGAAAAGAGTGTCAATAAATGTGCAGTTCTTGAAGTAGGTGTTCACTGAAGTCACATCCTCAAAGACGCAGGCCTTAAACAGTGAATCTTTGAAAGTTACAGATTTGAACTTCATCCCTACAAATCTGCCCAAAACACACAGAGAAAAATTCTTATCAATGCCTGTGTCCATCAGGGTTGAGAGATCTGTCCACCACAGCCTCTCCAGAAAGACATTAGCCTCCAGATCTTCTAGGCTCTTAGATTCCCCCCTTTTCCTCATGCAGCCTGTCCTTTGGCTATCTCCTGGCTCACCGAAATTATTTTCCAGCAGAAGAGCTGGCGTTCAAGAGAACTTCATTCAGCTTTGGCAATGTTGGTAAAAGACTGTGGAGGATGCTACTGGAGGTAGAGAGTTTGGAGATTAACTGTGGCTACCGATTCCTTATTTTTCAATCCTACCCTCTTGCTCTTGATCATATGCCTTTATTTGAAAATTCTCTATTTGAGGTTAATGGCTCTAACTTAAGAATGTGCTCCCATGCTCACTCTTTATGAAAGTCTGTTTCCTAAGCTAAAAATTCAGGGCTTCATTCTTATACAGGGATTTCTGGTGATTCTGAAGAGAGAACATGAGAATTCTGCTTCATTTATGTGAGGAATGATGGACCTGGGGCTCATAGAAAGAAACTCATAGGTCACTCTACTTTCCATGAATATTTTTCTTCTCAAAGCCAACAGGTCTTCCTTGAACCAAGCAGCGTGATGAGAGAGCTCTGCTTATTTGTGGAAAAGCATAGAATAATGAAACCTGCTCAGATACCTTTTTGGGTGCTGCAAGGGGGGGATTCTAGATGGTGAGATGATAACAGTCATGATGATCCTAACATCTTAAAAGAGTCTGCAACTCAGATCTGTCTGTGTTGGTAAGAACTCCCAGAAAACATGGATCGATAGTCATCATTGCGTCTCAGTAAGCTACTGAGAGACCATGAACATATACTTAGCCAGTCACTGACAGGAGAATGCTTGTTCAAATGGAGAATAGGTTACTACACCAAATACCACTCAGGGCAGAAAGGGTCTGAGCGTCCCAGGCAAGCAAGCTGACTGACTTAAAAGCTATAAGACCCTTTAGTACTTTCAAAATTGTTCTCACCTTAATGCCTGATTGTTCTTGTCAGCTTGAAGTGCGCTGTGGCCTAACACACCACCATCTTAAAAAGTAATCTTATTTCAACCTCTACTCCAGGGGTCGGGAGTAAAACCATCTAAACCGTAAATTTATCCATTAAAGAAGGGTAAATAATGGCTTTTTTTTTTTTTTTTTGAGAGAGAGAAAATGAGTGAGCAGGGTAGGGGCAGAAGGAGAGGGAGAGAGAATCCTAAACTAGCTCCACACTGAGTGCAGAGCATGACATGGGACTTGCTCTCACGACCCTGAGATCAGGACCTGAGCTGAAATCAACAGTCAGACACTTAACCAACTTAGCCACCCAGCTGCCCTAATAGTGGCACGTTTTAAGAATATTATCAATTTTCTGAAATAAAACTGAATTTAGAAAGGGAAAACCATTTAACGTTTTTTATGAATGGATAATATACAGCCCGAGTACACAGGGTACAGAATTGAAAACACCGAAAAAGGATAAAATAAGTCTTTTCCCAGCCATCTCCGAGCCTCCCAGTTCTTTCGCCCAGAGATGGCCAGTGTGGCCACTTTCCCATGCACTCTTGAGGAGCACTCGTTCATGGAGTGCCAGCAAAGGAGACGCCCTACTCTACACCTTTGGTTTGTTTCCTGAGAGCCTACCCCGGAGGCTATTCCATCCAGAGCAGTAGCACGGCCTCGAAAAGGGGTGCCAGTTTATGATATTGAGTAGAAAAGCTCTTTGTAAAAAATGAGTTCGCTAGTGGCATTTCACATTTCCCTGAAAGACAAACAAAAAAACGAATAAAAATTCTAACACCTTCTAAAATAAATATATATGTTTCACAGGGATTTTAATACTATTAAAATGGCTAATCCTTATATTGCTAATGTAAAAAATTTCCTAGGTGGTGACTGAAGAGTCAGCTTAGAACTTTAACAAGCGTCATTCAAAATATGTCAGAGACACAAACATATCAGACGTTTCTAATGGAGTAACAATACTTTTAAAAATAAATGAAGTAAATGTTTACCCTACCATTACAGAGCACGTGACTCTAAGGTTTCCGTGGTAAAACAAGCGCAGACTCGGGTTGGTATTTTAAGTGGGAGAGTGAAAGTGATCCTACATGGCTTGCATAAGGATTAGGCCCCTCGCGCAACTGCCAATTGAAACAATTATCTCCTACTTCATAATTCTCCCTTTCATTATACAAACCGTACGCCTCCTATAGAATTCTTTTTCATCCTTCCAAGTGGTTTTGCCCTGAAGAACTTTGTCCAGTTTTTTATAATTTTTACTTTTACCAGTTATGCCTTTGGTATAATTTCCTAAAATGATGTAAACCTTCAGGAGCTCACATCAGCCATTATTTGTTCAGAAAACAACTTACGCATAGAAACAAACGGCTTTGTTTGTCCCTTTCCCTCCCTGAAACAATGCACTGGAACCACCTTCCTGAGCCAGCTCTCTCTCCTTATCAAGAAGCATTCCCGGGTGCCTTGGTGGCTCAGTTGGTTAAGTGTCTGCCTTCGGCTAAGGTCATGATCCCAGGATTCTAGGATTGAGGCCCATGTGGGGCTCCCCTATGGGGAGCCTGCTTTCCCTCTTCCTCTGCCTGCCACTCACCCTGCTTGTGCTCACGCTCTCTCAGTCTGTCAAATAAATAAATAAAGTCTTTAAAAAAAAAAGATGCATTCTAGATTCCACCTTCAAAAACGTCCTTTGCTAACTTATTCCGTATTTTCAAAGCCCTGAACTTTGGGGAATCATTCCTGTTCTCTAAGGGAAATCTCCCTGATACAATGTAACGCTACTTCCTGATTCAGCCTAGTGGAGAAGGAAGGGCTTCTGCAAAGTGGTCCCCTTTCTCAGGGGCAGGAGACAGGCATCGAGTTACACTTTGGGTCCCTTCTCTGAAGTAATAACACCATTACCCATCTTATTTCCTCGTACTCCTCACTCTTCTCTTCCGTGACTTATTTCTGTGGCTTTCCAGCGTCTAAATTTTCTTTTCATACCAGTTAATTCTGCTACTTCACAAACGTGCAGCGCCGGTTTCAGAAGCAGTTTTAAGTCAAGGGCTGATACACATACACCCTTTCTTTTAAAAGCCCATTTGGAAGTGTTTAAATTCAGTTTGAAAATTACTAATGTACAAACTAAAAAACAACAGCAACAGCAACAAAAACAAGCAAACAGCAGTGTAAGATTCTGTGCAGTGAAGGCTAGGAAGAAAGACGTTTTTCAGAAGAGATAGCAGTTTAAGTTATTTCGAAGTTTCTGGACCTGCCATTGTCGTATTCCGCTCCCACGTGCAACTGATTTGCCATTGTAAAGTTAACACCTAAATTTGAAAATTTTTCTCTCTCGATCTTTCCAATGGGCAACACGTTCGACTGCAGATGTTTAATGACATCAGGGAACCACACAGATAATCCATAGTACCTGCAAAGACAAAGACACGGGAGTGTGTATGGGTATCAGTGCACCTGTTCAGTGACTGCCTCCCTGACATTTTCAGAGAGGCAGGGGTTCCTGGAGAAGCACTTGTGATTCTGATCAGCTCCCTGCAACATGAGGAATCATTGAGCCGTCATCTGTACTGCCCCCTTCCTGCCAGAGAGACGGCCTGGGAAGCCCCAGGGATAGCAGTCCTGCACTCTGCCTTTGGGCAGGGACATGCATCATACCAACACAGGGCTTCCTGACCCTGATGTTTTTTCTCATCACCCCAGGCTTCACTGGGGAACCCCATCCCCTAGTCTGGTGGTACAAACTCCTGGGGTCCAAAAATACTGAGTACTATTAAAGAATGACCTCTTTACTAATGGGGACTATTTCTCGCTTTCCACAGTACTGTGATACTGTTAGCCTGAGGGCAGAGATCCATTTCTCAAGTGGTTCAAGGCTGGGGAAAGGGTCATTTGGGTTATTATCTGAAAGTCCAGGTTATTTCCACTTTCTGCCTTACCCTCTTATGTACGATTCTAGCAGGTGACAGCTCAGTCACTCTGCTGTGCTCTTTAGTATAGTAGCCACTAACCACATGTGGCTACTGAGCAGTTGAAATGTGGCTAGTGCCGTTGCTGGGTAGTAGGGTAGCTCTATTTTTAACTTTTTGCGGAAGCTCCATACTGTTTGCCAGAGTGGCTGCACCAGTTTGCATTGTCACCAACAGTGCAGGAAGGCTCCCCTTTCTGTTCATACTCTCCAACATCTGTTCTTTCTTATGCTGATTTTAGCCATTCTGACAGGTGTAAGGTGATATCTCATTGTAGTTTTGATTTGTATTTCCCTCATGATCAGTGACGGTGCATTTTCATGTGTCTGTTCGCCATTCGTAGGTCTTCCTTTGGAAAAATGCCTCTGATCCAGCAATTCGGGTATTTATCCAGAGAATACAAAAATACAAATTTAAAGGGATACATGCACCCTGATGTTTATAGCAGCATTATCTATAATAGCCAAATTATGGAAAGAGCCCAATGTCCATTGACTGATGGATGGATAAAGAAGATGGGGTCTGTGTGTGTGTATACATATATGTACATATAAATGGAATATTACTTGGCTATAAAAATGAATGACATCTTGCCATTTGCAACAATGTGGATAGAGCTAGAGAGTATTATCCTAAGTGAAATAAGTCAGTCAGAGAAAGATAAATACCATATGATTTAATTATATGTGGAATTTAAGAAACAAACAAGCAAAGGGAAAAAAAAGAAAGAGAGGAAAACCAAGAAAGAGACTCTTAATTACAGAGAACTGATGATTACCAGAGGGGAGGTGGGCACGGGAGGGGGAAGAATGGATGAAATAGGTGATGGGGATTAAGGAGTGTGTTTGCTGTGATGAGCACCGGGTATTGTATGGAAGTGTTGAATCACTATGCTGTACATCTGAAACTAATACTATACTGTGTGTTAACCAAATGGAGTTCGAATAAAAACTTTAAAAAAATGTGGCTAGTCCAAATGAGATCTGCTCTAAGTATAAAATACCAAATTTGGAGACTTATGAAAAAAAAAGAATGTAAAATTAAGTCATTAATCACTTTTATATTGATTATATGTTGAAATTACACTACTTTGGACATAATGAGCTAAATAAAGTATATTATTAAAATGAATTTCATCTGTTTCTTTTTATTTTCTTTCGTGTGGCCACTAGGAGATTTAAAATGACATATGTGGCTTGCATTTTATTTCTTAGAGGTTGCTGCTCTAAGTTGGTGGTTCCCCAAGTAGGATCTCTGGACAAGCTCAGCATTGCCTGAAAACTTGCTACAAATGTACTCTCCGGTGCCATCCTGAACGGCTGCCTCAGAAACTGTGGAGGTGTGGTCCTCCAGGTGATTCTTCTGATGCACACTCACCTCAGCCTGAAGTGTCCCGTCTCTAATATCAGAGCCATGACAGTACCACCTTCCTGACCCTGGTTAAACGGGATGCACAGTGCCTCGCACATAGTGAGTGCTCAAAAGATTATTCAGTGTTGATCATCACCACTGCCAGCAGGATTTCTAGAACATCTCTGCCTTACGATTCCATAGATGTCCAACCCCTTCTTTCCATAGACCATGACTGAATCACTGTGGGTGTGTGAGTGGTGGCCGTTAAATCAGAAATGACTCAGGAATAGAACATCTACCACACTGCTCTCTACTCATATACTCGGGACAAAAATCTTCGGAAGTGGCAACAACGAGGGAAGCACGCTAGCCTGGAACACACATCATCAATGACATGGAGGAGTTTCAGCTAATTTTTCATTTATTCAGTGAACATTCACTGAATATCCACCAAATGCGAGGCACTGTGGAAACCACAAAGCTTAAAATGTGGTCATCAATAAATAACAAAATAAAAGCAAATCAGATATTACCATGTAAATCTCCACATCAAGAGTAGAACTTTTGACTACTTATCTTTGTACCTAGTTGAGTGTTTAGTACAGAATAGACACTTTTTAGCCTTCTCTGCCTTCATTGATCAATGTGTCTTCTAGAACTTGAGTGGGAATTACTTTACATATTCTGAATCAACCCTCTTAACTTGGAAATAAGGAAATAAAACTTGATAGTGTCTCCAAGTCACAGAGCAGAGTGAGGCCTTAGGTCCTCTGATCCACACTTGCCTTGTCTCTCCTTTTACTACCCCTCACGGCAGTACGAAAGATCGACCATCTTTGACCACTCACCCGTTTTAACTTAGGGATGTTTACAGACAGAATCTGCAGTGTAGATGTCAGGCTCTACTAGGGCGTTAAGGGCCAACTGACCTGAAAGTGTAGGGTATTATCTAACTGCCTCTTTTAAACAGTAAATTATGCAAAATAGAGTTGGACACAAATATTCTAAAGCCACTAGCAAATAAAATTCTGATATTTTCTTCCCACCTCCTCTTTTCTTAGAACACATATATGGTGGTTTCATCCATTCAGTAACTGCTTATTGAACACTTACCATGTGCCAGGGGCACATAGCAGTGAACAAAATAGTTTAAAATCCCTGTTCTCACAGAGCTTCCCCAGAGGGGGAGACAGAGCTTTATTCTCTACAGAACAAAGAAATGTTTTGTATATTAGAAGATGGAAGGTGCTCTAGGGGAATAATAGGGCTGAGGAGGGGGTAGGGAGTGCTGAGGGGCTGCAGTTAAGGAAGTGCTTACGGAAGGTGACCCTGAGAAGCTGACACCTGAGCCAAGTCTTAAAGACGTGAGGAAATGAGCTGGGCGATGTCTGGGGAGCAGTGCCAAGGCAGTTCCCTGAGAGGGGAACGTTCTGGCATGTTCAAAGAAAAGCAAGGAGGCCAGTGTGGCTGGTGCCGAGCAAACAAGGAGAGAAGGGTGGAGAAGCCATGGGGAGCAAATCACGCACAGTCTCGTCAGACTTTCCAAGGACTATTGGTTTCGCCACCCAGCATTAAGACAAAATAAGGTAAGTCATGTATAAAAACTGTCATGGTTGGCAAATCTAAACTGAAATAAATAAAAAAATCTTTCCTAACATATTAACAGCATCAAACAGCGTAGGAAAGGAGAGCTGCGTGACTGGAAGTTACCGTGTGGAAATGTAAAGATTTCACTCACCAAGAACTGAAATATTACTTACCCAAAGGACAGGGTGAACCAAACAATTGTAAGCTTTATTGTATTTTCCCTGACTGGGTAGTTGAAACATCTCATGAAAGTCAACCAAATCTGTGAAATATTAAAGAGTTAGTTTCCTTGTGTGGTTGTGCAGTGACCCACTCCCCAATCCCCTTCACCAATTATAAAAACACTGACTTTTCTTTCAGCCAGATTCATTGGAACTTCAAATGTCAAGGCTGAAGGCTCTAGGAAACCAAATACTGTAAGTTTCACTTTTTTAGCTTCCTGGAAGCCAATGGACAAAGTAACTTAAAACTTCAGTGTGTCCCAGCCCTGCCAAGACTTCTTGCCTAGCAACTTCCCTTCCCAAAGACAGAATGTCTTGGCTAGCCCACTTATCTCAGGGGGGTCCTTTCACCTGGTCCCAGTGCAGGAAAATGAGGTGTCCCGGACAGCAGGGGGCACAGCCCCACTCATGGAATGGTCGCAATCAACCCTGCTTCTGACCAATTGTAAAGACGACATGTTGGCTGGCGCTCAGGGCGGGTCTATTACTTACTCCATAGAGTTCCGTGCGGATCCGGACAAAACACCTTTTGTACCACGTCCCTGTGTCACTCTCAATTTCAATCAGCTCATCTATTTGTTTGGGGGTTTTGATTCTGTGGACCTGTAGAAAGCAACACAATGCCAAGTGCTGAGTTCTCTTCTCTGAAAGCCTATCATTTGTTTTGAAATCCTCCATGAATTACATGGAGGCATTATTTTGTGATACTCTAGATTTTTTTTAAATCACAGAGGTGTTCTTATTACTCAACAAATTACTTTTGGGAGGTTTCTTCTTCTCTACTCATCAATGTTTGTTTGTTTGTTTGTTCATTCATTCATGGTCACCCACTGGGTACCAAGTCCAGCACTAGACGATGGAAATGCAAACAAAATATCACATACTCTCAGCATTACCATACAAAGAAAAAAAGCTCTAATGGAGATCTATACTGGATGGGGGAGATGTATTTTACAGAACACCCAAGTTAACTTGGGAATGAGAAAAGCCTTCACGGACTGAATCTGAGCTAGGACTTACGGAGAAGTATGTCATTTGTCATGTATGTAAACCACTTGGAGGCCATTCCAAGTGTGAGAGCTACCATGTGCAAACATGTTGAGTTGTGAGAGAAAACAAGGTACTGGCCAACTACAAAGACTTCTGGATTCCTGAAGAATAGTCCAAGGCCAGGGGGGCAGTGAGCCATGAGAGCTGAAAGAAATCAGTGGCAGTAAGGTCAAAAGTAAGGAAAAACGAGGAGTGATATTTAGGATGAAAATAATAGGACAGAGTGATTCCTTCAATATTATGGGGATAAAGGGTTGAAAGAAATAGGGTAGTTCTAAGGTTTTCCAGTTTGGTGGTGCTGGTGGTATCTTCTGATAGAATTTAGTAAAAAGAAGAAGCTTGAAGACTTTTAAGGTGCTAAGTTCAGACTTAGAAATTCAGATTGGGAAGAACATAGAAAGATGTCCATAAAGGCCTTCGACATGTATGTCTGGAGCTCAGAAGAATTGTCCATTAGGAGATAGCTGGAATCAGCTAAGGAAAATGTATAAGGTTAAAAGAGAAATTAGCTAAAAATAGAGTCCTGGAAAACAATATTTAAGGTAGGGGCATAAGAAGAAGGGCTTAAAAAGGAGGGTTTGGAGAAATGCCTGCAGATTCACTGTGTTGTAGGCATAATAAGGAAAAAGACAAATTTGTCATGGTGGAATTGTGTAATGACTTTGAAAGTCACATAATAAATGACTCTGAGATTACCCATTCTTTGAGACTATTCCTTCCTGTTCTCACCTAATTGAGTAACAACATGGATGACCATGTGTGAATTTGGTAACTCAAACATTCTGGAAGAAAGCAGGTAAGTAGCACAGTGAGGCCCTGGAGAGACTCACCTTCACAGAAGATGCCTTTGATAAAGGATTTTTCCTCACCTGGCTAAGAAGGGTTAGGTGACATTGAGTATCTAGATGATGCCTCAAGATTCCTCCAGCCTTATGATCCTTTAATTTTAAAAAAATGCATCCTCTGTTGTGCATCTGCTTAAAAGATGGGCCTATTCAAAGACTTCCAGGTCCTCAATGAAGGACATTCATTACTGACTTTCATTTTTCCATTACATTGCATAAAAATTTTTGCTAATGAAGAATGTGTGATGATTTAGGTAAAGGCCAAACTGAAGTCTATATTTACCTTATGAAAAATGTGTTTCCTAAATAAAAATGAAATAAATAAATGTCAGTGGACTATTTAATGAGGGACTGCTTCATATGCTTTCACACCTATAGTTGATGTTATTTATAAAACCCTGAAGATCTTATTTATGTCTCCCTTATGTCTTACTGTATGTCTGCCTAAAGCTACTTCAGACAAAACATTATTAGTCTAATTGTATGACTGCCTATGTAAAAAGATTTAAACCATGGTTCCTTCCAAAAAATTCCATCCATCCAATTTTCACTAATTTAGACTGGCCTTCCCCACTGAGAATAGACTTGGTAACGGGGACGTAAGAACATTCCATGCAGAGCGAACGGCACACACAGAGCCAGTGAGTGCAACATGTCTACGTGAAGTGGGAATACGAGGAACCGAAAGATAAGCGTAGCTGGTGTGGAGAGAAAAATTTACGAATCCGGCCTTTTCAGAAAAGGTTTCCCCGCCCTTGGCATAGAAGAATCACTGAGAAGCAGGTACTCACCGAGAAGACTTTCTCAGGCTGACCCCGCGCTCTCATGTTTGTGTCATGAATTAATTTCAGGATCATCCACGCTTCATCATGTTTTCCAACCTAAGAAATGCGAACCGACCGTGAAGGGCTAAAAGTAAAACACTTATACTCCCTGATTTTCCAATAACCATCTTGTGTTGTCAGAGCAAATTGGGTGTAATTGCACAAATGGGATATCCCACTGGATCTCCTTAAGTACATGAGCAGTTCAATGCATGTGCCTAGAACTCAAAATAGCATCTCTGGCTACTAAAATTTCACGTACAAAAAAGTAGGACAAAGTCTTTTCACGGAGTGAAAAGTTACTTGCTTGAGGAAGAGCGTTAGTGCTTTCTGGCCATGAGGCAGATTTTTCACACACTTGTCTTTTAGAGCCTGTCTCCATGAACCAACCCCTTCAGGGTTCCATGGTAGCAGGGAAAACGTACTTCCCAAAGAGGCAAACACACTTTGCTAGAATTAACAAGGAACTTTTTTCAATGTGTGTGGCTCCCTCGAATATTCATAGTAATACATGTTACCTCCAACAAGAACCGTGGACTTTCAGGCATGAATGTGAGGGCCACCACTGAGGAGACACAGGGCAGCGCACAGACTATCACGAACACACGCCAACTATGAAACTGGTAAGCTGACCCCATGCTGAAGCTCCACCCTAGAAAAGAAAGAATGGAAGAGTGAAGGAGAGCGCCTCTCAGATGGCCTGCTGGGAAAGCGAGGACCACCCCCTCCCCATCACTGTAGGTGTCTACACTGCAAATGTATTAAGTCTTAATATCCACAGAAGAATGAGCCGATCTGGGCATTAGCCACAGTAACCAGCTCAACTTTACAACCACCAATAGCAGTGGTAAGAGAAAAAAACCAAAGGGGTCAGGACTTAAGTATGGGGGTACATGAGTGTTTCTGTACAATCGAATTCTAGGGGCCACGATAAATTAATTTGGAATACTTTTTGCAATAGACCTCTATGCTGGGACATGTTCTGTTTGCTCTTCCAGATCACTGCCCCTTCCCTCCCTCTTGCTGTGTGTTGGGAAGTGGACTGGTATGGAGGCATCAACTGGCTCCTGTGACCACTGGCTTCCATTGGGTCTGGCAAGGTGGGAGCAGCATTCAGGATATTTCTTTCCCTTGCTTCCCTTCTCCCTTCCCCTGGCTGGGTGGAGATTTTTCAGTGGGTATGCTCATCCCCTGGGACCTTCTCCTACAGCCACAGCTCTTGTCAGCTTCTGGCAATCACCCCTCCTGGTGCCCTTTGAGGCACAGGTAGGTACAAGATGCCCTCCTCCTGCTAGCTCCTGAGTGCTTTATTATTCCCTATTGGTTTCTTTTCATTATTTCCACATGACTCTTTATTGATCCCTTGTGAGGGTGTCGTTGGTTTCCTGCCAGGACCCTGACCAGTACGATTGTGAAGAAATGGCAGTATCTCTCCATATGCACATGTCATAAAACAGATCGAGACAATTTAAAATTTCTAAATAGTATTTTTACTATAATGAAAACAAGCATAATGGGATACAAACAGAAATCTCTTTAAGAACTAAGGAAAACTGCTGAGAATAACCAGGAATCCCACTGCCATAGTCCCTTAGTTAAAGCTAAGCGTAAGAACTAAATAAAAGCTGAAATGAAATAATAAGTAAAAAATAATATTCATAAAATTTAAATAACAGTGGGAAAAAAAGAACTAACAGGAAGCCAATATTTGAATGAATATAAAATGGTTGAAAGCTAAATTCAAACATGATTCTAAAAGAGAAATAATGAACAGTATCAAATCTAATTGAAAACAGAGAGAAAATATATAGAGACATACACGAATTTCATGAGACAAAATTTTAGTTTTTAGCAACACGTGGCATTTATAAGGCCTTTTGTGAACAAAAGTCAGGTGTTTTATACTGCATCCCCAGGACAGCAGTGTATTTATTCATTATTTACACAGAAGCCAAGTGAGATTCTGAGGGTGATGTAACTTCCTCAGGGCCACAAAGCTGACGTTACATATCAGCATCTTCTCCACCCGGACTTGAAGCAGAGTCGTGTACCACACCCAGCCTCATGTCTATGCACACTGGCTCATCGACGCAGAATTTGTTGACAAATGATACAAGCATCAGTGACATGCTACATCAATCAAATGATTAATAAACATTTTTTGGGAATTTAATACATACTATATGGATTGGTAAATTAACCACATCATAAACTTTAGGAGAAGGTCCANCAAAGGCAGAGGCTTAACGACTGAGCCCCCCAGGCGCCCCTGTTCACTTCACATTTGATCTGAAAGTTTCTTATAAAGAATATCTTTTTTTTTTTAGAAGCTCTAGATCATACTGTTTAACACACCAGAAGAAAAGCTGTAGATGGCTAAGTGAAGCAAATGCAAAGCTACAGCACAGGATTACATCACACTAGTGGATAGAGCTGGAAGCTTCTGGCACCAGAACAGGGCTCCCTCCCTGCCCAAAGATGTCCTCATCCCCATGTCCAGACCTGTGACCATGTGACCCAAATGACAAAGGTACCTTGAAGGTGGAATTCAGTTAAGGATCTTGAGGTAGACTGATTACATCATAGAGCAAGTTCCGACCTACATAAGTAGGAAAGCCTTTCATAAAAGAGAGACAGAGAGAAGGAGACGTGACGAGGGAAGTGGGAGCTCAGAGAGACATCTGAAGGTGCTGCAGTGCTGCCTGGGAAGATGTAGCCGGGGCCACAAGCCAAGGAATGTAGGCAGCTTGCAGAAGCTGGAAAAGGCAAGGGCTGTCTTCTCCCCTCCCGCCTCCAAAAGCCCTGCAAACCCATCTAGACTTCCAACCTCCAGCATTTTAGGATAATAAACTTGGGTGGTTTGAAACCAGGCAGTTCGTGGCGATTTCTTACACCAGCATTAAGAAAGCCATAGCCTCTCTTTGCAGTTACAGCTTACATGATTGACAGCAATTAAACTAAAGAAGTTCAGTTCTTCTCTATGAAACCTCAGGCTCCTGGCTTTTGCTTGGACTTCTCCGAAGGCCTCTCCAATGACCTGTCTCCTTTCTGACACCTGGTCTTAGAAATACAGCCCTTCACTCTCACTGCTCCCAAACATCACATCACTGGGGGAAGAGACTGAGTGCGATGTGATTCCATTTGAGCAGTTTTCCGCCCACGGAGGAAACTGGACTACAGACTGAATCTAATCCCAGAGGAGAGCTAGCTGGTCCAGAGGCCCCCTCTCCTCAGCTTAAAATGCAGTTTCTTCAGGTGTAGATTCTTCTGCCCAGCAGCCTAACTTTATCCTGATCACTGCGGTTCACATCCTTCTGTACTTCATTAGCTGTGAAGTGGGGCTCTGGGCCCCTGCTTGGTGTATGTGTGCGCACACGCACTGTGCTCTTGCTTTATATAAAGGGGGTGGGGTCCACTCTTTCTTTCCCCGTTTTTTGCAGTATGCTTTTCCCCAGCCTCCAAAACTCAGTTGTACCCCTCCTTCTGTCTCTCTTCAAATCTCTAGCAGTCTACTCTATTCCTTGCACTTGACACCCACCTCCTGTTTTCTTTGAGAACACAAACACAGAGAGAACTACATACATCTTACCTTCTCACTCCTGAATCTCCCCACCCACCTGAGCCTGTCTGCACCCTCTGCCTTCCCTCAGGAGCACTGGCAGTTGGTCTGTTGTAACCATTCCAAGGCCAGTCTGTCCTTGAGACTCTCTCTCCTCCTTCTCTCTCTCAATTACAGAACTGTAATTACCTGTCCCTTCTCTCCGGCTCTCATCATGGTGTTCTCTCACCTTACTCGATGGGTCATTCCATCAGCACACCCATCTCTGCCATCTAAGAAAAAACCCTACCTTGCCCCCCACATGCCTCTCTAGTTGCAATGCTACTCCTCTGTCCCCATTCTCAAAAGAATGGTCATGAGCAACTGTCTCCACTTTCTCACCCCAAATGGGCTTCTGCCCCCAAGTCCACAGAAGCTATGCCAGTCAAGGTCATCTGTCCTGCCAAATCTAATAGGCACTTCTCTATCCTCTTCTTACTCGAATTGTCTACATCATTCCATATAGCTGATCATTCTCTTCTCTTTGAAGAACTTTTTCCCTTGCCTTCCTCATCACGACATGTGCTGGTTTCTTTCCTACCTCATTGGTTTTCTTTCAGTTTCCTTAGTTGACTTTTTCTCTCACTAGCTCTCCAAAGTCGGTATATCCTAAATATTGATCGTCAGTCCTGTTTTCTGGATATAGGTTCTTTCTAGGCAGACTCGTGTATTTCTATGACTTTCAGCACCATCTATATGCCACTGTCTCTGACACATAGCCTCTTTCTAGTTCTCCAGAAACCCACCTCCACCCGCCTATTGACATCTTCACAGAGGTGTCTAATGGGCATCTCCGAGTTATTGTGTCCAAACGCAACTTCTGATTTCCTGCTCTGTTACCAAAGAAAACTCTTGTTTTTCTTTCAATGCTCCTGTTTCAGCCAATGATACATTGTCAGCCACCCAGATATTCATGCCTAAAACCAACAACTCATCCTTGATTCCTCTTTTGCCCTTACCACATTCAAGGTCAGATCTCTCCGCAAGCTCCACCTCTCCAACAGACCTCAAAGCCACCCACTTCTCCCCATCTCCCCGGCATCACCAAGCTTTGTCTTTGCATTTGGCATTTGCTCTGCCAGGACTGCTCTGCCTGAATATTTGCATACGTTGGTGCCTCCTTCCCACCTTCCAGGTCAGTTTAAATTTACCTCTTCAGAGAGGCCAAACCCTCAATTCCACTCTGTCACCAAAGCCTGTCTTACTGTTTCCACAGCACTTACTGCTATCCAAAGCTGTCAACTGCATTGATTTGGTGACACGTTTACTCTCTGTCCCTCTCTGCACTGGGAGAGTAGGAACTCTGCTTTTGTTACCCACCAATACATTCTCAGTGCCTATAGCAAGTCATGGTCCATAGACAGGTGCTCCTTAAACATTTACTAAATGAAAACACACCCACACTCTCTCACAGTGTGTTTGTGTGAGTTTTTGAACACGTGACAAATCACTGCAGGCTAATAAGACTAGTTTTCTTTTGACATTTTTAAAATTCACACTAAACAGCAAACCTTGATTTATTTTTTTCAAATTAAAGTAGTAATTTATATACTGTAAAATCTATTACCTTTTCAGATTACCAGTTCTATGAGTTTGATAAATGAATAGTCATGTAGCTACCATCATAATCAAGAGGCAGACTGGCTCCATCAGCCCAAAACATTCCTTCCTGCTGCCCTTTTGCTGTCAACCCTTCCTCCCTTGCTAGCCACTGATAACCATTGGTCTGTTCTCTGTCCCTGTAGTTTCACCTTTTCCAGGATGTCATCTAAATGGAATCCTACTGTACATGGAATCCTACTGTACATGGAATCCTACTGTACACAGCTTTTTCAATCTGGCTTTATACACTTAGAATAATCCATCCATGCAGATTGTTACACTTATCAACAGTTTGTTCCTTTTCACTGCTGAGTACAACTGCCTCGTGTGGCTAGATGACAGTTTGTTCACCTACTCACCATTTGAAGGACAGCTGGATCGTTTCCAGTTTTAGGTGATTATAAATAAAGCAGCTGTCAACATTTCAGTCAGGTGTTTTGTGTCCCAAAGTTTTCCTTTTTTCTTGGGTAAATACCAAGGAGTAGGTTAGTTGAGTCATAGGATAAGTTTATGTTTAGTTTTATAAGAAACTGCCAAACTATTTTCCATAATGGCTGTATCATTTTACATTCCCCTCACTTGTGTGTGATACTTTTAGCTGCTACAGATCCTTCCTACCACTGTTTTGTCTGTTTGGATTTTTTGTTTGTTTTTGCCATTCTAGTAGGTGTGTAATGGTATTCATCATGATTTTAATTTGCATTTCCCTGTTGCCTGGTGATCACCTTAATTTACTTTGTTTATTCATTCATATTTTCATTGAGTATCTATATATGCTAGTCACAATGCTCCACAAAGTGGAGGCTAGTAAGACTTCTTTTCTGCCCTCGAGGAGTTCTAGTCTAGGGGAAGAGGCAGAATAGTTAACAGATACAACAAACAGTCCCACGCGTGCTGGAGCAGGTTATGAAGAAAGTATGGTGGGAGTACAGGAGGAGCAGAGGTATCTATCTGAAAGAGTATTTTTGACAGAGCCCAAGCGAAATTTCTTTTCTGATTTGGGTCCTGAACAAAGAGCTAATTCTTAAGTTTCTAACATTCAAGTTAGAGATACAATCCAATTCAATACTTAAGAAGTAGATGAAAGTAGCCAAGACAGGTTGTGCCATACCTGGTCCCTAACTCTTTCCTTCTATATCACAACCATCTGACCTGGAGAAAGGGAGGATGAGCCTCGAGTGGGAGGAGGGAGTCCTAGAAAGGGAGACCAACGCTACTCCCCTTTTAGGACATGGCCCTGGGAAAGGGGATCAAAGACTGATGGATGATACTCTGTGTCCCGGATGAGGGACAGACACAGTGACAGTCTTGAGAAATGGCCCTGCAGATGCTTTGATAAACTAAAATACCATTATCTGGATCCAAAATGAATAAAAGAATGAAGTGGTAGAACACTGACCACCATAATTATTCAGTCATGAATTCCTGGGACCCCTCCCCATTTCGATTTCAGTATGGTTTACATCTGAATTTGAGAGTGATATAACACCTAAACCACCACCAGCAGGAAGCAGGGAGACATCAATAGGAATGAAGGACGAGAATATGAAACCAGGCCACATACAACTAGGAAAGTGGGTTGTTGCATTTAGACACTCATCCGCGCTTAGAAAAATGGATTATCTTAAATGAGTCCTCTGTTGGCACCATGCCTTTCTTGTCTTAAAAAAAAGTGATTCTTGGTGTGGGTGGTGGTTCTAATTGTCCTTTGGACTTTGTTAAAAAATACCCATTAAAATGTCATACTGAAGGATTTATCTACATATAATGTAAATTCCATGCAAGGAAGAACCTCAATTAGGGTATTACAGAAAGCGGTTACTGCACAGCGCTAATCAGTGTGGCGCTAATAAGAGCATTATGCATCTCACACAGTAATCAAGGCCATTTACAAGCCTCGAGCCAACGTGCTCTAGGACTGCAGAAACCAGTTGCCTCCCCAGTTGCACGACTGTCTGAAATCTTTCAGGGTGCCAAGGCAGAAGTATGTGATGCATGTGGAAGAAGAATGCTAGCTTTCATGCTCTTTTTTTGGGCTTAGTTTCTGTTGCGCTCGTGAATGAGTACATATTTTACTGATCTATCTTTGAGTACCAGTTTTGCAATATTTGTAGGACACAGTCTTTGGTAAGAAGGCAGTTATTTTTTTTTTAAGATTTACTTATTTATTTGAGAGAGAGAGAGAGCACGAGCAGGGGGGAGAGGGAGAAGCAGACTCCCCGCTGAGCTGGGAGCCTGACGGGAGTGGGGGGGTCCCTCCAGGTGCCCCAAGAAGGCAGATTTTAGGTGCAAGACACAGATTCAATGTTCTTAAACATTAGCAATCAGTATTTATAACAAATACATATATGTGAGACAAGTTTTTAGTAGCTAAGAAGTAAATCGCCTGTATTTATTGGTCAGTGGTCTTCACTCACAAGACACAGAGACAACTACAACTCTCTTTGGAAAAGTAGTTCAAAATCCATTTTCTCGGGGCGCCTGGGGCAGAGCGGTTAAGCGTCTGCCTTCAGCTCAGGGCGTGATCCCGGCGTTATGGGATCGAGCCCCACATCAGGCTCTTCTGCTATGAGCCTGCTTCTTCCTCTCCCACTCCCCCTGCTTGTGTTCCCTCTCTCGCTGGCTGTCTCTATCTCTGTCAAATATCTTAAAAAAAAAAAAATCCATTTTCTCGAGTGGCAACACACTTAGGAAGGGAACAATGATCAGATAAATTTCTGATTTCATTCCTACAGAAATAAAGTTTTATGCCCTCAACAGGTTACTGGTTTGCAATATAAATACTGTCTAATCCACGTGAAACATTAACGCTTGGCTAGAAACTCAGGTTGTCATCCATCTAATGTCCTCTGTGACTTTAGAACCAGATGTAGCTGGACAGTCCCTAGTGCTGATAGCAGAGATTTTCACCTCCTCCTCATTTGTGAAAAAAAATGAAAGGAAAAGAAGCCAGAGTGAGGGGAAAAGTTAAATCAGCTATGGTACAGCCATGAAAAGCACACCATGTAACTACCTGCAAAGAATGAGGTAGAAATTTCTAAACTGATCTGGAAAATGTCCAAGTTACACCGCTCAGTGAGAAAGTTCTTTTTCAAACAGTGTAAACAGTAATCTCATTTTTACAGACACAAAAAACATATTATATCCAGAAAACAAGGGAGGGGAGGAATACACTCAACTCCTTTAAATGGCTACTCAGGGTAGGGAGTGGGTACTAACAGGGGGCTTTCGCTTTTGGCATTATTTGAGTATTCTATTGCCTTGTTATACTGTTTAATCAAAAAGGACAAAAAAACTTTTCAAAGAGTTGTAAGCCTTTGATTTTTCTCAAGTACAAGGTCTGATGGGAAGAGAGAAAGTATAAGGAAACTGGAATGATAATTTTGGCACTATTCAGCATCCATACAATTCTCGGAACTAAACTAATGTTCATTTTGATTGCGATGAATCTGAACATTGACACTATAGTGCTCATTGATGGAGAGCAATGAGAAAGTGCCAGGGACTACCCTGATGTCTCCAGGTCGCAAAGAAAACAATATTCACAGACCTTTGATCTTTAAACCTGTAACTCTAGTCACAGGCTACTTCTGGATTCCTGGGGGCAGAGCCAAGTTGCATTTTGAGCCAATCATGTAGCACAACTGCTGACATTGGTACACAAAGTAATCACAATAAAAAAAAATGGCAGGGGGGCTCCTGGGTGGCTCAGCTGGTTAAGCATCCAACTCATGATTTTGGCTCAGGTCATGATCTCAGGGTTGTGAGATCCAATCTGGTGTCTGGCTCTGCACTCGACGGGGAGTCTGCTTCTTTCCCTCTCTCCCTCTACCCCTCTGCCCCTCTGCACTCTCTCTCTCTCCCAATAAATAAATCTTAAAAAAAAAACTGGCAGGGATCTGCCCGCAGCATGTAACCATGCCTTTAAAAGGCAAGAGTCAATTCAACTGGAATTATACACTCTAGGGAGAGGGTCCAAGGGTCCAAGTCCAAATAACTGCAGGAGTCACCTGTCTCTAAGAGAAGGCCCAAGCAACAAGCTAATCTTTCCTCTAGTTTCTCTATTTCTGTCTCTGAGCTCTGGTCTTACCATTAGGAATGCACAGAGCGAGTGGTCAACAGCAGGAGGAATGCCTCTGGTTCCTGAGCATGACTTGTCACCCTAACCCTGCTTTCAAAGAAGCAAACTTCCTGGTGGCTTTTGAAAGTCAGAAATTCATGGGCTTATTTGTCAAGGTTATTTTTTTCTGGAATATCTTCTGTGAGTGCGTCAAATATGAAAAGAGTAAACAAGAGTACCTTTCCAGAAGGAGTTCCTGGTGCAAGCATGTGTGACTCATTCAAGCATGGTTCTTCCCAAGCTCCACTGAAAGAAAGAGTCTAAGAGTTTGAAAAAGGTGATAGCATAAAATGTGTGTATATGTGTTTCTGTTTTCAACAAAGGTCCTTTGGGATTTTCTTTTGTAGACAGACATTAATATAATATTAATATCATGATAATGTAGATCTATTAAAATCTTATCAAAGATCTTTATGTAACTATATACTACAGTAGCCTATAGAATTGGCAAATTTTGACCATATACAAATGAAGCTTATATCATAAATGCATATAAATGCAGCTCAATACTTTGTAAATACACATTGTATATACTCTATTATTATCTTACAGCATATATAGGCACACATTGACTTTCCTTCTCTATCTTATACAAATATTTACTTAAAAACAACTGTGTATGTTTGTAGGTTTATATTAATACATAAACTCTTACATATGCCAATGTCCAGGCTTAGAAAACTGAAAAGCAAACATAACTATTGAGAATTCTTACATAAGGTAGAAAGGTAGACTAAGAGACTCAAAAGCCATTTTAGGGCTAAGCTTCTCTCTGATTCTAAGATCTTGTACCTGGAACAGATGAAACCACAAGAAATTCTCTTTGGAGTATAGATCCATGATAAGAAATGGAGCACTTTCAAAACTTAACAAAATAAAACTAAAACAAACCTGTGAACTGCAGGTTGTTCTGACACAAATGCCCAAAGGTCGGTAGAAGACTCCTGGCAAAATAACGATACTTTTTCTGTATATTAGCAACCCAGTCTGATCTGCTTTTAAAGTAGCTATCCTTAAAATACTTTTTAGTTGTTTTTTAATTGAAGTAAACACACAATGTTACATACATTAGTTCGAGGTGTGCAACATAGTGATTTGACAAGTCTGTTCATTACACTGTGCTCACCACAAGCGTAGCTGTCATCTGTCACCTTACAACACTATGACAATACCACTGACTCTATTTTCTGTGCTGTCCCTTTTAAGCCCATGATGTATTTATTTGCTAAATGGAAGCCTGTATCTCCCTCTCTCTTCAACTGTTTTGCCCATTCCTGCACTCCCTTCCTCTTTGGAAACCATTAGTTTGTTCCCTGTATTTATGGATCTGTTTCTACTTTTTGTTTGTTTTTTAGATTACACATACATGAAATCATATGGAACTTGTATTTCTCTGACTTACTTTGCTTAGCATAATGCCCTCTAGGTTCATTCATGTTGTTGCAAATGGCACTATCTCATTCTTCTTTATGGCTGAGTAATATTCCACTGGATGTATATACCACATCTCATCCATTCATCTACTGATGCACACTTGCATTCCTTCCATATCTTGGCTATTGTAAATAATGCTGCAATAAATACAGGTGTGCACCTATCTTTTTGAATTGGTGTTTTCATTTTCTTTGGTAAATACCCCATAGTGGAATTATTGGATATAATATTTCTATTTTTAATTTTTGGGGGAACCTCCATATTATATTCCACAGTGGCTGTACCATTTTTACATGCACCAACAGTGCACAAGGGTTCTTCTTCCTCCACATCCTCGCCGACATTTGTTATTTCTTGTCTTTTGATACTAGCCATTCTGACAGGAGTGAGGTGGTATCCCATTGTGGTTTTGACTTGCATTTCCCTGATGATGGGTGATGCTGAGTGTCTTTTCATGTGTCTATGGGCCACCTGACTTTTTGGGGAAAATGTCTCTTCAGGTCCTCTGCCCATTTTTAAATTGGTTGGGTTTTTTGGTTTTGAGCTGTATAAGTTCTCCATATATTTTGGATACTAATTCCTTATTAGAGCTGCCATTTGTGAATATCTTCTCCAATTTAGCAGGTTGCCTCTTAGTTTTATTGACAGTTTCCCTTGCTCTGCAAAACTTTATTTTGCTGCAGTCCAGTAGTTTATTTTTGTTTCCCTTGCCTCAGGAGACCTATCTAGAAAAAATGTTCCTATGCTCCATGGCAAAGAGATTACTGCCTATGTTTTCTTCTAGGAGTTTTTATGGTTGAGGTCTCAGGTTGGGTCTTTAATCCATTTTGAGTTTATTTTTGTGCATGATGTAAGTAAAATACTTTTTTTTTTCTAAACAGCACTCCATACAACTTCAGGGCCCCTGTTTTATTCCAGATCAGGATTTCTTTTTGTTCTTTGCACACGGCCTTAGCAAGATCTTGTCCGTGATCAACAAAAGCTCTCTATCCATTCCTGGAAGATTTTCCATGATGTGGCATAAAAATACTAATGGAATCCATTCTTAGGTGAAAGATAGTTCCCCAGGGTGGGGATAAGGAGAGGGCCATAATATTTCCAGTGTTATGACAACAGAGGTCAGCCTGAGTGCTCTTTGTGGCTGATGCCAAAGGTCATACTCATACATCTTCGCTAACTGTTGCCCTGTCTACCTGCTGCTTTTTTCTAGCCCCATTTCTTGCCTTGTAGTCTCTGATCCAGAACAAATCATTTAACACTTGACAAGTGAAACAGCTGCTTAGCTCATGATTCAGGCCCAAAATGACCCTTAGAGCTTTGTCATTCATGTCAAAGAAATTCCATTCTAATGGGCTGAGAAATACACGCAACCACATGACATGCAACCACATGAGCTCTGGTTTTGGGGCTGTGCCTCAAGGAAGGCGACATCGCAGGCCCCTTCCAAGTGCAGTGATGGCAGTGCAACTCTGGAGAGGTCTATCCTCTTAGCCCCGTCGCCAGCTATTGTTCACTTGTATCCAATTTAACACCACACCCTTCACATCGTCTCAGGTTCCTAGCTCACTGACACCAGAGGCTTCCTGAAAGGCTCTGGCCCATGTGGAGGCACTCAACCTTGCTCAGAGCCTTCCACGCCAGAACTGGGACAGTCAGCCTCTACTTTCATCCTTCTCTATGTCCAGCCAGCCACTGGGAAATGTAACTCTGTTTTCTGTATTTTGCCCAAACCTCTCCTGTCCTCTCCATCTGTGCTTTAGCTGAGGCCTTTGATCTCCCTCGCCTGGGTCATCCTCCCAGGGCTGGTGTGCAGCTGGCATGGTCTGTATGGCTGTGACGACTCCTGAAATACGGAAGCACGCAGGTCACGGATATGGTCCTGAGCCCTGGTGCTCTGCACCTCTCCACGGTCCAGCCACACATGGGCAGCACCAGCCCAGCAGTGGGCCTCAGCGGTTCCAGCACTTTGGCTTTTCTCTCTTCTCACTGACCACAGCCCTCGTGCTAAATCAGTTTAATGCCTTCTCTCTTTAATAGAGCTCCAGCTTCCAGTCCTCCTAGTCTTCAAGAGATCCTTCTATAATAAAAATCGGATCTTATCACTCACCAGCATAAAACCTGTCCAGTGGTTCTGTGTAGACCCTTCAGGATAGAGCCCAGTTTCTTCAGTGTAACCACAGGCCCTCCAAGACCTGGCTCCTGGTTCTGTCTGCATCCTCATTCCTCGTGATCCCTCCTTCCACACTGTTACCAACAAATACTTTGGCATCTTCACTACTCCCCACCGGTGTCAATTTGGAGAACTCCTAGACTTCAGTCTTCTATTGACCAAGTAGGGAGAAATGGCTTCTGTAAATTCTTTGGGACACACTAGAAGGTATTTACTTCCCCCAGTGAGTTTTCTTGGTATCCTGTGAATTCCCACAGTGCTTAGCACAGTGACTGACTGAAAAGCCACAGGAGAGAGTGAGGATTTATCTGCAAGTCTGTTCCATGAAGCCAGGGGACATGTCTTACTCATCTTTAGTATAAAATATGACAGAGTAGTCACTCAGCAAATGCTTATGTAATTAACCAATGAAGAACCCACTCTTGGATTCCTTTATAATCAGTTTGCCTAGTACATTCCAAAGTGACTTTCTGAAAACATATTTATTTTCTAATTTCTAATTATAGGAAGTTTTTTTGTTTTGTTTTTGTAACTGATTTCTGAAATTTCCTTGTGGTAAGAGCATATGTTTGGTGGTTTTCTGAGATACAGTGGAACTTGCTTTAGTGCTCAGAGTGATCCATTTTTGTTTTTGTTTTCCAGCTTTATTAAGGTATGATGGACAAATAAAAATTGCATATGTTTTAGGTGTACAATGGGATGATTTGATATGTGCACACTTTGTGAAATGATTACCACAGATAAGTTAAATCACACATGCATCACCTTACTTTTTTTTGCAGGGGCATTGTGGAGGGAATACGTAAGATCAACCTCTTAGCAAATTTCAAGTATACAACATAGAATTATTAACTATAGTCACCATAATATATATAGAACTGTAGACACATTAGATCCTCAGAACTTATTCATCTTCTAACTGAAAGCTGTACAAGCCTTTGACCCATTTCCCCAGCTTCTAATGGCATATCTCACCCACAGCCAGACAGCAAAGGGGGCTTCCCCCTACAGCAAAGGATGTATTTTCTCATGGACAAACTTAATACATCCCACACAGATTGAATTTCCTTTTGGAAAAATAAAATTCTCAGGAATTAATAAGCTGGTTTTTGACTCAAAGGGACACTTCTGACAATACATCTTTAAAGCATGCTTCATTCAGATTGTCTGAAAACAAAACAGAGGAGCCCACATCAGTTCAACAGTTGGCAGAGACCCAGTTCACTTCTGGCTATCCTTGATTTATAATCCTGTAGGAGACGCACAAATGCTGTTTCTCCTCCCTCGCCCCTTCCCTTTTGTTCAAAATGTCAGGCATCTACCCAGAGTTAAATTTCACCTTTGCTCTCTGGCAAGGCTGCCTGCTTGGGTCATTAATCTTGGACCAGAAAGAAGCTCCTTGCAGCTACCGACTGTGGAAAGGATCGGTCCTGGCGTAGCCCAGGGAATGGTTTTCTAGGGCTTACGGCGCCAGAAAAATCAAACCCAGAGTGACGGAGTCTGGGACAAAGGCAGCAGTTTTTCATTCGCTATCACCTTCTGTGGCAGCTGCTTAGAGAAATGATCTAATAACTCGGCGAGCCCACAGTGAGGAAGCACTGGAGCCCAAGCAGATGGCCGGCCGGCCGCTCCAGTGCAGGCCAGAAAACCGGCCTCGACTGGAACGCTAGTTCCCAGCCCTGACAGCTTCACCTGTGGGCTCCCTTTCTGCTCACAACAGTGTACCCTCTCTGATGACAGTTTTGGTAAAAGACAGGAAGATGTGAGTATGAGCTGCGGACTCCAAGAGGGACACAGGTGGAGGGGATTCGTGGCCTGCACCATATTCCCAGAATATTTAGAGCACACCCACCATTTGCCAGGCACCTCACACACATCATCTTGTTTAAAATATCAACAATCCTGTTGTCCAAACCCCCACCACTGTCAGAGGGTGAACACATAAAAGGCAGGCCACCAGTTAAATGTGATTTAAAAAATTTTTTGGTGTAAGTATATCCCATGCAATATTTGAGACATACTTATACGAGAAAATTTATGTGTTGTTTATCTGAAACTCACATGTAACTAGGAACCCTGTCTTTTTGTTGCTGTTGTTAATTCTGGTAACTATACCCCAGGAGACATTTGGCAATATCTGGAAACATTTTTTTTTTAAGATTTTATTTATTTATTCGACAGAGATAGAGACAGCCAGCGAGAGAGGGAACACAAGCAGGGGGAGTGGGAGAGGAAGAAGCAGGCTCATAGCGGAGGAGCCCGACGTGGGGCTCGATCCCAGAACACCGGGATCACGCCCTGAACCGAAGGCAGATGCTTAACCGCTGTGCCACCCAGGCGCCCCTGGAAACATTTTTGATTGTCATGATCTTAGAGGAGGAGTTACTACTGGCATCTCGTGAGCAGAGGCCACGGATGTTGCTAAGTACCTTCTAATGCACACGACCGCTCCTCCACCCCAAACAATTACCCAGCCCAGAATATCAGTAGTGCCCAGGATAAGCGGCCAAGAACTGGTCACTGTTTTTTCTATGTTATGAGGACTCAAGGTTAACAGAGCTAATGAAGGTAGTTTGAAGCTTGTTTTCAAACGGATGTTGGGAACCAGACTTTCAGAAGGCTTTAGATTTCATTCCTGATGAAGGCATTTTGTTTTATGTTAGTTTTCATTATTAAGTTATAAGCTCTTTTTGCTATAAAATTGATCTACAGGGGTTGTCATTTTCCTCCTTACATACTTTTAAATGCACCTTGAAGAACAAGTAAAGGTGGCACATAGTAAGAAGAGCTAAGAAATTCTCCCTGCCCGCCCCCACCCCGGGGTCTTGGTCGAGGGTAGCACTGTCCATCAAATGCTTTGTGAGAACACCTGCAGCTTATAAACGGTTAGTACCACAAACAAGGTAATAACCAACTGTTTCCCAGAGAATCTGTATTCTTGTTTCATAAAGGCAGGGGAGGTTTGTTCTTCAAATTGCCTACTAATCTTCAGGAATGGGGAAACAGCATCCTTAGTTAAAGTACCTGGCTTCAACCACACGACCCCGCCAGGTTCCTTGAGACAAGCCGTGGCAGTCAGGGCTGGGAGGCCCATGCTGGGTTCCACAAGACTGACACTGAGGACCTGGGAAGTGTTCCTCTTCTTCAGGTTCCTCTCAGCTCCAGCCTCCTGGTGTCCGTCACTGTGCCCAGGGATATCATCATCAAGGTTCACGGGCTTCTCCCAGCACTCACGACCACCATCTGCACAGCTCACCTCTTCTCCCCTGTAGCAGGATCTCTTCCCCGACTCCTGCTGATGAAACCCCCATTCTCTGGAGCCTGGCTCCACGAAACCCTACCAGCCATGAAGTGCTCTACTACAGCCTTAACGTTTCCTTCCCTCTCCCCTTTTTCCAGACAGTGTCCATGAGTTATTTGCCTTCTGTCTACCTGCTGAATACCACTGACCAGAACACAAGGCCCCTTGCTTGCTTGCTTGCTTGCTTGCTTCCTTCCTTCCTTCCTTCCTTCCAAGATTTTATTTATTTATTTGACAGACAGACAGACAGCCAGTGAGAGAGGGAACACAGGCAGGGGGAGTGGGAGAGGAAGAAGCAGGCTCATAGCAGAGGAGCCTGATGTGGGGCTCGATCCCAGGACCCTGGGACCACGCCCTGAGCCGAAGGCAGAGGCTTAATGACTGAGTCACCCAGGCGCCCCTACAAGGCCCTTTTCAACCCGGCCCCAGCCTGCTTCACCACACTTCCCTGCAGGCATGTCTCCCCATTCCAGCTCAGCGATGCCCTCCATGGCACTTTTGTGTGCATTACAACCACAGGGAATAGTATTGAAAATGCACATTCCCAGCCTCTGCTCCTAGAAAAATCCACATTTAGGAGGGCAGGGGTGGGTCCCCAAACCTGCATCTCAAACAGCAGCCCAGGCGGTTCTCATGCATGTGTTCTTCCTAAGAAAACCAACTTCCAGTCTTAACCTATCACCTTGTCTTGTTTGCACCCCCGGGTGACAGACACCCTTTGTGTCTCAGCTTGGCTCTTTCTTTCTCACCCTTGTTACTGGCTTGCAAAATTCCTATTCGCACGTCAGGGCCCACATCCAACTTCACCTCTCTAGAGCTCCCCGTGAATGCAACAGACCTGCCCAGAATTAACAGCGTTGTCTGTGGTATTCCTACAGTGATTTACATGTCCTGCCAATTCCAGCATTTATCACATATTTGTTTATAGTATGTTCTCTGCCAAATTCCAGAGGCTGAACATTTAATCTGTTGAATCATGTTAAGCAGAAAGGAATAAACAAAAGGGTACTTTAGATTTTGGTATAACTTGTACAGCCAAAAAGGTATGCCAAGTAGTGGTCGCCATGTAATTTAAAAAGTCATATTGTACTTGGATTTCACATCTATGTCTTATGGTAAATCACACATCTGTCAAGCTTTGTTTCCCTATTATTTCTCTGTTATACCAGATTTTTTTAAAAATTGGGTTACAATAACCTTATCAATCACTCATTCCCACCTGTTAGTGAGAGCAGTCTAGCCCCTCTGCTACCATGTCAGGAGATGCCCAGGGACACCTCATATGTACGCATGAATGCTGTCCCTCCCGTCACCCTGTAGTGTCTTTTGTTTCTGTGTTTTGAGAATTTATTGACAGATACAAAGGCCTTCAATATCCAGCGAANACATGAATGCTGTCCCTCCCTGTAGTGTCTTTTGTTTCTGTGTTTTGAGAATTTATTGACAGATACAAAGGCCTTCAATATCCAGCGAAGCCCTAGGATGCCCTGCTCCCCTGTGCCACCGCCTAACTTTGAAGCATCTCTGGAAAGGGGTGGACAATTCAGGCTGTGAGTCAGACCACCCACGCTGGAGTCCTCTTTCTGCTGGTCACTAGCTGCATGACCTTGAGCAGGCTACTTCATTGCTTTTTTACGCGTTTTCATTGTGCTAAAATATACATAACATAAAAATTTACCATTTTTACCATTTTAATTTTTTAAAAGATTTTATTTTTATGTAATCTCTATCTCCAATGTGGGGCTCAAACTTACAACCCCAAGCTCAAGAGCCACATGCTCGTCCAACTGTGCCAGCCAGGCGCCCCTTAACCATGTTTAATGTACCATTCAGTGATGTTAGGTACCTTCACATTGTTGTGCAACTATCATCACCATCTATCGCCAGGACTCTTCTTCATCTCCCAAGTTCTACACCCATTAAACAGTGGCTGCCCATTTCTCACCTCTACTCCCCGCCCCCGCTACCACCACTTCACTTTGTGTATCTACGAATTTCACTACGATAGGAACCTGATCTAAGGGGAATCATACAGTATTTGTCCTGCAGCATCTAGCTTATTTCACTTACATTAATGCCCTCAAGGTTTGTCCATATTGTAGCGTATGTCAGAATTTCACTCCTTTTCTCAGGCTCAAGAATATTCCATTGTGTGTATAGCACATTTGGTTAGCCATTCAGCCAGCAGTGGGCACCGGGGGTTTCTATCTTTTGGCTATTGTTAAAGCTGCTATGAACCCTGGTGTACAGATATCTCTTCAAGTCCCTACTTTGAATTCTTTTGGGTTTAGAGCTAAAAGTGGAATTGCTGGATGGGGCCGCCTGGGTGGCACAGCGGTTAAGCCTCTGCCTTCAGCTCAGGGCGTGATCCCGGCGTTATGGGATCGAGCCCCACATCAGGCTCTTCTGCTATGAGCCTGCTTCTTCCTCTCCCACTCCCCCTGCTTGTGTTCCCTCTCTCNTCTCTCTCTGTCGAATAAATAAAAATAAAATCTTTAAAAAAAAAAAAGTGGAATTGCTGGGTCATAGGATAATTCTGTGTTTAGTTTTTTCAGGAAATGCCATACAGGCTTAACTGTTTGACTCCGTTTCTTTTTATTTTATTTATTTTTTCTTTCTCTCTCTCCAAATGCTTTATTGCTCTGTTGAGATGCTTACAAATACTGAAAATCACCCAGCCCAGGGTCCAGCAGCCATGGCCTAGTGGTGGGCAGGAAGGTGGGCTTAGTGTTAAGGTGTCAAGGGCCGAGGCCAGACTGCTGGTGGCCTGGTCTTCTGCTCTCCATTTCTGTCACCCTTCCGAGGCTGAAGGGAGGGCAGTCATCTTGCTGCCTCCTCTGCTGCTCAGGTCCCCCCCCCCCCCCCCCCCCCCCNGGGCGTCTGAGCAGCCCTCCATCCCTGCTAGAAACTCAGCCCGTACAGAACCCATCTAGCTGCCTCTCCTATCCGCTTCCCACCTCCTCCGGTCTCTGGATGTCTGAGCTTCGTCCCTTCTGGCTCTAAGTAAGACGTGAGTGAAGGGAGAGGGCAGGGCTGGGGGGCCAGCAGGCGGCACACTGGGGTCTGGAGACACAGGCAGGGGCTGCAGTCAGGATTAGTGTGACGGGATTAAAGCCAGTGCTGTGTAGAGCCAAGGCTGCTCTGTGTGTTAATCTTGGTTCCGCTCTCATTACTCATAGGCCTGGACCCAAAGGCTCCTTTACTCAGTATCAAAATTCCCCTTTCCTATCTTGAGCTCCATTAGGCTCCAATGACTCCTTCAAGGACATCTTTTATAGCTCATCCGCCGTTCCCTCTAACTGGCGCTCATACTGAAAAAGGAGGAGCTGAAAGCTGCGGGAAGAGAAAGTGCGCTATCTCCTCATGTCCTTCTCTTTGGCCCACTGGGCCAGCTTTGTTTCTTTGGCTCTTTTTCCTTCGTGTCCTCCTACCCCAGGTGGCTCCTCCTTCCTCAGGGGGTCACAGTCCTTACAGGCACGCCCGGACCAGCCTCTGAGATGTGCTTAAGATAACACACTCAGCTTAGGCTCCCCTGGAACATTGCTACATCCCACTTTCTAGATTAAAAAAGTGAAGATTCCTTAAAACAAGAACAAAAACAAAAAAAACACACAAAAAACAGCCTTAACTTTGAATTATCATTGTTCAACATCATAAGTCTTCAGAAAATGCAAATTAAAACAACGAGATACCTTCCAAAGCCCACCACGTGTGGGCAGGGGTGTGGGACCAGCGGAAGTCTCTCACATTGGTGGTGGGAGTGTAAAATGGTACAACTTTAGATTCTTATAAAGTTAAACATACATCTATCATACAACCCAGAAATCCTACTTCTGGGTATTTATCCAAGAGAAATGAAAACCTAAGCAGAGCAGAGGTGGCTCAAAAGACCTGTATGAGAATGACCAGAAAGCAGCCTTTAAAATAATAAAAATTGACCCCTCTCCCTCCACACACACAGGAAATCCCACAAAAATCTGGAAGCAACCCAAACGTCTATCAATGGGAGAATGGAAGAACACATTGTGATATATCTATATAATGGTACTACTTTATAACGAAAAAATGAACTGCTGATACATGCAACAACATGGAGGTATTTTTAAAACATTATCACTGACTGAAAAAGCCAGAAGGTTCCACACTATATTTATATTAATTTCAAAACCGGGAAGAACTAATCTTTGGTTAGAAATCAGAACAGTGGTTGCCTCTAGAGGCTGACTGAAAACGGTTGTGAGGGAACTTGTGGGGGAGATGGAAATGTTGTGTTATCTTGATTTTTGTGGTGGTTACATGGATGTATACAATTACCAAAATCCACTCAACTGTACATTTAAGACTCTGGCATCTTTTTGTATGTAAATGATAACCTCATTTAAGCAAGAGTAGTCTCAGGACAAGCACAGCAAGATTACAATACTGGTAATATACCAAAGCTCCAGGCAAAGCGCTAGATACTTTATCAACGACTGTGATTTGGAAGCATTCAAACTGTATTACTTTGGGAGCACTATTTCAACCGGTTGCATTTTAACAGACAACACTCTTTTTGCTTTTCACAACAGAGGTGACCAAAGGTCAGGCAGGGCTCAGGTTCCCGGCTGAAGCTCCTTCTCCCCTTTGGCCAAGCTCTCCTGGACTAAGGTAACTGCGAAAGAGGGAGTTCCCAACCCTGGAGAACTAAGGAAGCTCTGGCCATTCCTCCTCGCCAAAGGGAGATTTCCTGAGGCTGTTACCCTTCTGACCAGGATCATGCTGCCTAAAATAGTCTTTAGCAGTCATCCAGATGAACCAAATCCAAACTACATCCTGTGGAAGCACCACACAGTCAAAAGGGTGGCAACAGAATTACTGTGTCTAGGGGTTCAAGCCACAGAAACAGGCAGTTTTGACTTTTGTGTCTTAATGAGTTCTTTGCCTCCCACCATACCCCTCACAACCACACACGCGTGCACGCTTCAGCTACAGAGAATATTGAGCCCCAGAGGCAGCAATAATGGTGAGATGGATGAATACAATGTTTTAATTAATAAGATTAATAAACAAATAAGAAAACAAGGAATTTCTTTGCATAACTCCGTGGCTCTGGAAGTCTGGTACACAGAACACTCATGGTGGTTCTTAACCACTGCAGGTGCCTGGAGGTGGGTGTGCTGGGAAGTCTGCCCACCGGCCTGATTAAACAAAATGGGAGGGATGCTTTGACACAGTGGTAGATTAAGGAAGATGAAAAAGGTTTTCAGAAGTTTAGAAGTCATTTTTATTTGGGTGGAGGCCGGCAGAAAAAGTTCAGATGCAATTTTAGAGACTTAAAATTCCCATCAACAAGAAGAAACTTGTTGGTCAAGTCTGTTTGATCAATGCCTTTGCCTTCCAAGGGCCAAGCAGAAAGGTGAACTGGCCGGTTTTTCAGTTTTATGGATATCTTGAAAAGATAAATACAATGACATTTTTAAAAGGAGGCACATAAAAAAAAAAAAAGATTGGGAGTTGGGAGAGTTTCTGGCTAGGAAATGGATTTCGGTGAAAACTGCTCTTCGTCAATCAGAGTTCAATTTGGACAAAGGCAAATCAAAGTGAGTTTTTCAAAATACCTCATGAGCCCTCCAAAAGACTGAACTTCTGACAAACACAAGAAAATGGTCCAGCAGAAAGTTAGGACTGACAAGAATTACTAAGCCAAAATACATCTCCCTCATCCATTCTAGGGTGTGCTAAGAAATGGTGAAGTGTGATTAACCCTAACCAACACTGGGGGGCACCCTGGGTTCACAAGCTACACAAACATGAAGTGCTCTTAAAAGCCTCTGGCCTGGTGACTTTTTTAGATTTTTTTTTTTTTTTTGACATTGATAGACAGCCAGCGAGAGAGGGAACACAAGCAGGGGGAGTGGGAGAGGAAGAAGCAGACTCCCAGCGGAGCAGTCGGAACACTGGGATCACACCCTGAGCCGAAGGCAGACGCCTAAGGACTGCGCTACTCAGGCGTCCCTGGCCTGGTGACTTTTACTTGCCAGAATGAGGGGAAGCTTGAAGCAATTCAGACTAGGGCTCAGAAGCTGTTGTGCTTTTTCTTTTCTCCATCAAATTCTAATTCAACCGCTGTATTCTTAAATGCAACCTGGCAAGGCTCCTCTGGGAGGCAGATACAAAGATGGAAAGGCAGGGCCCTGCCCTCCAGCTCTGAGGGCCAGAGACCCAGTCACAAGGAGCCGAAGCACAAAGCAGCCTCCGTGAGGTGTCATGATACGAGGTCAAGGCCTCTGGAGCAAGTGCGGCAGAGCAGAATTGTTTCAAGAGGAAATCTTTGCCCACCATTTTGTAAAAACATCCTAAAACATTTTCTGCACCCTGCCACACTCTTTTGTCAGGTTCTGAGTTTCTAAAAAGGGATTAGGGAAAATGACCTGACAGTGTATTTCATTACTATACCAGGTTCTAAAGAGAACCCAAGCACTCTTTTCTCCTGGAAGGGCCAAAATGGGGGCCAGGGTGAAAAGGAAGCAGGACCAGAGGATTCCGGGTGTTTGGTGGGAGGTACCTCAGGGGTGAGGGGCTGAAATGAGGCAATCCACCTCTGGTGGTCCTGAGGCTCAGCAGACCTGAGGGGTGAGCTGGGGCTGGCCTGGCATGCCCACTCTGACAGATTTCACTGGGTGAGGGGTTTGGTTTGAACAGATATGGGCTGCACATGTAAGGGTTATTTGAAACCAACCTACTCTCTGGGATTTGGAAAGGAAAAGTCTGATAGAGCAAAGGAATGCCGAGCTATGCAAACACAGATCCAAGCTAGCACACTGGGGCCCAAGGGCAACTTTGGGATCATGGTAAATAAAGATGTGTGAGTCTGTGAAAACAGTTTATGAGAACAGGACTCTAAAACCAGGGGTGAGGGAAGGGGGGTCCTACAGACATGCTGGAGCAGAGGAGGGTGGGGCCAGGGCATGGAAGAAATGGGTAACATGAGAAGACCATCTCAAGACCCACTGGTCCTGTGTCCAAACCACTTGATACAATTATAACCACAGGACAGCAGAATACATTCACAAATCCTTGTCTGAGAAAACGGAGAAACTCAACGGAAAAGATTGAGCTAGAAATATATCCTAAGAGGTAAAAGCATTAGTGGTTCTCATTATCCCTGGCAGAAAAAAACAAAAAACAAAAAACTTTCTTGGATCCGGGGGGGAAAAAAAAAACCTCTGGTCAATTCCACTTACTAAGAATTAGTACAGAGTGTCACAGAACTTAAGAAGGGTTTTTAATGCTATTAAGAATGATTAGCATTATATCTAACAGCTGTTTTTCCTCTTTCCATAGGCTAAAACAGCAGGGAAGAGCTTGAAATTTTTGGTTAGCTGAGAATTTCCTGACAGCGAACATTAAAAACTATAGACAAAATAAAATCCACTGGAGTGAGGAGGGGCACCTGGGTGGCACAGTGGTTGGGCATCTGCCTTCGGGTCAGGGCGTGATCCCGGCGTTATGGGATCGAGCCCCACATCAGGCTCCTTCGCTATGAGCCTGCTTCTTCCTCTCACTCCCCTTGCTTGTGTTCCCTCTCTCGCTGGCTGTCTCTCTCTTTGTCCAAATAAATAAATAAAATCTTTAAAAAAAAAATCCATTGCAGTGAGGGGATGGTCTTATAAAAAGAGAAAAACCAACCCTGAGTATCTCATTTGTCTGGAATGCCCTGGAAAGGGGGTAAACTTGACTCACCTCACCTGCTTAGGATTCCTTTGATCATTTTTCTTTACCCTCAGCAGTTTTATCATCGTTTTCTAGCTATAAAAACAACACATCCTTATGTGGCAATTCAAACAATATAGAATATAACTTAAAAGAAAGCAAATCACCCAGTTTCAGCACCCAGAGATGACATGTCATTTTAGGTTTAGTACAATTGCTAGTATTTAATTAAGCCATGAGAAGATTTACCGAGAGTCTTGGGAAAGGAGGGATTTCATTCACTAAGATTTCTGAAACTTGAATCTTGGTTCACAGCATGTTGGAGGCAATCTGCATATTTCACAATGAATATTTGGACCTATCTGCGTCAGACGTTACCTTATAAGCCTGGACTCTTTCAGAGAAAACAGGCAGTTCACAAGGGCCAGAAGAATGAGATTAAGGGATGCATCACAGCTATAAATATGGAGGCTGGAGTAATGCTTACGTTAGGTCTCATTCCAGCTGAGGTGCTCAAAACAGGCTTCCACCACCATTCTGGAGGCATGAAAGAAAAAGGAGGGGTACCTCATGCTGTTGGGCTGCCCTGCTGCCTGGTTAGATTTGTAGACGCATTGCACGTCTACCTCCTGCCAAGTCTCCTGAGGAAAGTTCAGATTTTTAAAAAATCAGTGAGAATATTCTGCAGTAGTTTCTCATCTTAAGATAGGAAGAAAGTGGTTTTTTTTGTTTTTTACTTCTTATCATACGTGGTAAGAATTGCTTCTAAATTAAATCATGCCTGTAGGTAAAGCTTAAAGATTTCCACTGTTAAACATTCTGATACCAGTTCTGATGGGAGAAGAGGTGTTTCCCCACACACCCAAGCAATTCTGATGGCAGCTGGGTGTCCTATAATTCAGTTCAATTCTGAGACCACCTGGAGACAGCATCAAATTCCACAGGTTAAGGGCAGTCCTGCAAGACTGTCCCCCACCCCCTGCCCCCTCAGACACCAACTGCAAGCCCAGGTTGTCCCCTGTGCTTCTGACCTAGGCCAGAGACTGGAGGTTCCGATGACCCCTCTCCTTGGGTTCAAATATTTTGCAAGAATGGCTCACAGAACTCAAACATTCTACTTACTGGATTATGGGTTTATTATAAAGGATAGAACTTGGCCCAATGGAGGAGATGCATAGGGCAAGTTATGGGTGCTTCCATACTCTGAGAACCCACTCTTCCTCAATCCCCATGTGTGCACCAATGCAGAAGCTCCCCAAACCACATCCTTTCAGGTTTTTATAAAGGCTTCATTACAGGGACATGACTGATTAAATCTTTGGCCACTGGTGTTTCAACTCAATCTCCAGTCCCTTGCCCTCCCCAGGAGCTCAGGGGACCCAAAGTTCCATTAACCAGGTAGGCTCTACTGGGAACCAGCCCTTATCCTTAGGGGTTTTCCAAATCACTTCAATAACATAACAAAAGACACTATCATCACCAACAAGGAAATTTTAAGGGTTTTAGGACCTCTGTGCCAGGAACCCAGTGGAAGACCAAACATCTATTTATTATAAATCTTAATATCATGATAATAAATGACAAACATTCATTTCACAAAGATGAAATCCTCATGGGAGAACTGTAAGATTTTCAGGGAGGGTGAAGGGAGATAAGGCGAGAAAGGAAGAGAACAATACCAGAGACACCCAACTCCATGCAGATATGTGCAGCTCGCACTGTGTCAGAATCAGAGGTGAATGTGGAACCAAAATTAGTGCTCTTTTGATCCCACAGAATTTTGAGAAACCATTCCCTCCACCACCATTTCTAAATTGACAGTTACATTTTCATCTTAGCTTGGGATATATTTATTACTATGGGTAAAATTTCTGGCATATTGTAAATAATGGAAACCTTAAATAAAACCAGGCTCGCACCCTTAAAAATGGAACCAATGGAATCTCAATGCCATAGCAATTTGGAACGGTCATCAGCCACTTAATAACCACAGGATCAAGCTCTTGAGTAAAAGGAAATTTTACATGATCTCCTTTTCTCCTTGAGCTGGAAATTCCATTCCACTTACCCCACAGAGCTCTAACCTCATTTAAGCATATTGTTATGCATAAATCATGCATTTATGATTTGACTGACCAACCTGGTACACCTCTCTGCAAACACATGTTCTAAATTTAAAATATAAAAACATCCTGACCACAAGCTTTCTAAATGATAGAGAACATTATACTGACTGAGCTATTATTACACAATTGATCAATATAACAAAATATAGTTTTTAGGTTTCACAGTTTTTTTAAAAAAGATTTACTTATTTTAGAGAGTCAGGGAGAGAGAGAGAGAGCGAGAGCATGAGAGCGTGGGGGTGGGCATAGGAAGAGGGAGAGAGAAACGCAAGCAGAGTCCACATTGAGCGTGGACCAGATGCGGGGCTCGATCTGAGGATCCTGAGAGCACAACCTGAGCTGAAACCAGGAGTCAGATGCTTAACCCACTGGACCACCCAGGCGCCCCTAAGTTTGACAATTTTTAAGCCAAAAAAAAAGAGTTTTATTGGAAGTGTATCTTTCAATAACATGGAATGGAGAGGTTTTTTTCCCCAAATGGTTCTTGTATCCATGGGTGAATATTACATATTGCTAAAGTGAGAGTTTATCATTAACTCATATTCATGTAAATAAGTAAATGTGAACGGAGGGAGTCTGACTCCTAGCTACATGGTTCAATTCTGGGAACTCTCACGTCTCCCAGTTTTCAGCAAATATTGTTAATGACCTACCAGCTTATTTGATTAGACTCTTCTTCAGTCTTGTTCAAAGCAAAGAATTAGAAACCGCTTGACTAGAAAAGGATTTATTACTTGCTCACTAGAGTCATTTTCCAATCTCCTACACCAACTTTTGAATTACTCCTTATTCAGAATCTAGAGGTTCCCAGCTGAGGACACAAGTGTGCACTACACCGCTCTTTAGAGTAGGAAAAGGGTGTGTTCTCAGGTACATCAGCTGAAGGGAGAGTGCTTACGGATGTGGAACTGCTTGAAATTGGCCTTTTGAAAACTGTCATTGCACATGTCCTCCTTGGACAGTGAATTCGCACACCCTCGTGTGAAGATCAAAGTCTCTGGAGTTAGCCTGGTAACAGTCCTAATTCTACTATCTCACTGACCTTAAGGAAGTCATGCTCTTTCTGAACCTCATTTTTCTCTAATAATAATATATAATAT
>NC_048220.1:51595588-51602683 GCF_002007445.2 Ailuropoda melanoleuca | reverse complement strand
GAGAGCATGAGAGCGTGGGGGTGGGCATAGGAAGAGGGAGAGAGAAACGCAAGCAGAGTCCACATTGAGCGTGGACCAGATGCGGGGCTCGATCTGAGGATCCTGAGAGCACAACCTGAGCTGAAACCAGGAGTCAGATGCTTAACCCACTGGACCACCCAGGCGCCCCTAAGTTTGACAATTTTTAAGCCAAAAAAAAAGAGTTTTATTGGAAGTGTATCTTTCAATAACATGGAATGGAGAGGTTTTTTTCCCCAAATGGTTCTTGTATCCATGGGTGAATATTACATATTGCTAAAGTGAGAGTTTATCATTAACTCATATTCATGTAAATAAGTAAATGTGAACGGAGGGAGTCTGACTCCTAGCTACATGGTTCAATTCTGGGAACTCTCACGTCTCCCAGTTTTCAGCAAATATTGTTAATGACCTACCAGCTTATTTGATTAGACTCTTCTTCAGTCTTGTTCAAAGCAAAGAATTAGAAACCGCTTGACTAGAAAAGGATTTATTACTTGCTCACTAGAGTCATTTTCCAATCTCCTACACCAACTTTTGAATTGCTCCTTATTCAGAATCTAGAGGTTCCCAGCTGAGGACACAAGTGTGCACTACACCGCTCTTTAGAGTAGGAAAAGGGTGTGTTCTCAGGTACATCAGCTGAAGGGAGAGTGCTTACGNACTCTCACGTCTCCCAGTTTTCAGCAAATATTGTTAATGACCTACCAGCTTATTTGATTAGACTCTTCTTCAGTCTTGTTCAAAGCAAAGAATTAGAAACCGCTTGACTAGAAAAGGATTTATTACTTGCTCACTAGAGTCATTTTCCAATCTCCTACACCAACTTTTGAATTGCTCCTTATTCAGAATCTAGAGGTTCCCAGCTGAGGACACAAGTGAGCACTACACCGCTCTTTAGAGTAGGAAAAGGGTGTGTTCTCAGGTACATCAGCTGAAGGGAGAGTGCTTACGGATGTGGAACTGCTTGAAATTGGCCTTTTGAAAACTGTCATTGCACATGTCCTCCTCGGACAGTGAATTCGCACACCCTCGTGTGAAGATCAAAGTCTCTGGAGTTAGCCTGGTAACAGTCCTAATTCTACTATCTCACTGACCTTAAGGAAGTCATTTGCTCTTTCTGAACCTCATTTTTCTCTAATAATAATATATAATATTATATAATATATAATATATTATATAATATATTATATATTATATAATTATATTATCCATATTTATTATATTTATATTCTATTATAATAAATTATATTTATTATATCATTATATATAATTATATCATTATATAATAAAATGTTATTAATAATAATCAATAATAATTATTATTATTAGCAGCAGCAGCCTTGGGGTTGTCTGAAGGCTTAGATGGGATAATGGAAGTAAAGAAATTCTACGTCAGTGTTAGGTACTGTTTTCCTTACTATTTTTGATACCAGTGATTCAAGTTAAACAAATCAGGACCTGGGGTCATGTACACAAGTGATATCAACCCCAGGAATAAGAAAACCTTGTTAACAAGTTCAAAACACCAGTCCCCCAAAGCTGTACTGATAATGAATCACACATGGATAGTTCTAACACTGGATAGCACTGGTTCTCGAAGTGTGGTCTCTGACCTAGCAGCCTAAGCATCACCTGAAAACTTGTTAGAGATACAAGTTCCCTGGTTCCACAGACCTGCGGAATCAGGACCCCTGGGGCGGGGACCCAGTAACTTGCATATTAATAAGCCCTCCAGGTGACTCTGTTAGGTGCCAAAGTCTGAGAACCCTGCTGTTCAGGATGATTTATGCATGAGGAACCGTACTGGATTACCCAGAATAGTAGGCGGCGTGAGGAGACAGGGAGAAGCATTTAAAGTGAATTAGTTCTGTATCAACATGCCACCAAATGTCGCAGAGGTGGGAAGTGCTCTTTCATTTTACAGGTGATACCTATGCTGCCATTGGTCAGGGTAAGCAACAGGACCATCAGGAAAGGAGACTTGATGTCTGCACAATTTTCAGAGTATAACTCAAGACCTCTCTAAATACATAAGCTAATGGCTGCTCCTCTTGTGGGCAAGGACAAGAAGTCCTCTTGGCCTCCCCTTTTATAGAGAAAAAAAAAAAAACAGAATCAGAAGAAAACAATCCATGGAAGATTTATGGAAAGATGTAGCGGTGCCCATCTGGCTACAAAGAACTGTGGTTTCTTCTTGACAATACTGTCTTCAGTTTCAGTGCTGCACCAGGACAGCTGGGCCCTCCGCCATCCAGCACAAGGCTCCTAACACTGACCCAGCCTCTATCACATGCACAGTAAGCTGCCTTCAGTGGGGCAGGGATGAAACCCAATCCAGGACAGCTCATAGAGGAAGGATGCTGCAGACAAGTGAACATAGAGCTCCCTTCTTCTGATACAGTGTATTTAATGCATCTGGAAAATGGATGGAAAGAGGTGGTTCAGAACTACTGATGCTAATGGGGTTTGGATGCTGTTCCTGCAGGATGCTTATTTAGCACAAATGAAATAAAGTAAAACAACAGCAGCAACTCTAAACCACAGTGTACTCAGGATGAGAAGCAAGCTTTCAGTCACAGTATCTCTGATGGGTTGGCTTAAAGTCAACCATTATTAAAGTCATCAACCATTTGGTTTTCACAGCTGACTTCCACATTGCAGAGAGAGTGACTCTGAAAGAGAATGGACAGCCCACACCACAAACCAAGTATTCAGGATAAAAGGTTCCAGTTATGTAACAAATGCTACAGTAACCCACTGAGGGTTAATATTAAGCCGATACCATTGAAAAAAATCTCATTATGAGGACTGTGACAAAAAATTGAGCTGATGTATGGTTGACTGAGTGGAGGCTGCAAAGATGTATATGCCCCCAGGTTCTGCACTGTCTTCTATCAGGTCTAGCGCAGTGCTACCACGGACACCGTACAACAACACAGCCATGCACATCAGCGACACACCTGTCCCCACTGTAGTAACAGCAGAGTAAGGCAGTAACGTCCTTGCACTGTCTGACCACATCAAAGAGAAATCTGTACCAATGGACATCTTCATAATCACATGAATATATTTTCAGTGTATTTTCATCAAAGATATTATTTATAAAATGGATCACTTTTCCAACCGAATAAAAGCAGCTGCTGGTATTAACACAATTATTTGAAAGTCTTAGATCATATTAAAATGGTACCCAAATTGGCTTTAAGTTATAATGTTACAATATTTTTCAAAACCAACATTGACTATTTATTGGAGTAATGGGACTGCATCATGCATCTTTTCAATTTATTTCCCATGTTATTATTTTTTTTTAACTTGGTGACTATAAGGGGAGCGTAAAATTGATAAATGTTTTGCATCTGGTCTAAGACATTTCCTGTTTGTGTGAGCACATTAAAAATAACAAAGGACTCTAGAGTAGACAACATCCACTAAAGAGGCTTCCAACCTCATGTTTCATAAACTCGGAGCAGCTGTTAATTGCTTGCAACCACTTGGAATCATAAAGCACAATGGAAGTCATCTTAGAGATTTCCTGCGTCCCTCCAAGAGAAGTTCTCCAAGTCCCTTCTCCCTGTCTCTTCAGAGCTGATCCTGAATTTTATTTTTCTTCAGGTTTAATCATGGTCTAACTATCTTAAAAAACTGAGAGCTATTTTCTGAGTGCCCCAGGTGCAGCCTCAGTGCTGCTTCCCTTTTTCTCCTAACACCTGCTCCTTCCTCTAGCACAGGGACTGTGGTTCACACTTCTTCATCCCAGTCATTCAACAATTACTGACTGAACATCTGCCACGGGCAGGGCACTGGCCTGGAAAGATGGCTGCTGTCACGGGCTGAAGGGTGTCCCCCACAAATCCCTGTGTTGAAGCCCTAACACCCAGTACGCCAGAATGAGACTGTATTTGGACACAGGGCCTTTCAAGAGGTAACGGAGTTAAATGAGGTCAGTGAGTTGGGTGCTACTCCAATAGGACTGGTGTCCTTAGAAGAAAAGGAGATGACACAGAAAACACAGAGAGATGACCATGTGAGGACACAGAAAGAAGGCCATCTAGAAGCCAAGGAAGGGAGGCTCCAAAGAAACCAAACGTCCCAAGACCTTTACCTCAGATATTTAGCCTCCAGAATTGTGAGGAAGTGACTTCCTGTTACTTAATGCCAGTCTGTGGCATTTTGTTACAGCAGCCCTAGCGAACTAATTCAGCTGTGTTGCATCCATGTCTGCTATGCTCCCGAATGACAGCAGAGGATCACTCCATGCAATGTGAATGCAGAAGGCCCAAGTACACAATGGCATGCTTGTCTCTTAAGAATATTGCCAGTCTTGCAGCATTTTAAAAGTCAATACAACATGTATGTAACTTGTTCATCAGAAGTCCTAGACCAAGAACTTTCCAGGTTTGGGGCAATTTTCTCTCTTCAATATGGCCTTGCTTCTCTTCTTCCAGGCATTTAATAGTCAGTGGTATCAAATGTCTCTGCAGGTGGGGAAGGACTGGCTGAGACCTGCTTTGAGGTTATTGCTTTACCATCTACTGTACCAACATACATGTAGTCTTTGATTTTCAAATTTAATCTTAAAAGCTAATGATAACGGCAATGTTGGGACTCTGGGTAATTTAACAGTTTTCAGTTTTAATAGAAAAAAGAAAGACCACTTTAGGTCCACAATTTTATAGAACTCAAACTTAAATTGAAAATTCAAATGTTCTTTATTTTCCATAGATTGTTACAACAGAACTAGTTCCCAGATGCTATTCCTGTCCTCCCCTTGGTATGGAGCAATTTTAAAAATCAACTTCCGTGTGCCAGTGCACAGCAAATGGAAGAAGGAATAGGCATTACCAGCAGTAATGACTCATTATCTGAAATAAGCACAAAGATAAAAAGTAATCACCTCACAGGAAAAAATGAGCTGTGCTCAATAAAGGTAATTTTTTTTCTACTTCTTGTCCACAGTTCACAGTATCCACTTCTATTTTTACATGTGAAAAAGGAAGCTGGTTTTGAGTGACAATTACCAACTGATACGGAATGAACATGGTGAGTGAAAAGGAGCCTACAAATAGTCACCGTACGCCCACGGAACACCATTACTCCATTAAAATATTTACCTGCAAAATTTCTGGGTCACATCTGCTGTATACTGCAGGTCGTAAGACACAATCATTGTTCTGACTTGGGTATTTCGTCTCATCAATAGCATGTTCTTAGGTCATTCAGCACTCTGACAATTAGTGAATCCCTTTTTAGGGTATGACAACATCTCTGGCTCCCGTCTTACCCTTGAGGAAACTGGGACAGTAGCACTTAAAGATTCTGAGTTTATTATTTTTCAAGTCTGGTTCTTCAATTTCCACTCTGTAAATGTCATGGATACACCTTTCAGCAAATAAATCATTTCGAATCATTTCCTAGCCAGATAGTTTCAAAAGTAAAGTAAGGATGTCTCTTGACTCTCCCTGTAGCCTCTGACCTTACCATCATCCATGGGTCCTAATTCTGTGAGTATTTCACAAACTCAGGATCCAATTTTTAAAACCATTTTGCTTGCACAAGTAGGTGGCATTACAGCAGAAAATAGAAGTGTTTGTTCATCCGTGCGTAATGGCATGGGGAAGCATGACAGTGGTGGGGATACTGAGTCTCCATGAGAGGGTAGCAGAACCACTACATCTTGTCTAGTTGGCTGTGTGGGGGTCCCTACAAAGTACTTCAAAGCATTCCCTTGCTCCCCTCCCCTACTACCCCGATTTTTCAAGCAGAGTGTCCCTTCTGCATTCCCGAAGTCTTTCTACCCTGCCAGAGTTGCAGTTAAGGTGCCGCCGAAAGGGGTGGGGGTGGGGGTGTTACTGTTCAGGATGCATGGAGCATGCACCCAGAAGATGTGTGTTTCCGCAGTCTCCACAATGAGTCAGATTTTTCTCTTGAAGGGAATGATCCTGACCAGCTGTTCTGACAGTCTGTAGCAACTGAAAAAACACGTCTAGCTAGGTGTCTGTCAGTGTCAAGTGTTCAACAATAAATAAGACAGTCCATTGGGTAGGACAAACACAAGACTCACTAACTTCTGATGTTAATAAATCAACAATTATTCCAATTACTTATGCTATTGTCATTTTTCTATTTAGATAAATACTAGGAAATTTTGAGTTGCATCCTGATTTCTTGGCTTAGTCATTTCAGCAAAGGGAACCCCAGCCCCTTATAGTAGTAAAGGAATCCTCAGGGAAACAGTAAGGCTTTGACTCACACTGGGGCCTTACGAGTATAAATAAAAGGAACAACACTTTGTATTGTTTTTTTTTTGCAGCCGTTCTCCAAACACCCCGAGCTCCTGTGATGCAAACAAGGAGGCAGGAGCTCTATATCTGCGAAGGGTGATGGGGAGTGTCCTTAAAAATCCCCCAATCCCAAGCTCTCATACACTAGAAAATCATCCTTTAATACCCTGTGTGTATACATTCACTCACACATCCCTCTTGCCTCATGGATGGAAACAGTTCTTTTCTGCTTTTCACTGCAATGTTTTAGTGGGGCCACTTAGTAAACTGTCTGCTTTGATTAATCACATCTCTCTTCCTGGCTCCAATAATTCCATCCTTTAAGTATCTTTAGATCAGATGCCCATAAATCACACAGCACCCCAAGCCTGCTATGAATCGCTCACAATTTCAATTAGCATACAGATTTAACAGCTGCCATCAGTAGGGACCGCAGTCAGTGGAAGGAGCACAGCTGATCTGACATTTAAGACTGGGCAATGGCCCTACAACCCAATCTACTCACAACATTTAAAGTATCTACCATTTTTAATTCAGGGATGTCTGTGAACTTAGGTCTGCCTAAATGATTCCCATAAAAATGATCCTCTGGCTACTAAATCTGGCGGCTTTTCTTAGCTCATCCTCTTTGACTCCCCAGATCCATTTGACCTGGATGGCTCAGCATCCTGCATGAATTGAACTTCTGTCTTTGTCCCACCATCATACCATCCTGGTTCCCCTTTGACACCCTGGCATCTCTGTTCCAACAGGGTTAGTCCCACCTCCTTTTCTTCCAAGTTTTGGCTAT
>NC_048220.1:51574621-51595488 GCF_002007445.2 Ailuropoda melanoleuca | reverse complement strand
GTCATTCTGGATGCTGGAGGACAGCGGAGCACTTATCAAAAATTCTAAGGCAAAATGATTTTCAACCCAAAATTCTATTCCTAGCCATCCTATCAAACTGGTATACGGTATGATAAGGAAGCCCCCCCCCCAAAAAAGGAAAGGTAAAAAGATGTTGTACATCAAAAAGTCTATGGGTCCCAGAAATAGGGAATCAATTCAGGAGATCTGTGAAGGGATGTCCCAGGATGACAACTATGTAGCAGACCCAAGAAACAAAATGACCAAAGGACTCCAGGAGAAAGGTCTTCAGTATTAAGTAGTGGAAATGATAGGTCATCTAATATGTTTCATTATGTTGAAAATCATACTGAGAGGTTGTACATATACAAAGACTTCATCAAACACATCGAAAGACAGGCAAATGAAAATACAATGTAATTATTAACTCCAGGAAAAGTTAAAGTTACATAAGAAAGAAGTATCTAGAACACTATTTGGCTCTGCAAAAATCATAATGATATAAATTCTGATTACTGATTTAACCAAACATTATGAGTTTACTGTATTGACAGCATAGGAGAAAAAGAATTTGGGGCTGGGGGTAGAAACACTAATTCTCTATATCCATGCTAGTCAACAGATAATGTGTAACAGACACATTAAGGGAAAAACTGTGTATCTATATAATTTAGGAAAAAATGAGGCAAATACAGAGGAAACAACTCTAATTGTTAAAAGCAGTTGCTCCTGAAGGGAAGGAATGGAAGGTGGGGAAGGGAGGGACAGAACAATTTTTTATTATAATCCCTTAGTGGTTGATTTTTAGGACATGGACAAATGGCACTTTAATTTTTAACAATTAGCTAAAAAAGAAAATGTATTCTGAAGCTAGGCAGTAACTTTTGTGTACTACCCATGGTGCCATAACACCCATTTTGTTGGATTACTAGGTGTCATAGTAAACATTTTTGGGCATGCTGCTGATGTGGAGAGTGGAACATCTGCTACAAGAAAGTGATCCATTTCATCCTAGAGGAAAAATGGCTCAGCTGAGACAAGGGATTTACTTCTCTGTAGGAAAATGTGGGTCTTACCACTCAACTCTGCAGCATGCAATTTCTAGATTAAGATCTGTCTTTTAAAATATACGCAACTTTTGATTTTGTATAGGATGGGGCTGGGGGAGATAGCTCATATCACCAATTGTTTCTTCTCTACTTTCATCAATTTAGATGCTAGCAGACTCATCTATAGCAGACACAATTAATGAAATATATTACATGTATCTGTAAGCTAAGGACAAAAGAAACAAATGTGGATTTGTAAAATGATGTTTCTCTCTGGATTTGAAAATGGGTCAGCTGACATTTTATTATGTTTACTTTTTTTAATCTTGATTCATCTTTTGCACTAAGCCAATCCCATGTGAAATTGATTGCCTGAGATTTCCAATATAAGCATTCACAATACACTTCAATGACAAGATTTTATGTCCTGAGTTTCTGCCTTGTTGTAAACAGTTGCATTGTACTACTGTTTATATATAAGATTTTTATACCTCTGGGATTTTTATTATTTTTCTTTATAATTTCTATCTTCCCTTCCATATATGTTTAGCATATTACAATTGTCCCAACATAGACATGCTTTCCTCTCAGCATGGTGCTATGTTTCCCTTTACCAAATATATATATCACATCCTAGAAAAATCCATACTTTAACAGGGAAAAAAAAATCTACCAAAGCCTTGTTTACCTTGCCAAAACATTTCATGCCTTCTCTGCATTTTTACTAAGGATATCTATTTATTCCTTGACTTTGTGTCTTTTAAAGTATCATAAAATGTCTCATCACCATTTTCTTATTTACTTTTTTTTTTGCCCTTTCTCCTTAGATCTCCTTTTGTTTTGTCTTTTTTCTGACCCTTTTGTGGAAAAATATCATTTAAATTAATTTCACTTAGGTGATGTGATCCTGAAAGGCCAAATTAATAACCACAGGAAAATGAGAATATTGGCTGGCTTTAAAAGCCAAGTGAAAAAATGAAAAAGGAAAGTCTTGCCATTTACCTATATTAGTTCTTCCATCTCAACTTATCAAACATCTTGGTCTTTGGAAATACAGCGCATAATTCTGATGAGGTCTGGTCGGCATGTGTTGTTGCTCCAGCTTTTACCTCTTGATTACAGTTACTGCAGGACGAGCCCTGTGAAATCGCTCACCCGGATCACCTTCTGTTACAAATCAGGTAAGCACAGGCCACCCTTTTGATTGGCTATGATATACTGCATAAAGGAAGTTTCCATTTCCCACTAAAGTCTGAACCAGAGGGAGAAGGGAAAAAATGAGCCAATCAATAACCTTTCCCCTGAAATGAAACTATGATTTATAATGCTCTTACGCAGTGCCAGGATGCTTGTTTTTTTAGGGCGGAGGCTGTGACACTGCCTGCAACCAATGAAAACAGAAGCCTGAAATGAGGTTGCTACTTGCTGCTCAAACTGCCGCCTTATTGAGGAAGCCGATGATGTATCATAACAAACCTTGTCTCTCTGGATCCCTCCGATTTGGAAATCACAGGACCACAGCCACAAAGCATTTGATTCTTTGAGTTAAAAACCCCAAATTACTTTTCCTCTGAAAATTTACTGTACTTTTCATGTAATACCACTGCAGGCAGACCTTAAAATATGCTGTCCTGGGTTTGATAAAAGGGGTGAGTTATTTGGAATTGGGCTTTAAAATTTGAATAATTTTCTAAAGAAATATGTGTAATAGGGACTATTTCACTCATCGTGAATTTTTGATACATACGCTTAATTTTGTTGGTGGCAGGAAGGACACATATTGAATTATTATGGCTAGGCAGTTCTAGAAACAGAGTAGGTGCTTCTAAATTACTAGCTCCATTAAATTTAAGTATTTATTGACTAGCCTGCTACAGTCATACAAATCAAACTGATATGCCCATTTACATCCTGGCTTGTAACAATGCACAACACTTTAAACAAAACAGCATTTGTTTAGAAGAATTATATGTATGGAAGCCTTCCTAATAAAACTTGTCCCTCCATATCGTGAATGAATGCAGTTTCACCATTGTGACATAAAAATGATTTCAGTATATCTTCCCAAGACCTGAAGAACCTCAGCCGTGAGGGGCAAAAGCACCAGTCCATGAACATGGGTGTTATTTGCAGACCAGAAGACAAAGAGGTGAACTGAAAGCAGGTGTTCTGGAACCCTGGCAATAATTCTGACTGTATGATATTCACAGGTTCTAATTAATCCTGCAGAATCCTGCACTGGACAGACATTTCCCTTGGAGATCTCCTTAACCACTCCTTGGCCTTTACAAATTACTTGCCATAGCAACTTAGAATATGATGTGGGAATTAAGAGGGAAATACACATTTTCTAGTGCACAGGTGTTAGGGACTGAGGCTTAGAGAACCAAAGGGCATGGGAGTTTAAGTAAGGAAAGAGGTCATCTGACTCTTATTTCAGGACTCTCTGCTACCTTAGCTCTGCTCGTCGCTTACCTTCTGCTTAGAAAATGTTTTACTTTATTTACTAAATAAGCTCCAGTAAAACTCTTGATATTTTATCAACCTTGGGTGCAGGGGGTTGAATTAATTACCTTCCAACCACCACACTATCAACAGCGTTGTGCAAATTATGTGCATATTTCTTTCCCCCTTTGATCAACATTCCCCACTCTCTTGGTGATCCACTGACACCCCCACAGCCATTGCGGTTTTTTAAAGAAATTTCTATTATTGAAACAGAGTTGACTTATCATGCTACACCAGCTTCAGGAGCACAACATAGTCATTGAACAACTGTATACAATATGCAATGCTCACCACATTAAGTGTGGTTACCATCCATCGCCATACAACATCATTACAGTATTAGTGACTATATTCCCTATGCTGTACTTTTCCTATCTGTGACTTATTTTTTAACTAGAAGTTTGCATCTCTTAATCCCCTTCACCTAATTCACTCATACCCCCATCCTCTTTCCCTCTGGCAACCACCAGTTTATCCTCTGTATTTGAGGACATTTCTATTTTTGTTCGTTCATTTGTTTCTTAGATTCCACATACAAGTGATACTGAATGGTATTTGTCCTTCTCTGACTTAACACTTAGCGTAAGATCCATCCATGTTGTTCCAAATAGCAAGATTTCATTTTTTTATGGCTGAGTAATATCGAATCATATGTGTGTACACACACACACACACACAGAGTATCTTTTTAATTCATTAATGTAAATTGGTACAACCGCTGTAGAAAACAGTATGGAGGTTCCTTAATAAATTAAAAATAGATACACTAAAGGATCCAGTTATTCCACTACTGGGTATTTGCCAAAAACAAACAAACAAACAAAACAAAAAAACCACCCTGAAAACACTAATTCAGAAAGATAAAGCCGATGTGTTTTAACTGTTGACTCAAATTTGAATAAAACCCTTGTAAAATACATAGTGGGTCTCTTAACTTACAAAATGGCAACATGCTAGGGTCTCCGCTTTTTTCTTTTCACTCAGCATGGTTATATGTTGCCATGGTATCAAATTGCCATTACTGTTTCTAATTGATGCCAAGTGTTCCACCACCTTTTGCATACCCATCACCCTCATGATGGATGGACAGACTGCCCCAACTAACTCCTTTCACAAATAGCACTGCTGTGAACATCCTTAGGTATGGCCCCTTATGGATGTACATATGCACTCCTCCAGGTATATATCAGGGATGGAATATGCTAGGTCAGAAGGTATATATTTACACATTTTGACAAGCATCATCTGACCACTCTCCAGAATGACTACACCACAGTACACTTCCCTACCTAGATTAGAAGACTCCCAGTTCAAGGCCCTCTCACCCCAAACCTCCTGTTTCCCCTTGCTTTCAGTTTTTAGTCATCAAGGCCCCACCTCAGCATGGCCTTGAGGTGGAAGGAGGGCTGTGTCTCCTGCCATCTGATCCCCACGGGAATAAGGGCACTGTCCACATGTATCACTACACAACATACATCCTCTCCCCTCTTGTGGGCATCATCTCACCCTCTCTTAACAGAAAAAGGTGGGAGCTAACTACACATTTAGAGGGCAAACAGAGTTTTCATGCCTTAATTTTCTAGCTGCTCAGTTCTGGATTTTTCCATGCTCTCCACTCTCCTGCCAAGTCTTCCTGGAGTGCAGAACGAGATGGCTCTCCTTAGTGTGACAGTCCAATTTCTCCTTTTCCAAAGCCTCTCCACTGTTAGATGCCCCTGCTGAGAGCCACAAACTCTCAGGTCAGCGTAGCCCATCTTCTGCCCTGTGGCTCTTCATTCAGGCTCTCCTTGCCCTTCAAACCATTCCTATGTGTACAGGCTTTTCTCTGAGAAACACCCAAGTGACCCTGATTTGACTGGAGTGGATTGTTAATTGCAGGCAAAGTCTCCCAGATGGTGCAGTGCCAAATGAATGCCTGACGCTGTAAATAGATCCAACAGTCTGGATCCTCTGAGCAGTGGCGAAGGCCATGGACACAGTGCTTTTGAATCCAAACACGAGGCAGAGGCCAGAAGTTAAAAGCGGGGTGGGGGGAGCGCAAAAACAAACAACCTGGAAGCTTGAGAACCACTTTAAATTACAGTAACTTAGCAGAAGCTCAGCAGCGACAGAACCTCACGCTATGGAGAGCTACTTCTGATTCTGCTCTTCTAAGTCATCGCTCCTGCAGAGGCTTGGACCAAGTGAACTGGGATGACATCTACCAGTTCCTCCCCTTTAAGCCGCATCAGCTCCAACCATCACCAAGATGGAAACTCGGTCCTCAATATGCTGATTCACAAAGAAAAAAAAATAACCTCATAGCACAAGCTTATTTAATAAAACTAACTAGAACTGGGAGTGGTTATGTTGGATCAGACGTGTGAAAGGGTCTAACATCCCTGCCCAGGTTATTTGGTGACTCAGTTCAACACAACACTCATCGTGAGCTAGTCTGGGCCAGGCATGGTGTTCTGGTACCATGGAGATTATGAAGATGACTAAGAGTTGATCTCTGGCTTCAAAGAGTCCAGAAATTGTTTCAGGTACTTAAGAAAGATGCTTTTTTTTTTAATATTGAACCTATAAATTATGGCCATGGAATAAGGCAGAGTTGTGTCTGGAGCACACAGAGCCTGTGAGGCCCCTGTGAGGGCCCGGGGTCATGGCTGCCTCCTACGTGGTTCCACTGGTACCACATCTGGGTCAGAAAGGGGGAAATGCCCTTGTCTACAGTCTTTCTCTCTTTTCTCTAGTGGTCTACTGCCTTCTATCCACTGCAAGAAAGAGACTTTACTACTGGCTTGAGACATCCTTGAGAACAAATTACACATGGCAGAGAGAAGATGGTCATGGGAGGAGCTAGTCCCTCTGCTGGCTTACCTGGTGTCTTCTGCCTGCCAGCTCCTGTGCAGGACAGGCTGTCACACAGTTTGACTTTCATCTGCGCTATGAGAGGATGCTTCTGAAAATCTTCACAAAGTACCAAGGGCAATTCTCTTGTAGGATGAGGACATCTGCCAGTCAGACAGTTGCCTCCCACTACTTCTCAGTAGGTCCCTGAGGTCCTTTGCCCTTCAGCAGGCCACTGCTGAGGCCCTGTTCTTCTGGGGCCACTAGCTCACGTCCAACCTCTGACCTAAACTAAGTTATTGCTCTCTCTGGTCACTGGGACCCCAAAGCACAGCTCCATTTCCTCTGGTTTAAGGGCTCAGCTGCCCCATAGGTACTTGATGACCAGGAGTCCCACCTGCCTTTCTCCTGAGGTGGACATCTTCCTCCCACTTTGGTTCCCAGACAGGCACCATCTCTCCATCAGCAAAAGCTGGTTACTGGGTTTCTCTTCTCCAGGTCAGGTTAGCTCCTTTTGTCTTAAAAGTGGCTCCTCCTGTGCCAAATTTAGCACCTGGCCTACAAGTATGTTCTGTTTGGCAGTGTTTTGAAAACTTTTCGAAAGGATTAGGTGATTGTGATAAAGTTAATTAGGAAAACAACTTGGCATTTTCTCATCAAGTTAAAGATATACTTATCAAAAAAGTCCAGCAATTCCCTCTCAGGTATTTACCCAAGAGAAATGAAAACCTCATTCACTCAATGACTTGCACTCAAATGTACATAATTACTCCTAATGGCCAAACTATAAACAACCAAAAAGGTCCATCAGCTGGGGAAAGGATCAACAAGCTGTGACCCATCCATACCATGGGATAGCACTCAGTAACAACGAGAAATGAACCCCCAACTACAAAGAAGAATCTCAAAGGCAATATGCCCAAACAGAATCGAAACACAGAAGTTATATGCTATATGATTCCATTTATAAGAAATTTTATAAAAGACAGAAAGCATATCATTGCTTACCAGAGACCAGGGATGGTGTGAAGAAATTGACTGCAAGGGAGTACAAGAGATTTTTTTGGTGGTGGGAGTGTTCTGTATCTTCATTGAGGTGGAAGTCACACAATTGTAAACTTTTGTCAAATCTCATCACTTAAAATGGATTAATTTTACTGTATGTTATATTCATTTCCTATTGTTCTGTAACAAATTACTGCACACTCACTGGCTTAAAAGCCACACAAATGTATTATCTTACAGTCCTGCAGGTCAGAAGTCCAAAATGGAGCTCACTGCCCTAAAAACAATGTGTCAGCAGGTTTGCCTTCCTTATGGAAACTCCGGAGGAGAAAAGGTTTCCTCACCTTCTCCAGCTTCCTGAGGCTTCCCACATTCCTTGGCTCATGGTCCCCTTCCTCTATCTTTAAACTAAGTAACATCAAACCGAGCTCAGCCCACTGTCACTTCTCTCTCTTCCCTACACCACCTTCTGCTCTTCAAGGCCCTTGTGATTAGATTGAAGCCCCTGGAAAACACAGGATCATCTTCCTATTTGAAGGTCAGCTGATTAGCAACCTCAATTCCATCTGCAACCTTAACTAGTCCTTGCCATGGAAACTCTTACACTCACAGGTTCTGAGAGTTAGGATGTGGAGATCTTTGGGGACCATCATTCTGCCTACCACACATGTAAATTACATCTATATAAAAATAAATTAAAAATTTGATGGATGAATAATTGGAGAGACTTCATATAACTATCCAGAATTCTGCTTTCTCCCAGTAAATCTGGCCACACCAGGCGTCAATAATTGCGTGGCTTAAATCTGTTGCAGCTGAGTAGCTGTCAACCCTCGACAGAGGGTTCAGACTCTCTCATTTGCCTCAGTTTCCTTTCTTGTCTGCTTCATTCATACACATCGCCTGCCTGGGCACTATGATATTGAAATTGATCACCTCGGTCTTAAACTGTTGAGTTGAATGAAACCAGGACTCTCTGACTTTTCACAACTCATCTTCCCTTCTTGCCTAAGTTTTCCTCAGCTTCCACCTAACCCATCTGGCTGATGTCTTCCCTCCAACAAATTGTAACACCATTTGTATGTTAAAGAACACATGGAATTCAAAATAGCTCAGGCAAGGCTGAACTCCCAAATCCACCACAGTATTTGAGAAAGAGGCACTTTGAGCCCATAGGCTGAAACAAGAAAGATGAGAAGCAAAGCTTGATTTCAAGGTCCTTTTTTGTTACCCAAGACCAGATGTTTCTGTATACTCCCACCTTAGCCTAGAAGCTTCTCTAGCTCCTAGCACGGGGCCAGTCACAGAGTAGATTCCGCCAAAATGTTTGCAACACCCAAAGTGCCATGTTAAATCTCATCAAGTAATTTTAATGAAGGCTCAATCTCAGTTTAGCACTGATGCAGATTCAATTCTAGGACCCACTTCTTTATGGGATAATTTAGGCTTAGACAGGAAAAAATTCATATGTTCCATGACCTTCAACCAATTTACCAACCCTTGCCAGTCACCTCATTAAGACATGCTTCCAGTTGTTGAAAAGACTGGGTGAGGGAATGTGCAAATGGCTGGGACAGCTCATCTTCACTATGAATCACACAACCAGCATCTTCTCATTAGCAGGACAATGCATTTGATTCACATCTACGGTAACCAGACCAATCTGCTCTGACCCACATTTTCTTTTGCCATATTTTGCCTCCTTTAATTTTGCCAAATTTAAAGCCTGGCCACTTATCTCCCAGCACACAGTTCTCAGACTGTTTTCCAACTCTTTGCAGGTATCCTGCTCAAGCCTCATAACCGCCATTTGTCTTGTGTATCACAGTGTGAAGGGCAACGCAGCCAAACAGCTCATCAAGGACCGAGCATGAAAGTGAGGAATAGTGGTCAATATAACTCAACCTGTCCTCAAGTGGAGACATGTCCCAATGTTACATAAAAGATCAGTCACTTCCTAAAGAAGAAGCACCTCGAAAACTCCAGAAGGATTCCTTTAGGAATTACTTAGTGGCATAATTAGAATCCCCCATCGTGCTTTGAACCTGAAACTCTGTCCTATTTAATCATCTATTTTTCTAAGGTTCCATTCTAGGCATTAATTGTGCATTTTATGGAATTAATTATATAGGTATCCTCTGCATGGTCCAGTTGTGCCGAATGGCCACATTTGCTGGGATACCACACCCTTGGTCTTTAACCGGGATAGCCTTGGGACCCTCTAAAAGCAACTCAGAGCAAATCCAAACTCGATTTTGACAGAGACAGCTATACAAAATACAGATACTAAATCAGCTCATAAGAGAATAGGAACTTCCAGGTTATTCAGGACCAATGTCCCTGATATAAAAATTAAAGTTTGGTTTACTTTTTACAAATGGAAGAATATTGCACTTGTAAAAAACAGATGGGCAGCTCTACCACCTTTCATCTTAACCATCTGGGCAAGTGGTAGGATCACAATTTTTGGGGACCTCACTATGTATATGGAAGAAAAGTGATGTCCAGGTTCTCTAGCTTGTACCCTAATACATCAAGGAATCCTTCCCTACCTCTCCACAACACTGTGAATATCTCTTGCCCTCCAAACCAGTTCAGTATTATTGATGGAAATCCAAGAAATGGTCACATCCTCAAACAAGGAACATGTTAGAAGATTATAATTTTTATGTCCCTCCAGGTAGAGGTTAATTTAGAAGCACTATAATTAGTTATCAAGACTTGGTAATCGTGCTCATTGTAAGCCTTGGATAAAGGATCTAATTAGGTTAATGATGAATTCAACCCAGCAAGGGTATTTTCAGAACAGTTCTTTTCAAGGAAACACACACGCACATGCCTTTTGTCTAGTTCAGAATATACAAATGTTCAGAGAAATGAGATGGGCAGTTCTTACGGAACCATAAGGATATCATAAGGCCTTATTTAAGAGAGAAAAAAGATCAGTGTTTCAGAGATAAGTTTGCAGTAGGGCCTAATAAGAAAAACATTGGAAAAAATTCTTAACTTTCAATGCCTTCAAAGGGTAGGGGGGTGATGGTGTGCTTCTGGTGACCGGAAGGTCATCTGTTTGCTAAAACCACAATTGGTGGTGCTAGGAAATGAACTGTGTCTCCCTAAAATTAGTATGTTAAAGCCCTAATGCCCAATGTGACTATATCTGGATATAGGTTTCTAGGAAGTAACTGAGGTCATAAGGGTGGGGCCCTAATCGAAGCTAAGAAAATGCTCTTTGATGTCATATTGATGACACAGCAAGAAGATGGCCGGCCAGGAAGAGAGCCCTCAACCAGAAACCAAATCAACTACCACCTTGATCTTAGACTTCCAAACCTTGAGAACTGTGAGAAAATAAAGTTCTGTTGTTGAAGTCACCCAATCCACGGTATTTTGTTATGGTAGCCCAAGCAGACTAACACAGGTGAGGTATGTACGTTTAGAGCTAGAAGCTGGGCAGAGCTGAATTTCTCTGCATACTCGGAGAAAGCAGGGTGGGCAAAGCAGTTAGATTCCTGGAGGCAGGAGACAAGGCAGCGAAGTCACATGCTGTGGGGGAGGGGGAGAGAGAACATGTAATGCAGCCTTTGAAAAGCACACAAGTATCAAATAAAGATGGATGAGGTTGTGGGTTATAAGGCATGAGATGGAAAAACCTCTTCTGTCTTTTATGACACTTTCAGTGAGGTAGCTTTTAAATGACTGAATTCCGGGTTTAAATGTTTTCTCCTATGGCAAAGGATGGAGGCATAAGTCTTGCAAGGTTTGCCAAGGGGCTGTGACGGGGTTACCCAGAGAGGTGAGGGGACTGGTAGTTGCCACATAGGCTGTATATGCACACTGTAGGGACCATCAAACAAGCTTCTGGCTCCAAGCTACCCTGTGGGCTGCTCTTTGAGAACATTTCTTAGCTTTGTCATGTCTGGAGGACATTTTGAAGAAATGAGGATCAGAAGACTGGTTCTAATTTCTAATCTTCACTTTTGTTTTTCACTCTGGGAAATGACGAAGTTTCTATGCAACAGGTTCACCATTCAAAAAATGGGAATAACACTTACTGTTGCTTTTGTTTCTGAGATAATTATAATAAATAAGCCGATAGATATAAAAATGCCTNATGACGAAGTTTCTATGCAACAGGTTCACCATTCAAAAAATGGGAATAACACTTACTGTTGCTTTTGTTTCTGAGATAATTATAATAAATAAGCCGATAGATATAAAAATGCCTTTCAAGGGGCGCCTGGGTGGCACAGCGGTTAAGCGTCTGCCTTCGGCTCAGGGCATGATCCTGGCGTTATGGGATCGAGCCCCACGTCAGGCTCCTCCGCTATGAGCCTGCTTCTTCCTCTCCCACTCCCCCTGCTTGTGTTCCCTCTCTCACTGGCTGTCTCTATCTCTGTGGAATAAATAAATAAAATCTTAAAAAAAAATGCCTTTCAAAAAAGGCATTACCAATTTTGTTTTCTCCTTTTTATTCTGAAATAACTAGGGTCATAGACACTTGCAAGATAATACAGAGAGATCCCATGTCCTCTCCACCCAGTCTTCCTCAATGGTTAGAAATGCTTTGATCTTAAATTACTATGTACAATATCAAAAGCAGGAAACTGACAGTGGGATCGTGTGTGTGTATAGTTCTATGTCATTTTATCCCACATGTGGATTTATGTAACTACCTCCATAATCAAGACGGACACCATTCCGGCAACTCAAAGATCTCCTGGAGGCCAGCCCACTGTAGTCACACCAGCTCCCCTTCTCCTCACCCCCTCTAATCCCTGCTAACCATTAACTTTTTCTTCAGTTTGATATTTGTCATTTCCAGAATGCTATGGACATGCACCTTTTGAGATTGGCTTTTTCACTCAGCAAAATGCCCTCGAGGCCTATTCAAGCTGTTTATCAAGTTCCTTTTGTTGATGAGTAATAGCATTCTGTGGTATTCTAGGACATTTTGGTTGTTTCTGATTTGGAGCCATTGCAAAAAAAAAAAAAGTGTTATGAACAATTATGTGTAGAGTTTTGTGTAGACATAAATTTTCATTTCTCTGGGTGATGGTAAATGTTCTAGGAGTACAGTTGTGGGTCATAGGTTAGGTCTGTTTAAATTTTTTTAAACAAACTGCCAAACTACTTACCAGAGTAGCTGCACTATTTTGCAGCCAGCAATGTATGAGACATGCAGTTTCCCTGAATCCTTACCAGCATGTGGTATTGCCATTAATTTGTTAAATAAATCTTTTATACTATCAAATGTTTTCACTGTCTGTTCCCAAGGCAAACCTTCATGTCAACAGCTCTTGGAGTAGGCATCTATATCCATAGTAAATGAAACCAACTTTAGGTGCTTTTATCTCTACTGGAGATCAAGTCCTAGTCCAGTGTTTAGGCTGGAATTCACATTTGCTTTGGGAAGCAGCCACGGGTCTAGTCAGCTGTAATCCGAGGATGAGGAAGTCTGGTCTGCTGCAATGCTGCCGAGGATTCACATTGGCTAGGGCTCTCTAGACTGTTGTACCTAATTTTCTGTAACCAACACGTAAAGGCCACACTAGCCCAAACTGTACCCACCCTCATTTGGCCCCAGATTCTCCTCCCTGGCACACATTATTGCATGCCCAGTGCCTTATCCTAATTAGGTCTAAGGTACCTTGTCACATGTTGGTAATCATGACTTCCTAACAGCAGGTGGCGCCCCTGAGGATTGTATCTTGCACAGAAAACTCTCCACCATCTCTCAAGAACAATTAAACCACTATCAAAATGCCTTGGTACAGTGGAAACTGAAGCTGTGCACGCCGACCTAAATCTCTTAGACTGGATGTGGGGTTTTTTGGGTCTGGGTGCTGACAGCCATGCCAGCCATCTAAGAAAGGATTCCCTCAGCTCCTGCCATTTCCTGAGCCTGTTTCTCTAGCCTTCCTGACCATTCTGTGAGCTACTCAATAGCCTTCTAATAAATTCCTGTTCTGGTCAAGTTAGCTCGAGTTGCTTTCCATTATTTGCATCTAAAAACTGACTAATACAGAAGGGGCATACTAAAATGTTATATTATGAACCACATGGACATTTCTAAAAGATTTTCCAGAGGAAGAATGAAATGGTACAGCAGAGATGGTTGGTTGTCTCCCAATAGACACTCTATCCGATCGGTGTTCTCTTTATTGCTTGGTATAGAAGGCTACACTTCCAAAACTCCCTTGTAGCTTGGTATGGTCATGTGCTGAAGTTCTGGCTAATGAGATTTAAGTGGATTTGTCTAGGATTTCCAGGGATATTTTTAATGCCAGCACAGGTATATCTTTATATATTCTTCCTGCTTTGTCCTGCCTAGAATGTGGACCTACTGGCTGAAGTGTGCTAAGAGTGGTGGATAAAAGGAATTGTGAGATAAAAAGAATTGGGCCTTTGATGGGTGGAACTACCATCCCAGCACTGGACAGCCCCCATCCAGGCTTCTTTTAATATAACACAAGCTTGTATCTTGTTCATGCCTCTGTTAATTTTTTTCTCTTATATCCAGTCAATCCTAATTTTTTTCCCCAGTAAATTCTAATCTTAACTAATAGATTGTAAAGAATGGAATGTGGGATTCTGGAAGAACCCAAAGTCCAGTAGTTTCCTAGGATTCAAGAGAAAGGATTCATTGACTTCCAGCTTCTATGTCCACATCTACTTAAAAATAAAGGTAGCTATTAGGCCTGATGCCAGGCGTAGTTACCTCATATGCTAATACATTTTGCTAACAATTGGTTTCATTTATAATCCTATTTATTTCATTTTCTGTATTTAAAAGCATTATTCTGGGAGGAGGTGTGCAGGCTTCACTGGCCACCTGAGGGATGGCCCCAGATTCTCCTCCCTGGCACACATTATTGCATGCCCAGTGCCTTATCCTAATTAGGTCTAAGGTACCTTGTCACATGTTGGTAATCATAACTTCCTAACAGCAGGTGGCGCCCCCGAGGATTGTATCTTGCACAGAAAACTCTCTCCACCATCTCTCAAGAACAATTAAACCACTATCAAAATGCCTTGGTACAGTGGAAACTGAAGCTGTGCACGCTGACCTAAATCTCTTAGACTGGATGTGGGGTTTTTTGGGTCTGGGTGCTGACAGCCATGCCAGCCATCTAAGAATGCATACGCATCTGCAGATTTTCACACCCACACATGAGCAGGAAAACTGCTATATTTTTAAAGCCCCTATCTCCGTTTTCAGACTGTGAGTGTAAGATCAATGTGCTTGGCACAGTGTCTGGGACATAGAAGGCTCTCAACAAGTGAGAGCCTGTCCCTCTGTTTCTGAGGAGCTTGAATGGCAGTAGGAAGACCTGAGCACATTGGTAACTGGCTTAATGCACAATAGGAGAGGCGACTCCTCTGAGTTCACCACATACACCTCCACGCCTCAAAGATCAGAGTGAGAATGTTGTAAAGCACTTCCCAGTACTGTGCAGGACGGGCAGGGAGGGGGTGGGGGAGCTACCTGCATCTTAGCTGACAATGTTTCCCCAGGTGACGTCCTTCACAGAGGAGAGCAGTGGGAGGGCTGGGGGTGGGAGAGCTTGTGGCTCTAAGAACGCAAGGCTTCCAAAACCCCTGAACAATGACACATACTCACTACAAAAATAGCCATACACTTAAACAGTGAGAAGGCCTCATACCCATTTCTTAAGCCCTTAGATAGAAACTTTATCATTATTATTTTGGGGGCCGGATGTATCTTATTAATGCCTGGGGAAAACTGAATCAGAGAGTGGAGGAAATCTGAGTCCAAGAGTCATTTTGTTGAAATCAAAGATTAGATGGATCCTAAAATGGACAAATTAAGAAATAACACTGGTGTACATTGATGTACCAAGTAGGTTCTCCTTGCAATGTCTTACTCTGATAGTTGAGGATAAAATCTGCAATGTCATGACATTCAGTGAGATACAGCTAAGATGGGTGGCAGGGCTTGGGGCCACTTGGCTGGGCTGGTAAATGGGACCCAGCTGTCATCGTAGCCCTCCCCTGCCACCCAGAGTGGGTGCAGAATACTTGGCACACCTTACACGCTCTGTGCCTGAACGCTTCCCCTTCCTATCCGCCTCCACAACCTTCAAATGATAAGCACACAGCTGAGAGAATATGGTTAGGAAAAGGAGAGTAAGGTCTTTTCACTCTTTCAGTAACTTCTTTGTACCCTTACCTCAACGTTAGCCCCATCTGTGGAAAGAAAAGACTGCACTTAGTGACCGTGCGTATGAGGCACGGTGTAACCACTGTTGTACACAGTCCTTGAACACAGCAACACTATGCGGTATTAACCCTGCTTTATAGACAAGGAGACTGAGGACCAGACAGCCCAAGTAACTGTCCTAGAGGTGGCAAAACTAGAGAATGGCCAAGCCAGCTTGGAACCAGGGCATGTCTTACATCTAACCCCATGCCAGTAACCACTCTGCCTGCCGCCAGGATCCAGAGCGTAGGACAACTTGCTGCAAGACAGAAACGGCTCTGCCGCTGTCTCTGTAACGTGCAGGGCTGGCCAGCGTCTCAGCCACCAGGTTAGGGCAGTCAGGTTCTTGTCCTTCCTACCTGGTGAGAGCGGTCCCGTGGCCTTTAAGGTGGGTCTTTGTATAGTTTGTGCCCTCCAAATATTAATACATCCAACAAATAACTGAATGGAAGATTTGGATTCATTGAGTTCCAGGTAATCCAGGTTTTACAGTATTATTTTTTTCTTTGAATCTCTCTCATTATCTTAAATTTTTTCTGATTTTTCCTTTCTCTGACTCCTCTGATCTCCTCACCCACTAGGTGAGGTTTACCATTTGGGACTTTGGAGCTCATTCTCCCTCTTCCTGTAGCTCTCATCTCGAGCTGGGCTGCATTGATGGAGTCTGGGTATCTGATGTAGATGAACCTGACAGCAGTAAGAGCTACCGTTTGTTAAGCCCTATTCATGCCCTGGGTGTTCTAACATGACTGTCACACTTAACCCCCACTGAGATGCGGGAAACCGGATGGGAGGAGACTGAAAAGCTTGACAAAGCTCATACCCAGAGGCAGTGTGGTGGTGACTCAAGATCAGCTCCCACTCCCCCCCAACCCTTCCCTTGGCTACAGTGCTCTTCTTCTTGTGAACAAAGCGAACATACTCTTGCCTATTTCCTTCTTCAACCAAACAGCCATTCGACTATACCGTGCTCCCTTTACCCAGTTTCATCGTTAGGGAGAAGAAATGTATTAGCTTCACACATCTCGGAACTAAAGGAGATAGGAACATCTTGGTCAGGAATATGTGAGGTTTTAAGCCCAGGCCTTGTGCTGTGGCTGGCGGGGGTAGGGGGGGAACTAGGGGTGGGCCTGGGATTTATGGTGCCCCCTGGAAGGCCTGCAGTGAAGGGTGGGGGAGATGGAGGTGTGGGGCGGCTCCAGGGCAGCCCCATGTGCTCTGGGCTTTAAGAGCTGAGGCATTTTGTGCTGAACCGAGAACCTTCCCACTTAGCTAATTGAATGTCCTTGCTGCACACTGTGGTGCACCTCAGCAGGGGACAAACCTCATCTGATGTGCATGCGAATTTAAAAGAGGAAATGACGTTGGAGGGTTTAATGGAGCAGACAGTGCTGCAATCCCAGGGCAACTCCAAAGCCTGGGCCAACGTGCAAGCTCTCAGCCAAAGAGGGAAAGTGCTGTGAGTCAGCAACCTGTCCCATTTCCTCCTGAGGCCCAGGGGCTTCCATTAAATGCTGTGTGTCCTGATTACTGAAGGGAGGGAGGCTGAAGGAAAACCGTCAGCCCTGTGCTATCTCTTCTCTCACAGGGATCCCAGAAGCTGGAAGGAGCTGGTCACAGGGGAGGTGGCCTGGAGGAAAGGTGAAGACATTCAAACAGGGCCTCCTAGGGCTGTGTCAGAGTGGGCGAGGTAATTTTATGTTGGGAATCTCCAGATGTTGGTGACTGTCTGCGGGGAAATCTTCAACCCCACCAGCAACGGTGTGAAGGTAAAGTACCATCATGATCCGATGCCAGTCCAAAGATGAGGCCTCGGTGGGCTGGGTGGATCCCTCTGTCCATCAGCAGACCCTGGCCATAGCCCACATGTTAACTCAGGAGCCCTTGCAGCAGTCCAAACCCCCTTCTGGCTTTGTCTAACTTCCTAAGACTCGTTTCAGATTTCCTTTCCCATCCTTATTGACCACTCACAGTCTCTTTGTGTAAGGAGTTTGTCTGGAGTCAGAATTCAGGTGACTTGGTACCTGGCTCAGGACTTTGTGCACTGACCGCTCTGCCACAAAAGCAGAGAGGCAACGTCACAAACACCTTCTTATCTGCATCACTTATCATTTGAATTGCTTGTGGAGTGGATGCCAATTTTTTATTCTTTCCCTCTCAGCACAAATCCTGTTACTGTTGTGAGAAGGGCCAGTACCTGGCTCTGAGTCGCTTTATAATGCTCCCAAATTGCTCCCTTGCTGGGTGAAAACTCCATATGCTGTCTGGGTGGTGGTGCTCAGAGGTCTTCTGAATGAAAGAGGATGGAGGGCCAGAACCCACATACTCTTATTTTTCTATGGGCTGTGACATCATCTATATAAGGCAGAATTTCAGAGGAAAAAGAAAATTTCCATTTTTTCAGAGGCTGCAGGGAAAGTGGATGGACTTAACAGCTCTTGTCTAAGTAAAGTAAAAAGATGTGGCACTGAGAAGAAGACAGAGCAAGATGTCAACGTTACTTTTTAAGTGATTCTAAGCCATACAAGTGGGAAAGCCCTTTAGCCTGATGAAACCAATAATCTGGAAAGCTAAACACCCACTGCATAACTCAACCATGCCAGTCAGGCTCACTCTTCTCTTTGTTCTCATTTACAGCCCTCCCTATACATACATGATGAAGTCCCAGGGGCTTCCCAGATCACCCACTGTGAGAGGTAGGAAGCTGAATAGTCTCAAACCTGGCTGCAGTGATCCAGCTTTAAATGGCTTTAAAAGCCATTCATGCAGAGTCCCCAACCCAGATAATCAGATTCGATTGATCTGGGATAGGACCAAAGCATGGGTATTTTCAGGGGGTAAGGGAAGTGGTAAACTTTTATGAAAAAGTATTTATTTAAAAAAAAAGTATAACATCCATATAGTGACATATGCAAATTTTAAGTACCCAGTTTAATGCGATTTTATAAATGACTACCCCTAAAACACCTTCCCCACACCAAGATACAAAACATCATCATCCCCTAGAAGCCTTAGCACAGGATTTTTAAAACTAAGTTCTTTTCTTTTGAAATAATTCAAACTCTTCAAGTTGCAAGAGCATAACAATGATTTCTCGATTTCTCAACATTTGCTGCAACATGGACGGCACTGGAGGAGATAACACTGAGTGAAATAAGTCAAGCACAGAAAGACAATTATCATATGATTTCTCTCATCTATGGAACATAAGAACTAGGAAGATCGGTAGGGGAAGAAAGGGATAAAGAAAGGGGGGGGGTAATCAGAAGGGGGAATGAACCATGAGAGACTATGCACTCTGAGAAACAAACTGAAGACTTCAGAGGGGAGGAGGGTGCGGGAATGGACTAGGCCAGTGACAGGTATTAAGGAGGGCACGTATTGCATGGTGCACTGGGTGTTATACGCAACTAATGAATCATGGAACTTTACATTGAAAACCAAGGATGGTGACTAACATAATATAATAAAAAAATATTCATTAAAAAAAAAGAGCATAACAATGAACTCAGCAAGGGAGATAAAATCTCCGCTGTTGATATTAATGTGCAGATGGGCTTGTTTGCAATAATTGTTGCATTTGCCACATTTCTGGCCATGGAGAGCTTTCAATAAAACATGGGCGTAAGGTTTTAATGATCTGTTACTGATTTCTTAGCCAGGTCATTAGTTCTCAAGCTTCCTTTAACATATAAATTAATGTCAGTCTCAGATACACCTAATTTTGTTGTATTGTGATTGGGTTTTTGCTAACTTTTTATGAATTGTTTATGATTCACAGCCTCAGCTCTTTCTAGTTACGTATGGACTAGGCAGCCCTTGTTGCTATAAAAAAGAAAATCTTATGTGTGCTTGAGAAACACAGAGGTGGGATTACACTCATTCTTTGTGGGTCAGCCACTGACTGATGGCTGGCAAGGCCAGAGGCAAAATCTGGAGCCCACCATAGCTCGAGGGTAGGGATGTGTGCAAGGCAGGGATGTCTGAGGAACTAAATACCTAGTGAGGAAAGACAAAAACAAGAGCGATCTATGCCCAGGTCTGGTGGAAATGTGCAGAATGCAGAAGCCAATCTGAGTTACGAGCTCAGGAAGACCAGCAAGAGAAATTCTGAGACACAATGGGAAGGGGACCAGGAAGGAGACAGCAAAAACCCAGGAGCCAAGGAGCTCTGCTGCCATCAGAGGCTGAGACACAAGGCTGGCTGCAAAAGGAATCCAGCGGCCGAGTGGAGCTGCCAGCAGCGGCTCGCTGTGTGAGCAACTGGCGGAGCTGGCCACAGGGGCTGCAACCACATCCACCTGGATAAGGCACCCCATTTTCATTTGTACAAAGCTTGCATACGGACTAGGGCAGCTCCAGGAGCCATGCTGAGCAACGCTGGGCTCCGCACAGGCACTGCGTCTCCTTTCGGTCTCCTTACACACAGTTCCTAGGAAGCAATCCTTTACAGGGCAGCTAAGTGACTTTTCCACCCAGAAAAGCCAGCTAGGTGGGGCGGGAGCTAGACGCCTGTCTACACAGAGGCAAGTTCTGAGGGTGGCTGAGGGCTTCAGGGCCCAGACAAAGAAGAAGAAGCCCCTGAGATTCCTTGGACGGTGGGAGAAGACAAGTCTTAGGGTGGACTCCATGAGCCTGTGTGAGGGTAACTCTGTCCCTGAACTGACCAGAGTTTTAAAAAGGAAAACCCAACTCTTGAGCCTGGCACACCACACACTCAACGAAGTGTTTGGCAAGGAGAAGTTCTCTTTAGGCCAAGTAACCTTGTTAACAAGTCTTCCTTCCTATTGTTATATACAATTTTGACCTGTATGTGACTTTTTAGGTTTGTTAAAAGAAAGAGCGTGACAAACATGAATTCTGTAACTCAGTATGGTAAAACAAATTAGAATGCGTTTGAATACTAAGTCTCCATCTTGTCTTTGATCTGAGCAATGAATCAAATTCACCCAGGGTTGTTCCCTAACAGAACTAGGCTTTATAGTGAAAATTACTCTGTTATAAAACAAAAGCAGGAAAAAAAGAAAATGGTCCCAAAGTGAATTTTTGAAATATAATTTTTTATCCGATGATCATTTAGATTTTAGGTTGAACCAAGAATGAGTTTTTGAAGTCCACATGTGGTTTTAATTTACACAGTATTCATAATTTGTAAACTTCAACATATCTTCTATTTCTCTCTCTCTCACACACACACACACAGACACACAGACGCACATAGACACAGACACAGATACAGACACACACAC
>NC_048220.1:51543105-51571465 GCF_002007445.2 Ailuropoda melanoleuca | reverse complement strand
CGAATTTCAAAAAAAAAAAAAAAAAAAAAAACCCCCCCCACACCCCCCCCCCCCCCCCGAACATCGTCTCTCCCCTTTGCCTTATATATCAAATTTGATTCCTGGATTCTGTGAACCTCTCCCTGCATTTCACTGTTTGTGGTGAAGCACCTGGAAGTTTCTAGCTCCTACGCAGGACAACGCTTACTGCTCAGAAACAGGAGGTGGCAGGAACGGCAAGTGCTGAGAAGAAACTGAGGAGGGATCTGGGCAGCAAGGACAGTACAGTCACCTCTTAAGTTCTGCAAGCAGACGTTGCACGAGAAGACAGGAGTCTTCCTGCTCTCACCAGTTCTGAGCGGCCAGAAGAGGTGGAGCTGATGTGGAGCTGAGCTTTGGAGGGGACCCAGGGGGGACAAATGAAGGTACCTGTGTGTTCCTGATGTGTAGGACAAACCCCCAAACAACGTAAGTCCTGTTGCCTTATATACCATACCTCTGTCTCCTCTCATGTCCATCTGGGTGGGGACCCCAGAGTTGATAGCACATAGAAAGCCAATGGAAGTGATCACTTGAAAAACAGCAAAATGCAATAATATTCCTACAGGACCCCTGGGATGGTCCTACCTTACACAGATCTCTGTACTAGAGGGGAAATCCTAGATATTACAAAAGGGAAAAACTTGATCATGCCAGTGTTTTTCTCAAACCAGCGTTTACAACACAGGGAAGGGATGGAATGAAGGCCTGTGTCAGGCCAGCCTCTTACCGTAATGCGGGATGATGGCCCAGGCCATGGCAGAGGCGTAGATGCCACCAATCATCCAGAACATGCAGAGCCAGCTCAGATGCTCACCCCGCTTCTCTCGGGCCAGCACTTCAGCAAAGTAGGAGAACACCGTGGGAATGGCTCCTCCGATCCTGCCGAGAGGGACAGAGAATACGTGGAATCAGAGCCAGGATAGCTATGGGAGATGCAAACGGCAGAAGCTCCCAACACACGCTCTCTCTCTATACAGCGTATCCAGAGATGTATATTTTCTATCATTTTATAACTTTAATATTATAATCTCTGTTCAATAAAGGTTTATGATCAGAACCTGCAATTAAGTGATGTTACCAAAAGGTGGCAGTGGTGCCCTAGTCACGTGCTTCATAGAGCACATCTTGCTTAAGAATCTGAGGGGCTTTCTGCTCAGGACTGAATGTTCTACATATTTGCAAAAATTACAGTATTGGTGGGTCCAATCTAGTGAATATTTTAATTAACATATTTTTACAAAGAGGTACTGTGATATGTCCTACCCATGACATGGCGACTTTGGAAACAGCTTCAAATACTCTGGGAGGCTGTCTGCAGCTGGACTTAACTAGCTACTACTACCCTGCAGCCGCTGGTCCTGCAGCCCAGTCAGGCTGCTGTGTTGATGAACACAGGCCCAACAGGGTTGCTTCCTGGACTGTTCTGGTCTCAACCCAGTAGATCTCGTTGCTGCCTGAGTACATGTGCATGTGCACTGGTAGAATCAAATAAGGCTGCCGGTTTCCATACCAGTAGAATGGGGTAAAATGCTTCCTTCCGGTAGGGGAACTATAAGAGATGTTGACATGAACAGTGACTTCCATTCAGGTTAAGGGTTCTCCAATCAGAGTCTATGGAATAAATATTTTGTTCATTCTAGGCAGATGGGCCCTAGATCTCATCCAAATTTCAAACAGGTATTGACCCCTAAGTTTTAAAAAACACTGCCTTGGAAAGTAGGGTAATCTGAGAAAACATTACTTACCATCATTCCAAACAATATATCGATTCTTAAATATTTTTTTGAAAGATGTACAATAATACATTTAAACAAATTGCAGAGAAAACACTTAGCAATACAGTTTTAAAAGTATATGCCTAATTCCTTTATGTTCAGACTTCTGTAAGGTCAATTGCTATTGACATTTCACATCAAGAAGTAAAACATGTATTTATGCAGTTAGCAATAACTGATTTCCTCAGAGCCTTTAATATGATAAAGAAGTATTGGCAGTGACCTTAGCAAATGAAATTTAGAGAAAGGCTTTATCTGTAGCAAACTGGATGTACCCATCGAATCATAGGATTCATAATGTCATCCTACATCAAGTGATAGGTCTAAATATAGCACCATTCATTCATTAGTCCCTGCTTAAAGTGATATGGTGGTTATCTACTGATAGATATGGGCAGATCACTTAGGCCAATGCTTTTCAATCTGTGGGCTATGAAATTAATTTAGTAGCTATAAAAAGAATTTTAAAAATTAAAATAGAGATGAAAATAGTTAAGTACAACTCAAGTTGTAAGGATAAGTATCATTTCATGAAACTTTTGTCTTCATTACGAACATATTTATAATGTAGAAAGTACATACGTATACGCATATATGTGTCTACATATAAATTTATATAAAAGCAAATAAACAAGTATGTATATAAATGTATATTGGATTACAATGTGTTTCTTAGTGGGAATTGCTATTCAAACACTTGAAAAAACACTAGCTTGAAGCATCTAGATCTGTTCCCCTGGGCTATGATTGTGGCAGTTCTACCTAAAATTCCTAAACTCCACGTGACCTCAGATGTAGCACGTGGTGATATGGCGCCATCACACTAGGGGTAGCCAAGCAGTCCAAGGTCATCAAGAGGACGCCCCACACAAGAAACATACGCGTGTGGTGGGCAGTCAGAGCTGGCGCTATTCCACACCACATCAAACTCACACAGTTCTCTGCTTGGCTTCTCAAAGACCAGAAACCATGGGCAACTAGCTGAATTTTAAAATTCCACAAAGCTCTGAAGAGATTCAAAGTGGTTTCATTACAACACACAATTTTAATAGGAAATCAGATGGCTGTGTCATAAATCATTTAATGCTACTGCTTTTTTCATTTGATGTGAAGAATCCGTTTCTCTGCACCATAAAGTCCCAGGTCCCTAATCTATGCCTTCACTTCTCAATGCATAAAAAGAGTCCCGGTTTTCACTGACTTTTCACGTCCCAGTTAATGTTTCATCAGGATTCTGGACATTCCACACATAAGACCTATCGCTTACATTTCATGAAGGCACAACTGCATGTAAGGTATGCCACGCCACTAGGAAACAAGATAAATGTACCCTGGGGCAGCTAAAATGGCAAGTGGAAGACTGTAGACTTGGCTGTTAGCTTTACACAAATTATTGTTGTATAAGAGAATACCAACTTTTAGGGGGATATAAGCAATCCAGCCAGTTCTGATTCAATGCCTCTTTTTCAAGGTGGTTATTTTTGCATGGATGTCCCAAAATATCTGTTTGCAAAGCAGATCGCAAAGAACCCTAATATCAATGGATAAATGAGTCTGAAGTATGAGTGAGGGAGTCTATTCAAATCCTTTGCAGAGTTCTTCAGATTCAGAGGCCTACAAAACAATGCAAGCATTCATATTTCTCACTGTGGGCTGATCATCCATTTTAGGGAAAACATTACCTCTCGTGTTACTGTGATGGCCCTCAAGCAGAAAAAAACATTACAGCCTGCTGTACTGTTAACTATTGCTGGTGTTTCATACACCCCCAGAGGTCTTAAACATTGTTTATACTAAGATGAAGGCTCTTTGAAGGTGAGGACTATATCTCATTCGTCTTTGAATCCTAATTACCTGGCCCACTGGACATGCACTCAGTGCTCCTTGAAAGAGCTGTATTTCTCTGCTGAGGGAGGTGCCACTCCAAACGGACTGTAGTAACTTGTTCTGAGGACCTAAATATCTCCCGCAAATGGAAACATACACCTTATGTTCTGGGTCAGTGTAATCATAAGAGAAATTGTGGGCGCCGGAATGGAGGTTCCAATAGCAACAGAGCCCCCAAAGAGTTCCCGAAATCACTCTATGTCTGAGTTGCTACGGTCATCTCTTGACCAGGTGCCCTGGTGAAAAGAGCTACTTGGAATTCCTGGGCATAAGATTCCTGTACAACCCTCTTGGGCACTCTAGGAACTTCTAAAATAGCTTTGGTGCCTTTGAGAAAAATGCTGCAGAATGCTATAATTACCAACAATAAAAATTCAGATATAAATTCAGAGATAAAGCATAAGTTTTCGTGTCTTGCAATATGATTTTGTTTAAGTACTGAAGATAGGAAAAAGCTGTCCCCCCATTTTTATAAGTAAAGGGGGAAAAAAAGAAAATTTCTCATTATTCTACATCAATATTCAGCATTTTGCGTGAGGGGCTATACATTTCCTGATTTGTTTTATTGTATCAAGATAAAATTTCTGAAACTACATGAAGAGATAACAAATATTTGAGGGGCGCCTGGGTGGCGCAGTTGTTAAGCGTCTGCCTTTGGCTCAAGGCGTGATCCCAGTGTTCTGGGATCGAGCCCCACATCAGGCTCCTCTGCTGGGAGCCTGCTTCTTCCTCTCCCACTCCCCCTGCTTGTGTTCTCTCTCTTGCTGGCTGTCTGTCTCTGTCAAATAAATAAATAAAATCTTAAAAAAAAACCACAAATATTTGAATGGCAGTTCTCGAAGTCCCACATATCAATGGTTTTTAAATACAGTTGATTGTGGTCTCCTCTCTCCCAACAGACGTTTGGCAATGTCTGGATACATTTTTGGCTGTCACAACTCAGGAGGTGCTAGTGGCATGTAGTAAGTAGAGGCCAGGGATGCTGCTAAAAATCCTGAAATACGCAAGACAGCTCCTCGCAACAAAGAATTATCCAGTCCAAAATATTAGTAGTGTGGTTGAGAAACTCACGTAATGGGGATTTAATATGAAAAATATAACTGGTTTTATACTAAAAATTCATAATATAAGGCATGAAATGGTTATCTTTTACATTACTGGATGTGTAATACATCTCTAAATCCAGTTAGCATGGAGACTTTTTTATTGTTCGTTATATAATGATCAGTTAGCTACTGTTGAAATTTTCTCAAGTTCATTTTTGATGGAATGTTTACATAAATGAAGCCATCAGATCAGGGTGGTCTGTAAAGAATTTTTCTCAGTATCAGATATGAAGTCTGTTTTATTAACTGTCAAAAAGGGTCAAATCTTTGTTATCTTCGGTAAAAGGAGGCACAGAGGAAATAATAATTGAAATCCACGCTCTGTAGAGGTGGAAGATTAGCTAGATTCAAAATAATCGAATTGATACAACTGAAATAGAACACTGATATTTGGAATTCCAGAGCTGGAATTATTCTTAAGTAATAATAAGGTTATGTTTTCACCACTTTAATTACAGAAATATAATGAAACTAGAAAGATGTATTAAAACACATTCTAGAATCAGTTGGGACCACTCTCCAACCCCATTCTACATGCGTATGCACCCACATGTGCCCACACACGCAGGTACACACACACATACACACACACATCACCTCAAAAGGTCTACATATGCCTCAGTACCAGGTGTCTGGTGAATATCATGAAAAATATTTGTCTCCCTCAGTAATCTAAGGCAAATTACCAAGTGGGATATTGTGTAAGGCAAAGGGTGTGTCAGCTTTACAGACACAAATTCTCTTTTGGGCACATGAGACACATAAGTTTAAGTCCATTTAGCATAGCAGGATGAAAGAGAACATCGTATAGTACTGTCCTCGCAAACTTCAATGAGACTTTCGTAAGGCTGCGAATTTCACCACACAGCATATTACTCCGGTTCGGAGGGGAACTCTGGTGGATTATGATTGTCCCCGCACCTCATCATCCTAACCTACGCTGGCTACTGAGGCAAAGATAGGGAAGGGTTGAGGGTTCTGCAGTGAAAGAGGGAGGCTGTGGATAAAGAGTAGTTGTATTTAAAATGGCTTGAAATCTGACAGTGTAGAGGAGAAACTGTGGAATGTCAGATGACTTCTTGTCCTGAAGAGGGGTTCTCCTGAATAATTCTGTTCTGCCATAATTCCCCAGTAGGCATGTAACAAAGAATACATTCGTTCCAACCTATTTCACCATGTGATTGTCAAACAGTCTTTCTTTCACCTCCATCTTCCATATCCCATTTCCATTGGGAAATGGAGCATTATGCGAGGACTGAATTAAAGAGGAAGTTGAATATGCATTGTAAAGTCACGGGTTCTATACTGATAATAGGCGGAGGGCAAAGTCTACCAAGAGCTGACTCTGACAGCTTTTATTAACATGGGTATTATGGGTTTATAAAAAAAACTCTGAATGGTGTAGTCTATACTGGGAATCACAATTACAAAAAAGTTCCATGAAAATATCCATTTAATCCTCACTTGGAATCAACAAAAAAGGAAAATCAAAGACACTGAACTTCCAGGCAAATTGCATAGCAATTCAGAACCAATTCAGTACATTTTATTTTATTTTATTTTATTTTTTTTTTAAAGATTTTATTTATTTATTCGATAGAGATAGAGACAGCCAGCGAGAGAGGGAACACAAGCGGGAGAAGTGGGAGAGGAAGAAGCAGGCTCCTAGCAGAAGAGCCTGACGTGGGGCTCGATCCCATAACGCCAGGACCACGCCCTGAGCTGAAGGCAGACGCTTAACCGCTGTGCCACCCAGGCGCCCCCAATTCAGTACATTTTAAATTGGACCCAGAAATAAACAATTAAAGCAGCAGCCCCAAAGAAGGACTTTTCAGTGACTTCCTTTTCATGAAAGTAAAGAGACTATCACAGAGACTTAAAGAAAAGAACACAGATCTAACGGCCTCTGAATGGGCTGGGCTGGCACAGAAAATGAGATTGCTGTATTGATTAGAAGGTACCTGTTCATGACGAGTACTCAAGATAGAAACAGGAGAAGAACACTTACGGGGAACTGAACCAATCATCAAATTGAGATTGTAAATCTCCTATACCCAGTGGCAGTGCTAAAGGATGTGTCGTTTGGGTAGCTTTAGTTTCCCACTGTCCAAAGCCACAGATTAAAAAACCATATTCTTTGATAGGGACAGTTGTTATTTTCCAATATTGTATGAACCATGGATAGAATAATTGGTAGAAACTTGACTATTTTAAAAATATTGAGATGTAAATATACAATTTGGGTAAAAGTTGTGTTTCTAAGAAAACAGCTTCAATACAACTTCCCTAGCCCTTGTTTGCAATCAGGTTGGTGCCCTAAACCCCTAAACGTATAGTATCCACAGCAGCACAGTATGTCACGGGGAATGGGTATAGTCATCGATCAGGATTCTAATGCTGTCTTGAAAAAAAATTAATCGAGCTCTTGAGAGAGCTGGAAAAATGCATTCCCACAGCACCTACATGGTGTCATGAATAAAGATGGTGATGATCATTAAAATGATCTGTAAGAAATGAAGACAAAAACCTGCAGACTTCACCAGACACTTGTTGTATCTACTCATCCATTCCTCCACTCACCCTCTCACACACCCACCATTTACCTATCCATCCATCAACCCCCATCCCTACCCCCTCCAGCCAAACTCTGGGCGAAGTACATCAGAGTTGTTGGAGGTACAGGCATGAAGAACCCAAGTGCCTGCCCTCAAGGAGCTCACAGAGTCTTTTCTAAAGAGTGCACATGGTTCATTTTTCCCAATTATACATTGTAAGTGTGGAAGATCGTTCGCTCTGTTACTTCTCTCTTGGGATCAACAGCACCTTTGCCAAAGGGCATACTGGGAAATGAAGTGCCCAAAAGGTCAACCTCTTTGTTGGAAATTCTCATAAAAGGCATTGTCTAAGACAGTGCTTTCTAATAGAAATACCATGTGAGCCACATGTATAACTTCATTTATCTATTTTTTTTAAAGATTTTATATATTTATTTGACAGAGAGAGAGAGACAGGCAGCGAGAGAGCGAACACAAGCAGGGGGAGTGGGAGAGGAAGAAGCAGGCTCCCCGCTAAGGAGCCTGATGCGGGGCTTGATCCCAGAACGCTGGGATCATGCCCTGAGCCGAAGGTAGATGCTTAATGACTGAGCCACCCAGGCGCCCCATAGCTTTAAACTTTCTAGGAAAGATATTAAGACAAAGCAAAAAAAATCAGGTGAAGTTAATTTTAATATACATTCATTTAACTCAACATATTCAAATATTGTCATTTAACATGTAACCAATATATAAATTATCAGTGAGGTATTTTGCACTCTTCTGTATGTGCTAAATCTTTGAAACCAGTGCATGCATTTTGCATTTACAGCTCATGTTAATCTGGCTACATTTCAAGTGCTTGGTAGCTGCATGCTCCCTGTTGGACAACACAGGCCTAAGGAAACCATGACCTCCTATTTACAATCTGGGTTTGTGAATATTAGGGGATTAAAGGTAATGTAGTCTGTTGCCTCATCTTTCATACTGGGAGAGCTTTCCATTCTGATTCTCTGGGTCAGAAACCTTCCTGAAGGTTCGAAATGTTTATTTAGTGCCTATTGTGTATTGGGCATAGTGTCCTATGAAATCAGAGATTCTGCTTGTTGAATCTGAGACAGCACAGCATGGTGGTCTGAGCATGGGTTCTGGCACCAGGCTGCCTGTGTTTGACCACAATACTTACTGTGTGAACTCGGACAGTTACTTAACCTCTCTGTGCCTTAATTTCCTCCTCTATAAAATGGGTGGAATAAAGGGTATCTTCCTCACAAGGTCACCATGAAGTTTAGAGGAGACAATATCACAAAGTACTTAGCATCTCTCAGAGGGCAAGCATATACAGGTGTTTGATAAAACACATTTTAAACGTTTTGAAAATTTTGAAATGAGTCTCCATTTTTCGAATATGATAAGGAAGTAAAACATATCCTAAGAAAAGACTACTTTGAAGGGAGAACCTGATAGTTCAGAATTAGACTAAAACTCAGAAGACCGGAGGGTCTATCGAACATTTGGAAGCCACTTAATCTACCTGCGCCTCTATTTAAAAAAGCATAATAGGGGGGCTTGGGTGGCTCAGTCGGTTTAAGCATCTGACTCTTGATCTCAGCTTAGGTCTTGATCTCAGAGTCATGAGTCTAAGCCCTGCATTGAGTTCCACATTGGGCATGGAGCCTACTTAAAAAAAGAGCATACTCTTTTTGCATACCTATTTATTAAAAATGTTGTGGGAATAAACATGCTAAATATAAAACACTGAAGAATTCCAATTAGTGGGGAATCATTTCTACAAAGCCAAGGTAATCTGGTTATAATGCAGTTAATAGAGGGATATAGCAAACAGCGATGAAGTATGCATTTGTGAGGCTCCATTTGCAGAGGGAGAAATGACTATTTGTCCACGATGATATACAGATACATAGAAATTTCATTTTAATTTCTGTTGCTGTTATATTTTTCTCCTGACCTTTATGCTTAGCAGTGCCAGGCCCCCAGTGAGAAGCTCCCAACTCTGACATTGCCCAGCATCTGAAGCATTATCATTCCCATAATTAACAGTGACTGGAAACAAATAATTTAATTCTGGGGCAAATGAAAATGAATCAGTGGTGTCAACTCCATTTCCCATCTTTCTAATTTTCTGTAACAAAAGAGGAGAGGGAAGTGTCTGTTCCCTGGTGTGAGATTCACTTAGGGAAGTGAGAGACAGATGAATAATTGGTGATGCCCTATTCCTCACTCACACTGTTGTCCCCAGCTGGAAAATCACTCGTCGTCTGAATAAACATTTAAAGTCACACAGAATACAGCAGCTGGACATATTTATGTTTCTAACAAAATATATTCATGACTTGGTGTGGGAAATTAAGAGGAAAGCACATTTAGAGGCAATGAACCGTAAACCCAGGTCGACCTCAGGCTACATGAAGCATCACTTCGCAGTCTCCCTTATATGCAGAAACAGGAATTTAACACAGTGCGTTAATGAGGCTTCAGCCATGATATAAGAAAGAACAGCTGGAAACCTATGGCATTTGTGATAAAATCAGCAAAAGGCATCTTGATCTTGGATTCAGAATGCAGTTTAGTTGAGTACAGAGTTGCTAGTTCAAAAGGACTTAGTTGTGACTTAAGTCCTAGCTGTGTCTTCCTGGTCCCATCACTGCACTTTAATCTGCAAAATGAAGGCTCTGCCTATGCCTCAGAATTTCTCTTCCTCCTCTGAAATTCCCTGGCTGTGGAGCTTGTGGACAGGCTCTGTACCAACACGGAAATTCTATCAATAACAAGGTCTATTCCAGTTATGCATTCTGGAACTGGGAAATAACCACAGGATGCATTCAGGGACCCATTGGACCCACTCTGAGATGGGCCTNGGGGATTAAAGGTAATGTAGTCTGTTGCCTCATCTTTCATACTGGGAGAGCTTTCCATTCTGATTCTCTGGGTCAGAAACCTTCCTGAAGGTTCGAAATGTTTATTTAGTGCCTATCGTGTATTGGGCATAGTGTCCTATGAAATCAGAGATTCTGCTTGTTGAATCTGAGACAGCACAGCATGGTGGTCTGAGCATGGGTTCTGGCACCAGGCTGCCTGTGTTTGACCACAATACTTACTGTGTGAACTCGGACAGTTACTTAACCTCTCTGTGCCTTAATTTCCTCCTCTATAAAATGGGTGGAATAAAGGGTATCTTCCTCACAAGGTCACCATGAAGTTTAGAGGAGACAATATCACAAAGTACTTAGCATCTCTCAGAGGGCAAGCATATACAGGTGTTTGATAAAACACATTTTAAACGTTTTGAAAATTTTGAAATGAGTCTCCATTTTTCGAATATGATAAGGAAGTAAAACATATCCTAAGAAAAGACTACTTTGAAGGGAGAACCTGATAGTTCAGAATTAGACTAAAACTCAGAAGACCGGAGGGTCTATCGAACATTTGGAAGCCACTTAATCTACCTGCGCCTCTATTTAAAAAAGCATAATAGGGGGGCTTGGGTGGCTCAGTCGGTTTAAGCATCTGACTCTTGATCTCAGCTTAGGTCTTGATCTCAGAGTCATGAGTCTAAGCCCTGCATTGAGTTCCACATTGGGCATGGAGCCTACTTAAAAAAAGAGCATACTCTTTTTGCATACCTATTTATTAAAAATGTTGTGGGAATAAACATGCTAAATATAAAACACTGAAGAATTCCAATTAGTGGGGAATCATTTCTACAAAGCCAAGGTAATCTGGTTATAATGCAGTTAATAGAGGGATATAGCAAACAGCGATGAAGTATGCATTTGTGAGGCTCCATTTGCAGAGGGAGAAATGACTATTTGTCCACGATGATATACAGATACATAGAAATTTCATTTTAATTTCTGTTGCTGTTATATTTTTCTCCTGACCTTTATGCTTAGCAGTGCCAGGCCCCCAGTGAGAAGCTCCCAACTCTGACATTGCCCAGCATCTGAAGCATTATCATTCCCATAATTAACAGTGACTGGAAACAAATAATTTAATTCTGGGGCAAATGAAAATGAATCAGTGGTGTCAACTCCATTTCCCATCTTTCTAATTTTCTGTAACAAAAGAGGAGAGGGAAGTGTCTGTTCCCTGGTGTGAGATTCACTTAGGGAAGTGAGAGACAGATGAATAATTGGTGATGCCCTATTCCTCACTCACACTGTTGTCCCCAGCTGGAAAATCACTCGTCGTCTGAATAAACATTTAAAGTCACACAGAATACAGCAGCTGGACATATTTATGTTTCTAACAAAATATATTCATGACTTGGTGTGGGAAATTAAGAGGAAAGCACATTTAGAGGCAATGAACCGTAAACCCAGGTCGACCTCAGGCTACATGAAGCATCACTTCGCAGTCTCCCTTATATGCAGAAACAGGAATTTAACACAGTGCGTTAATGAGGCTTCAGCCATGATATAAGAAAGAACAGCTGGAAACCTATGGCATTTGTGATAAAATCAGCACAAAGGCATCTTGATCTTGGATTCAGAATGCAGTTTAGTTGAGTACAGAGTTGCTAGTTCAAAAGGACTTAGTTGTGACTTAAGTCCTAGCTGTGTCTTCCTGGTCCCATCACTGCACTTTAATCTGCAAAATGAAGGCTCTGCCTATGCCTCAGAATTTCTCTTCCTCCTCTGAAATTCCCAGGCTGTGGAGCTTGTGGACAGGCTCTGTACCAACACAGAAATTCTATCAATAACAAGGTCTATTCCAGTTATGCATTCTGGAACTGGGAAATAACCACAGGATGCATTCAGGGACCCATTGGACCCACTCTGAGATGGGCCTGAGCTACAACTCCATGATCACCCAAACTCTATGAGCCCCTACACCAACTGGTGGACCTCAGTGACATTTTGCGTCTCCTGGAATTAGAGTCAGTTCAGAGCCGGTGAGCAACCCGAAGTCTGATTATCTCCTTTCCCCTCAGCATCAGTAAAAGGCCGTAAGTCCTTTGGGAAAGGCTGAGTGAAAGATTAAGGGATATAGTTTCAGTGGTGTCCTGGGGTTCTTCCTCAAGGGACCCAGTCTCCCCTTCATTTGAGGAATTCTAGGTCTACAAACAGGTTCAAGTCTGGGAATTCACTCATGGGCCATGACTCTCTCATGAGCCTCATGAATTTTTATGATTCAAGTTAAACTTTCACTCACTTGACCTAGAATTCTGCTAATACAGATCAAGTAAGACTTCAGCAAACTTCCCATCTGATTCACTTCAGGCAACACCATGATCAATTAGCCAATGCCATACGTCCAACCCTGGCAGGACTGGTGTTCTTTATGGCAACCAAACCCGCCTTGCCTTGCCTGGAGCAGACAAGCCCCAGCCTCTTGGAAGTTACAGTCTGGAAGAGAAGAGAAATAAACACAGGAAAAGCAAGTATTTGCAGGAGGGCTGGTCTCAGAATGGGCCTCTCTGAGGCCCTGAGCGCTAAGGGTTCTGGGAGAAGAACGTCTGAAACAGAAAAGATGGCAAGACCAACACTCCTGGGAAATGCATGGAGAGTTGATGGGTCTGAGCACCAGAGGCCTGCAAGAGAAGAATCCCAATATTCTGAAGCCTTATTTCCTTGGTCATTTAGTTTTACTCAATCTAAAACCTGGATCAGATGGGGGTAGAGGGAGCTCTTAACTAAGTAGAAAAAACAAGATCTCTGGAGAAAGCAGAGCCTTGGCTGAGATGACCCAGAGATTAAGAGACAGGGTGTCCAAATGGAACTCTAGAGCTGCTGAAAAAAGCCGTCTCTCATGGACGTAGTGTCTCACATGTTGTGTACAGGTGACATGGCCCATAAATTCAGCTGATGAAGAAAGATAACCTTCTTCATTTTCCTTAACCACTTCGGTTCTCAGGTCCCCTCAGTGCCTGGATCCCACAAAACTCTGAATGTTTTGCCACCTGGGCTCTCCCCTCGGCTGTATCCCCTTCCTCAGGAATCTCCATTTCTTCTCACAAAAGAAGAATCAGGCTAACAAACACACGAAAAGATGCTCAACATCACTCATCGGCAGGGAAATACAAGTCAAAACTACAATGAGATAGCACCTCCCGCTGGTCGGCATGGCTAAAATTAACAACACAGGAAACAACAGATGTTGTCGAGGATGTGGAGGAAAGGGAACCCTCCTACACCATTGGTGGGAATGCAGACTGGTGCAGCCACTCAAGAAGACAGTCTGGAGCTTCCTCAAAAAGTTAAAAATAGAACTACCCTACGACCCAGCAATTGCTCTAGGAGGTATTTACCCAAAGGATACAAAAATCCTGATTCAAAGGGACACATGCACCCTGATGTTTACAGCAGCATTATCAACAATAGCCAATTAACAAAAGAGCCCAAATGCCCATCAACCGATGAATGGATAAAGAAGATGTGGTATGCACCCCCCACACACACACACAATGGAATATTGCTCAGCCATCAAAAAGAACAAAATCTTGACATTTGCAACAACATGGATGGAGATAGAGTGTAATTTGCTAAGTGAAATAAGTCAGTCAAAGACAAATACCCTATGATTTTGTTCATATGTGGAATTTAAGAAACAAAACAGATGAACATAGAAGAAGGGGGAAAAAAGAGAAGGAAGCAAACCATAAGAGACTCTACCACAGAGAACAAACTGAGGGTTGCTGGAAGGGAGTTAGGCAAGGGGATGGGCTAGATGGGTGATGCACGTTCACGAGGGCACTTGTGATGAGCACTGGGTGTTGAATGTAAGTGATGAATCACTAAATTCTACCCCTGAAACCAATATTACACTAGATGCTAACTAACTAGAATTTAAATAAAAACCTGAAACAAAAAGAAATAAATAAAAATAAAAACAAAACAAAAAACAAGAGAAGAATCAGGCTGGAAAGCCTGAATGACTCTCCCAGGGTCCCCCGTAAAGGGCAGGGGTAGGGTGCACTTGAATTTCTAGACTCCCGGTCCTGTGCCAACTTGGCAAAGGCACAGTGCGTTAACCTCTGGTATTACAATTTATGGAGGCTAGCTGAGTTAGCAATACACAGTCTGTGCTTTGCCAGGTAGATTATGTTATTTAGAAGTCAGCAGCCCTGAGCTGCTGGCTGAAGAATGATTTGTCTGCGACGGGGAGAAGGATGATATCATGAATATACCCAGGCAGTCTCTGCTTCTGTCCTGCCCTTGAATTAACTTCTAGACAGTCCATTAGTTTGGAGTATTCCACAATCACCATAATGGCCCTTTTCTCTGCAGTCAATTGGGCTGACCACATCACAATCCAGAATTGGCAATTAAAACTGCCATAATAATTTGACCACAATCAGGTACCTTTGAGTCTATGGATATCACTGAAATTTCCTTAGTAAGACTGTAAATGGAAAGGACTAGAAAGTTCAGAACTTAGTCTGTTAACCTTTTCATGACAGGCTAGTGGTATTATGTAGGTATGGGAAAGTAAAAGGAAGCCTTGGCCTATGTCTTATCCTATGGACCCTAAGAAGGTCCTTTAATAAGTAGCCCCAAGCCACACATGCTCCTCAGGCACCCCAATTCACTCAGCACTAGGTCTGCGTCAGCTCCTTGAATCCATGACCCCAATTACTTCCCCAGGTCACCCATGTTCATTCGCCAATCTCACACAGCTCTGAGCACCAAGGAAAAGCCTCCTTTCTCTATCATTCATTACAAAGCAAATTATTGATTTTGATAATTTTTTTCCCCAAGGAAAAAATACTTGTACACTTTCCCAGACTTTCCAACCTTCTTGGTTTACTGGAATGGTCTACGGGAATGTCTTCGCTCTAAGGAAAGCTCCTGATTTGTGCAACTTAGTCATGTATTTGCAAAGTGCCCACTGTTCTTCTGGACTTACAGGCTGATAATTATATTTCTAAGAACCAGCATCACGGTTCCAAAGGCTGCTGTGAAGATAGGGAAAGAAGTGTGTTAAGGGGTAATTTCTCAGTAATGAGGTCCTCTAGAGTGGAGAACATGTACAATTATGAAGAATAAACACATTACTATGAAATACGAAGGAAAAAACCTTACCCGAATCCAGAAAGTAAGCGACAGAAGAGAAAGAATCCATAGCCTTGGACAAATGAAGAAAGGAAGGCGAAGAATCCGTTGATAGACATGCAAATCAGAAGAGACTGCTTTCTTCCCACTTTGTCTGCTAGTCCTCCCCAGAAGAAAGCCCCTGCCATCATCCCAAGGTACACTATGCTGCCTGCAACACACAGAAAACAAAGAAACATGTCAGAGATTGGGAGTAAATGACACATGTTAGATCAAATGAACAAGAGATAAAATACTTTTCAGCATTTTATATGGGAAAAAATTTCTTCAAAAAATACATCCTTCAGGATATACAAATCACCTTCCAAGTTGGAAAGTACGCTCTGTGGGTTAACTTTAGCTGTCATAACCAATGACAAAGACAAAAGACAAAACAGTGATGTTCTTGCTCGGCTCATGAGAATGGGTACATGGTGGGCAGGCACAAGGAGTCTCCACACAGGACAGTCCTGGAGTTTGACTCACAGGCATGTTGCCTTTGGTCCAAATGCCCAGCTTAGCATACAACAAGGCCAAGATGGGAGACTGAGTCAAGGGCTAACTGGTCAAAGTGGATCCCTCAGCCTTCTTCAAATCTCTGCCTGTAGCAGATGACTGGGTCAAGGCCAGACTCTTAGGGACTCTCTAGAGGATTCCATGGGTTCTTTCTCTCTAGTCTCTCCTAAAAGCGCTGGCTTTTCCTTAGGAAAGAAAGGGAGGCTAGGGAAGGTAGGCTTAGAGACCACAAGAGTTAATCTTAAACAGTCTCAAACTCTGCTCATAAGAGAAAACTTTCTCTTGGAGTCAGAAGCTTAAGGAGCCTAAGGAGAAGAAAAATAGCTGTTGCAGTTTGGGAGCTGTTAAACTTATCATGGCTGGCTTTACTTCCATAGTGGGAACAGATAGAAAATCAAGCGTTAGATCGATGTCCCTCTTGGTGTTACTGTGAGTACACATGTGATTTTTTTTTCTTTTCTTTTTTTTTTTTTTAAGTAGGCTCCATGCCCAGAGTGGAACCCAGTGGGGGGCTTGAACTCACGACCCTGAGTTCATGACCTGAGCTGAGATCAGACCCTTAATTGACTGAGCCACTGAGATGCCCTGTGAATTTTCTAATTCACTTGCTTCTTCTAAAAAAACAGGCCCCCAGAATCCCTGTCCAGAATCTTTCTTAAGATGAAATAATATTAGGTTTGGCAAAAGTTAATTCGGAGATGTTTGTAAAAGGGTGTGCAATGTCTAGGGGAAATGACATAATTAATAAATGAAAGTGTGTTATATCTGGATGTGGTATTTACAAAGCTACTACTACATCTCTCATCCATTTCTGCTCCCCCCCTTCACCAAATCACCATTTGAATAGTTCCTTTCCAAAGGCACATCCAAGATACTCAGCAGCATCTAAGTAACAAATTAGAAAAACACATTGATTTATTGCTTTAGATTAGTTTGGGAAATAACCTATTTAAACACTCACCTTGAATTCATTTTCTTACTACAGTTAATGGATCAATAGGAGACCCAGAAGGAGAACACCTGGAGAAGTCTGATGATCTTGACATCAGTGACATGTGGACGCTTCTCCGCATATAGCTGAGTATAGGCAGCTATAGTGAATGGCAAATGCTGGAGCAATTGTACAGTAAGACAAAACAGAAGCCATTTTTATTCAAACAGGTACTGCAAAGGGGTGAGTGGTCATCCTTTGCCTTGGTGGTGAATGACATATTTTTCTCTTTAATATGGGGCTAACCATACACAGAGCATCCTTCACAAAAAGAAAAAAAAAGATACTCATATTATGAAGCCCAGTGCATGGTTACAAGACAATTTAGATAATGAATCAGCACAAGGCAAAGGAATTTCCAAAGGAGAAAGATTCATCCAGGGAAATGCATATGCAGCAAATCTCTTATTTATAGCATAAGGGGCTCAAGTCGGCTACTCAAGCCTCTCAGAAGAATAATCAATAGCTAAGCTTTTCATAATATACCTGTGACTTTAAAAATGCCTACAAATCAGAAGGTGAGCTCCCATAGATCAGGAGGGGCTCGTGGCTGCTGCAGTCCAAAGATGTGGGAGTCTTTCTTGTAGCTCCAGCCCCAAGGACAAAAACTGGTCTCTTGCAATTGCTGAACCCTTACCAGCTCTGAGTGTTTGCATGAATTAATGTATTTGCTCCTTACAACAATCTGCTGAGGTTAATACTATGGAACCCAGTTCACTGGCACAGAAAAGCAAATGATCTGACCACAGCAAAGTGAGCAGTGACTACATCTCGGCCCATCAGCAGTTCTTCGTGCAACATGGTTACAATTCCTTGAACAATCCTGGCTGCCCTCCTAGGAAAACATCCCAGCTTGTCCCGGCCCCTATGTGGTAGTACTACCCGGAACTGAAAGCACAATGTGAAAGGTCTCTGAGGTGTCTTCTGCTTACAAATCAGAGTTAAGCCAAGGGTAGCAGAATATGATCGAGGGGAGCTGGGGGAAATGCTGCTTCATTCTACCCAAGCACATGACAAGGGGTGCACCATTTGTTCTCAGACATTCCAAATGGGCTCATCCCCAACCACAGGCAGGAGGTAAGGGGGTCAATGCTGAAAACAGCTCAGTGGTGCCAAGGAAAAATGAAAATCGAGCATCTTTCTAAAAAGGACATGCTTTGGAGGCGCCTGGGTGGCTCAGTCGGTTAAGCGTCCAATTCGATTTCAGTTCAGGTCATGATCTCAGGGTTGTGAGATCGAGCCCCACACTAGGCGTGGAGCCACTTAAGATTCTCTCTCTCCCTTTTCCTCTGCCCCTCCCCCCTCAAATACAAAGGACATGCTATGCTCCAAAGGAGGGCAACTCCTTTGCTTTTCTGGTTGTAGGAGGCATGGTGCTCCTGCTGGACTGGGCTCTATAGCCTATCATTCTCCTCACTCTGGGCAGTCCCCTGAAGTCTCATCTTCACTAAGCCAGACCGCAGATTTACAAAGTGATGATTCCAGCACTTTAAGGACTCATAACTGCTTGCTAGATTTTCCCAACTGACAGTAGCATGAGAACACAGCCCCACCCTGGATGCTTCTTAAAGCTCAGACATAATAAAGGCTGAGTGAGCGAGTTTGCCTTTGACCTCTATGATGGAGGTGGTTGAGTGACTTGACAAAGGACAGAGCACCCACATTTATCATTAGCACTTTGTACTTAAGCCACCCCAAAATAATACTGATTAGAGTTTTTAATATATAAAAGAGTAAAATAAAAATGGCCCATCTTTCAATTCCTCCAGATATCCTTAATACACAGCCACACACATATATATATGATATACACACATATATGTATTTATATATATTTATATATGTATGTTTAAAAACCCAAATATGCCTACATGGCCAAAAACTCAAAGCACATGAAAATATACAAAATGAAACTAAAAGTCTCCTTCTCCCCTGCCCTTAACCCTCTTCCCAAAGGTAACTATTATCAATTTTTCTAATTCTTCCTGGAAGTTTATACCTATAACTATATAGAAAAATGGATAACCTTTAGGAATTGCCTGTTAAATATAGTTTTTTGCTCCTGTGTAATATTTGTCTTTTCTCCCGTTGTGTTTAGGATTTCTAAACTTAGCAAACCAGAAATAAATCCCTGTCATAATTTTAATAATTACTTCAAGATACATTTCATATATTTCAGAAAAGGATGCACTATCAGCTACTAGGGAAAAACCAAACAGTTATTTCTCCATCTTATATTTTTTCTATTCCTAAAATAAATACTTAAATATCCTTAAAAGAGAGAATATTAAATTCATTGTAAAGAATTTACTGAGCATCCACTCTGCCTACTTTTCCTGAAGCGCTAGAAATATAAGGATTGATAAGTCACAATCCCTGAGTTTGCATAAGGAGAACCTCAGCAAGCTGCTATCTGATGCCTACTCCAAGCCAGGAGAAGATGGAGACAGTTGCACACCCTCTATTTCACACCACCCTCCCAACACCCTATTTGATCATGGCCACTACAGAGTGGAGCGGCCAGGTCAAAACCTTCTGTGGCCTCCTAGGATATATGACCAGGACAGAGCAGTGCTGAGTGCACCCTCAGGGACCTGGGGTCCAAGTCCCTGAACTATTTCTATTCCATCCAAATGGCTTAAGGAGCTCATAATTCAGTGAGGGAGACCTCATGCACACCTCATGCCAGCCGTGAAGTGTGCTCTCCAGTGGAGGCATAACTAGGAGCAGGGGGACAAGAGGTGGCTGGTAATTCTGACTGTGGCCTCTGGGAAGGTTTCACTGAGAAGGGAATATCTGAGAGGATTATGAAGAATAAGAAAGATTTCAAGGCAGTATTAAATTCCTCCACAAGTGATAGGTTTAGCAAAACAAAATGTAGTATCAAGTTGTATCTTCACTTCCATTCTGGTTAAGAATATGTCTCAGATCTAAAGATAACAATCTTTCGAGCCTACGTTGCATGTTATTGGTAATTAGACTGTCCCACTGGGTGTGCCAGGGACAGGACTCAGCCTCCCCAATAGCTTATTTGAGACAGACAACACAATGAGAAGATTCATTTGTTGATTGCGTGACTAATTAAAGCCAAACCTTCGAATGTTAGCAAAGGCACGGAGTGAATAAAATTGGAAACACTCCGGGATTGTCAGAATACAAATTGTATTTCCTGACTTGTTTGTTTCCAAGTTTCCATTTCGTTTTTGCTGTGTGCTGGTAGGGATTCCCTGAAAACTCAGAGCAGGGATATATGCTCTTGACACAGACCACCCTCCTGCTTTCTACTCCTCATGAATGCTGCCGATGGTCAGAATTCAAAGGTATGTTAGTCCAAAGTCCCTTATTTTAAGGACAGGAAAACCAATGCTGTGAGAAGCTCGTACTTCAGGTCTTCTAGATTCTTCTCCTCAGAGTATGACCTCTGGGCCAAAAGCACTGGCACCCTGGGGAAACCTGCTAGAAATTCAGACTCTAAGGTTTCACTCCACAGCTCTAGAAGTCAGAAACTGCATCTGAACAGAATTCCCACAGATCTGTGTGCACTTCAGAGTTTGAAAGCACTTTTAGTCTGATGTGCTTTCCGTTAAAACACTTAATCTCTCTAACACTTTTTTATTTACTTAAAGTTTGTATTTGTCTAACACATATTTGATAGGAGGAAATGCAGGCTATGGAATATTTTAATTCCAAAGACACAGAACCAGCAAGAGCTCCCCTATGCCAGCTGCAGATATGTAAAGGGCAAGCAGAAATCTGTGCCTCCCCTAGGAAATGTCTCCTCCAGACCTAGCTAGAGGCAGACCTCTGATGCTGAGAGAGGCCAGGCTGTGACTCTCAGGTCCTTTCATGAATTGAATGAAGATTCTAATTCAGCTGGGCTTTTGGGAGGTTGAACCTGACCTGAGGCTTTCTCTACTCTTCCTACCACAGCTCGGGCTCAGGCCGCGCTTGGCCAGCCCAGCCCCTTGGTCTTTCAGAAGACCAAAAGAGGCCTCAAGCAAGACTTCCTCATTAAAGTATTTTCTAACATGGGGGCTGGTTCCATTTATTTAATCATACCCTCATTTCCCTGATGAATATCACATTTCTCTTTCTGTCTCTTTGCTAATAAGCTGCTTTTGATTCTTTCCGACAATAGCTAAGGAGGCACATCTTTTCCCCCAGTGCCATTTTAAAGCACATTTAAACTACACAGAACAATTTTAAGAAATGTATATAGTATTTTTCTCATAGAAATTTTTAACCAATAGGTTTTAAAAATTGTTTTAAGCACTTCAGTTATCCATGGCTAATGCATTATTCTATAATTCATTGCACCATTTATTTACAAATTGGATTGCTACAAAAATCATTCTGTGGCAGTATTTTGAATTCAGAATACTGAATTCAATGATAAATAATCTCCATGAGGCGATGGTCATATTTACCTTTTATAAGGAGAATTTTCTTAGGATAAAACAAATTTTTAAGTAAAAAAAAAATAAAAACAAGCACTAATTTGAAAAGATATACACATCCCTTATGTTTACTGCAGCATTATTCATAATAGCCAAGATACAGAAGCGAGCTAGGTGTCCACTGATACAAAAATAGATAAGGAAGATGTCATACACACACACACACACACGTGTGTGTGAGCGTGCGCACAGGAATAATAAGCAGCCATAAAAAGAATAATATTGTGCCATTTGCAACAACATGGATGGACCAGACAGAGAAAGACAAATGCCATATGGTTTCACTCATATATGGAATCAAAAAAATGAAACAAAACAAACAAACAGAAAGTAGAAACAGACCCATAAATACAGAGAACAAATTGGTGGTTGCCAGGGGACAGAGAGGTGGGGAGACTGACAAAGTGGATGTAGAGAAGTCAAAGATACAGGCTTCCGGCTACAGAATGAATAAGTCATGGGGATGAATGGTACAGCACAGGGAAGAGTCAGTGGTATTGTAATAGCGCTGTATGGTAGCTACACTTGTGGTGACTGTAACATCATATAAAGAGTTGTCAGATCACTATGCTGTACACCTGAAAATAATGTAACATTGTATGTCAACTATACTTCAATTAAAAGGAAAAAAAGTAAAGCTATGTTGAAAGAGAAGACTGACTTGGGCCATAGCTACGCCCTAGTGATAGGATCTTGAAAAGGCCAGATTCCAGATTCTTGTTATTCGGATACTTACGGAGATAAGTCATACTTTTTCTGAAGGCTATGATCAAGTTTTAGAATCTCTCTCTCTCTCTCTCTCTTTTTTTTTTTTTTTTTTTGCTGCCACACTTGGATGAAAGACAGCTCTAGACATAAACTCAGCCTTTGGCTGATACACTAACTTTTTCATGCAGGAGTCTATCTTCCACAAAGTACCACTTATCAAAGTGGAGCATGTTCATAGAGCAGGATTTGGCCTAATAATTCTTATGCCGAAAGATCTTTGCATCCTCTCTGGCCAGACCAACTCAAGTGAAAGTGTCTATGGCCTGTAACACTGAGTGGTGCCCTCAAGATCAGGACACATACAGACCTTCTCTATTCTAGTAAGGTCAGTGAGCCTTTGTTTGGGATTTTGAGCACAGGTCCTTTTTGTGCAATGTCCCAAAATGCTAATATTACTATTGGTGTGAGTGAAAGAGAGAAAAGAAGGGAAGGAAGTGATGATGGAAAAAAGACAACAAACAAGAAGAAAGAGAGGGGCTCCAGGGTGGTGTACAAAGTCAATTACAGCTTTTTAGCCTCCCTCAGCTCGAGTTCTGAAAAGACACCACCTGAAACAGTACTGGAAGAGTTAACCAATTTTTTTAAGTCTCAAAGACTTATTTTTTTTTGCAATTTTAAACTATTCAAATGAATAAATAATACATGATTGCTTAAATTTAATTAATTTAAACAATTAATAAATAATTAATAGGCTTCTCTTACCCAACCCCTCACTTTTTCCAATTACTATTTTTAGTAGCCACAGGGAAGGGCTGTTACATGTTCAAATGCATCTGTGGACTTTCACAAAATCAAATACAAGTAAAGAAAGTGATAATATCCAAGGCATATGTACAAATGAAAAAGGAAAACCTTTCCTAATTTGCAATGGAAAACATCTGCAACAAAAGTCAGCTCACCTTTGCTAGAGAGAACTGTAAATATCAGATGCAGTCTACAGCACATCTCTGACTTTTACATTTGGGAAGTCTGGCACTTAAGTCTTTGGTCCAGGCAGAGACGGCTGCATCTGCTTGTACAGGCAGGTAAGGCCGCATCAAGCAGCATTACTGCTTGTTACCTAAGTCTCCCTGGGCACGACACAGCTTCTGAAGACCCAAAGACACTATCACTGAATCCAGAGAGCCAAATGCAGAAGCAGAGTCCTAATAAGGAAGCCCAGTCTTCTCTAATATCCTTCCTCAAATGGTAGTATGCAGCACGCCCACTGGATAGGGGAAGAGATATTCAAATATATTTTACAGGGATAGCTCTGGAAGGCCCCAAAAGGGGAATAACAGCCCCCTGGGTATTCAAAGCATTAAAGACACAAGTCTTAGGAAAGAAGAGCATTACGGAAAGTCATTTTATGGTACACCATGATATCACCTATCAGCTCCCACAGCAATGGGACCTCTCTCTCTGGAAACTTCCCCCACTATAGGCCTGTGCTGAGGAAGAGAAGTGGTAACTGATTGAACCCTTGCTTCCGAAATCCCAGTCACTGAGTCAACAGGGAGCAGGTGGCCACTAATTCCACAGTACTTGTTGGGTTCCTGCTGTAAGCCAGGCAACTTTGGAGGTACGAGGACAGGGAAGGGGAAGAAGAGCAGTGAGGAGAGGTCCACAAATATGAAACTGGCATGCTCCTCCCTCTGGAGCAACTCACAGCCTAGTGCAGTGCTTTCAGACAAGGGCTGCACATCACAATCATCTGGGGAGCTTCAAGAAAAAGAATGCTGAGGCCCAGACTGCACCCAGAGGTTCTAGTCCTGGAGCAGGGCTTAGGCAACAGTACTTTTCAAAAACTTCCCAAATGTTTGAATATAAAACTGGCACTTTGAACCTTTGATTTCCTGAGAGATTTAAAAACATGCAGAAAATTAATTACCATTAAATGAAACACATGCTGTAAAAGGTGAGTACATTATGCTTAAGGGGAAAAAAGGAAGGAGCAACTTAATTAGTTCCACACAATTCTGGAAAACTTCCCACAGAAGGTAGATCATGCTGGGTTGTGACCAATGAGTAAGAATTCTCCAAGTAAGAGGGGAAAGTTTCCTGGGAGAGAAGAAGCCTCAGTTAAAAGGTCTGGAGGTGTGTCAGAGCCCAGCTCACTAAGGACTTCTGGTGGTTGAGATGGACGGAACGTAGAGTTCATGCTTGGGGACAAGAACAGCAAGAGACCAGGACGGAAGACAAGTTGGAGTCAATCCAAGGAGTTAGCCCTTATCCTTTGTGAAACTAAAAAACAGACTGGACATCACTGGTGCCTGAAAAGATCATTCCAGAAACTGCAGGGAGGATCAACTGCAGTGGGGAAGGATGGAGGAGTGGATCCGTCCCAGGGTAAGGCAATTGAGGCCTGAGGGGCCCAGAGCACAATGTACAACAACATACAGTACTCCCTCTCAGGTGTCACTCTGCACTTGTGTGACCCTGAGAGTGAGTGCCTCCTTAAATCTGTGCTCCAGCCAAGGGGAGTACTTCTATCACTGAGAAGTCACCCTGGGAAGGAGTGATGGCAAACTGCTCTAAGGCAGGGCCAGCCGGCTTGGAGAAGATTCACAAGGCTGGGGGTATTTCTAGTGGTCAGACTCCATAATTCTCATACACTGAAGGGAGAGGCAAGGAAGAGCAGACTGGCTTGGGATGGGTCATAGTAAAATTCATAAAGAGAGGAAATACAAGAGGAGAGTGGGCCTGACAGGCCAGTGTCTTAAAGAAGTGTGGAGGAAGGCCACATCGGTACCCTTCACTCTACTACCCATGAACGGGGCCAAAGAGGGCAGTACGAGCGACACATGCGAATCAGTAAGGCCAGGATCTGTACAGCCCATCTTCAGGAATGCCTCATCAAGGGAGCAGGGCTTGAGCTGAGTAGCCAAAGAACAAGGAGAACATGAGTAAGAGGATAGGCCGGATGGCCTTTTGCATCCCCTCATTCATACACAACAGCAAGGGGAAAGTTCTGGAGTGGGAAAGGGCAGGAGAAGGCTGGGCAGGTAAGCAAGGGTATGGAGCCTGGTTAGAAAGGCTGGTTGGGTGTGTGGAGAAGTACACACAAGCAGGATAAGTGAGAGAAAATCCATAAATAACAAGCCCCCCCCCAAATTAAATTAATTACATAGACCATGGGGAGCCACTGATGTGCTCCTGAGTGGAGAAATAAGGCCATCAAAGGACATCAAAGCCCTAATGTGAAAAGACCAGACCATTTAGAGCAGGATTGGCAAACGTCTTCTCGAAAGGGCCAGAGAGAATAGACTGCATTTTAGAGTTTGCAGGCTCCACAGGCTCTGCCACAACTGTTCAGCTGTGCGGTTGCAGCACGAAAGCAGCCTCAGAAAATACAGAAGCAAACGGACATGGCTGTGTCCCAACAGAACTATTTACAAAAACAGGCAAGGAGCCGGCTACAGTTTGCAAACCCCACTTTGGGGAAAAGGTTGCCTGCAGCAGTGCTGAGAGCAGGTTTGCAAGGACTGAACCGGCCAGTGGAAGGGTCTGGGAGACAGTAGAAAGCCTAAGGCCAGGGCAGGGGTGGTGGCCACAGAGCAGGCAGTTCAGAGCCTTGGGAAAGGTGGGATTTCTCAGCAAGGATGGAGGAAAGAGAGGACAGAGACCCTAGGATGGACCCTTGGGAGCAGCCACAGGGACAGAAGGAAAAGAAGTCAGAGGTAAGAAAGTGTGGGCAGGGAGACAAGCAGAGGGTGTGGAGGGAGGAGAGAGCACCTCAGCAGACAGGGAGAAGCGGAAAGGCGGCTCCAGAGTGACCAGAGTGCGGGGACTCAGAGAGGACCTTGGGCTTGTTCTGGAAGAGGGCACCAGCAGTCTCAGGGTGGGGTGGGGGCGGGGCAACTGCAGTGCAGCGGTGGTGACAAGGGGAACAAAGCAGGGTGGCCACGAGGACATGCAAGCAGGGGGGTAGCTAAGCAAGTCGCAGCTCAGGGAGCGCAGGGGCATGAGGCTGAGGGACTGGAGGCGAAACCACAGCAACCACAAGAGCCCGGGAGAGTGGTGAAACATCAAGCCTATTAACATGGACATCACTGCCCTGAAACCATGGCCACAGATGCCACAGAGCCTATCAAAGGGCTCTGCTACTGAAAGAGTGGGCCATTCTGGAAGAACAGTACTCTCATGTGTCTCATTTCCAGAAAATGCATGAAAAACAGGCTTATGAGAAATTCCTTAATCTCCTCAAGTTTACCTGCAAGCAATGAAAGGATTTTTCTTTTCAGAGAAGTCTATTTTATATGAGCGCAGTGAACAAAGCACAGAAATCTAAAAGGAAGGGGTACTTTAGAGGAACAGAACAGGAACATAATCTTGGAGCTATGTCCATATGATATCTTTTGGTATTTTAAGCCACTGAAATGCCTGAAGGGAAAAGGGCTCCTGTGGCTTAACTCAGGCCATTTCCAGACACTGGGGATGTGACTGCATGGCAGGAAAATAGGTCTGAAAATAGACTCAAAGATCACACAGTGCTTGATCGATACTGCCTGGAAAATGATTACACAAGTCCTCCAAGACCTCTTTTGGAAAGCCATATGGAAGTTTCTTTGTTGCTGATGGGTTTTTTTGGCTGTTTGTTTTTTTTTAAGTTTAGGTGTGAGGTATCACGATGAAAACCAGACTAGATCATAATAGATTCCAGTAAATGTCTAAAGAGAGAATTCAGTAATCCATTTCGGATGCTCCACCATGACCTTTTGTTTCCCCAAATAGGCAGATACCTGAGCTGTCAGCCCAGAGCCGTGAGTGAATAAATATCAGGATCGGCCTTGCACTAATGGATGTTGGTCCTAATCCATTACTGCTGGCCAAGCCGAGGTGAATTCAGGGCAGCACTTTCTGACACGTGAGATTTATTTTGTCACTAGTGATGAAACGCCATGCAAGGGCTCCTCAATCCCAAACTGTCAGAAGTACATTTAGGTATTTCAGGGAAGGTCACGCAAATATTCAGGTATTGACCCACAGTGCTGAAGCTGTTCTTCAGCGGCTCATTATTCTTAGTATGATTATAAATGATTTGTGTCTAGCATGAGCAGTTAGCCATCTGCTTAGATTAGGAAGGAAAAAATGGGACCATTCTGAGAGTAAGAAAAAAGCAGGAACTTGAATCAATTACTATATTATAGCTTAAAAACAAAACAAATCAAAGAATGTTGAATCCTTTTTTTTTTTTTTTTATCTTCTAGAACCTAAGACAAGATATGCTAAAAATGGACCTGGCCCCAAATGCCTCAATGTTTCTTAAACACATTATAGTCATTCTTTTCTTTGAACCCTTACCCAATGAACCTTACCAGAAGCATCTTTCTCTTGCCTTTCATCAAAACCCTGAACCTTGAACTTTACCTCCACATTTTTTGTAAGCACACCCAGACTACTCTGGTTTTTGTTGCCTCTCCGGATTCTGGGCAACACTTGACCAACAGAGTATAACAGAAGTGATGCTATTTGATTTCCAAGAATGGGTCATAAAATGTAGCTCCCACCTTGCTCACTTAGAACACTTGCTTTCGGATCCCTGAGCTACCATCCAAGAAGTCTGACTATCCTGACAACACCATACANTGTGAGTAACTTCTGTATATCCTCATCCACAGTCTGATTTGCACTCTGTCAGCATTTCGTATGCATTGGTCTTAGCTCTACAACCAGCTTGTATTCTGACCCCTGGTAGGCACCATATTGTGGACAGCTTATTCATAAACTCCATCAAACTATGTTGTTCTAGGCACACTTCAAACAATCAGTAAAACCTAGTTAATGCAATTTAAATTTAACACAGGAGTTTTACCCTAAACCCTAGTACCAGTCACACACAACTATGCAACCGAGGGAACTAATGTAAATCTGAAATCCTGACCAAAAAATCTTGAGTATCCCAAGTAAATGTGATAAATCATAGAGTTGAGACCTTTCATCTAGAAGATTGATACTCAAACACACACATCTACAGAATAGGCTTCATGAGAACATTTCCACCAGCCTACAGTGACATAGAAAAAAAAAAAACCCCAAGAAAAATAATATATGCCATTTCGTCAAGATAAATTTATTTAATTTAAAGACCTTTTATTCTAAGGATATGTCCTTCCCATTATTTTAATATGGATGTGACTTTTGTTTTATGAATTGATAGTAAGCATAAACAGTGGTGTGTTGTGTTGCAATTATTATTATTTAGATTTAATAAATCTTTTTTAAAAAACTGTTTAAACTGTTATTTATTTGAGAGAGGGACAGAGAGAGAG
>NC_048220.1:51538278-51542155 GCF_002007445.2 Ailuropoda melanoleuca | reverse complement strand
TAGCAGAGGAGCCTGATGTGGGGCTCGATCCCATAACGCCGGGATCATGCCCTGAGCTGAAGGCAGACGCTTAACCGCTGTGCCACCCAGGCGCCCCTCCCACTTTTAGTTTTAAGGAAGGTCAAAATGTTTTAATTGTTAATATTTCTTTTCTTACTGCAAATCATTTCAAAATAAGAACAAAAGATTAAAATAATATTAAGGGAAACGCCCTTCCCCCCAGACTTCCAGCCATAAACTAAACAGTGAGTGGGGGACCAGAAATGAAGCTAGGAAAATTTGGGGGGTTTTGTTTTGTTTTAGTGAGTAAAATTTAAAGTAGTGGGGAGAGAGGAATGAAGTGAATGTCAAGCAGGCTTGAAGCAGAGGGTGTGTTATGGGTGGTGGTGGTGGTGGGTGGTTTGGTTTTACGATGGGAGATCTGGTCGTGACTCCAAGGAGCAGGACCACATAGACAGCACTCTCTCCCCAGCAATAGTATATTAATTAGCTCCTAGAGGGAAGAACACGAGGACATAAATTCCATGTGCTCTGGAGCAAGCCAGCCACAATGTGGCTGATTAATAAAGCCCAGCAGCAGGAGGAGACAGAACCACAGCTCTTCTTGGGAAACTAGGCAGCCTACCTGCTACCATGTTTTTCTCTATACAAATGCCCTCTCCCCAAACAGATTCTCCAGGTCCCTCCACTTTTTCCATCTTGAGGCTCTACAATATGATAAATCAGTGATCATTTTAATCTCACAGCACAAGTTTGACTAAACGTATTAAACTCTCACTATGTGTGAGGAGGATGCGGTGGGGCACCGTGTACACAGGGTTGTCACAAATAACAAACTCCTTCTTGGGCCAGGCTGGTGCCTCACAGCTGTGGGTGCAGATATGCAGAACAGCAGGGGCAGTGATCCGACTGTGTCAAACTCCCGTTCTCATTCAGACCTTAGGACAATGCCAGCCTGCACTCTCCTGAGACCTGCCCCACCCCAATGTAGAGAGGCTGACAGAGCAGCAGGGGTGCCGTCTGACAAATCTGACGGGCTTTGACTATTGCCCTTGTTACTTACTGATTCCAACCCTGTCTCTCTCAGGAGCCCACACCCTGACTTCCCCAAAGAGGATCTGATTCATTAAACCTCTGCGTTGTATGCTTAGTTTTCATTTCAAAATTTCCAAGTTCCACTTTTAGAAATAATGAACTTTATGTAGGTTTCTAGACCTCTTGTCTTAACTGTTTATCTATCTAAAAAACAAATTACAGATAATTTTTCTAAAGTCCAGCACACTCAGGATTAGTATTAAGAGTATCCCATCAGCAAATCAAGTTGCACACACAAAGCTAAGACTGTGGGCAAAATTTTAGCACCATTTAACCCTTTGGTGTTAGATCCAATTTTCCTTCTACACTTCAACCATTACACCTGTCACTAACGTGTAAACATTCACAATTATATTCACCATCAATTTTCCTTTCTAACTAAATATATATATCATACATATATACCTAACTAAATTCATATATTTATTATAAATATAATAGTTACAGTTATCTATAACGTTATAGAACTAAATTATATATATTTATTTTATAAATTTATACATCTAACTATATATATGTGTATATATACCCCTACTTTAAAGGATAAATTCTCTTTTTAATTGAATTATACCTGGTCCCTAGGCCATGGGAGTAAGATCTAGTCACTGTCTGATTTCCTTTTGTTTTATAAACAAGAGTGATAGATTCCTTTGTGTTTTAGGGACCCTACAGTTGTTGGCAAGCTCTCACCTCTAGAGGGAGCCAAAGACTCCCTGCTCCCCCTCTTTTTGACCCCCCCCAGCAAGGAAGAAGAGTTGTGATTCTGTGAAGGACAAGATAGAAAACTCTGGAGACTTAAAAACGAGGCCAGTGTAGTTGGGGTGGAAAAAATCCCTTCATTTGGATCATCTCTATTCCATGTAGAGTTTGCTCTTTTATCATCTCTTGCCCCAACACAACCTTCCCTTCCTCCTCCTGCTCTGCCTCTAGCTTCTCCCGGGAACTGAGAGATTTTACCTGGCCTGGAAGCTGGTAAGTTTCCTTACCTGCTTCTCATGGATGCAGGTGAAGGACATGAAGCTCCTGGTCTGAGACAAAGACTGTCGCGCTCAGAGCAACAGCAATCACCAGGGTCAGCTTTTGGGCTCGTCAAGAAGGAATGGAGCAGGGAGCTATCGCATGCCTGTGGGTTTGGTTTCACGCCAAACAAAAGGGAGCCCAGCTCATCAGGATAGAAGACCACATCCAAATTTGAAGACATGTTCTCAGCTTAGTAACCAAGTGTGTACAGGTCTATAAAAGGGATCAACCAATGATGTTTTTGTGCAGCTAAGAATGTAAGCTAAGAATGGTTTTTTACATTGTAAAAGGGTTATAACAAAGAATATGACAGAGATCATAGGTGGCCCCAGAAGCCTGAAGTATTTGCTACCTTGTCCTTCATAGACAAAACTTGCTGATCCCGGCTCTTCAGCATCCTCCATACTTGGGGCACCGTCGGGGTATGGGGGAGGGGAGCAATACAGGAAACAGGATTTAGGCTCTCTCTCTCTTCTCTTTCTGATGGAACAAGGGCATTATGAGACTACCTTGCTCTTTCATTCTTACTTGCCATTCCCAGCATAAACACCAGAGACAGGTAGATATCTCTCATAAGATGGGGTTGAGATGATGACTGATTGTCACAACAACATTTTTGTGGGCAAGGGCTTGGTGACCAGCATTTTTGTGCAGTTGATTTCCAACTGCCACCCAGCCCTCAGAACACACCTCTGACTCACTTTGGAAAATGACTTCTTTCCTACCAACCACAATATTTCCCCGTAAGTTGACCCCACTATTCCACCAGCATGGTTTTTGTAGCTAGCCAAATTGTCTCGCTCCCTAGCAAGCAGATTCACTTAGTGCCACCTTCATCAAGCCCCTCAAATGCCGTGTTCTCTTGTTGCTAAGACTGGTTTCCAAGTAGCATCAGAGTGTCTGGCAGCTTCGTCAATGTAAAGTAACCAATTAACAACATTACTACTGCCAACTTTCAATTGACATAGGACTTGCCCAAACGTTGCTAACTGGGTAATGGTGTGATGCAGTTGATGGATTCCCCTGGCGAGACTGAGGAACTCAGCTGGGTTTGTTCTATCTTCTTTAATGCTGTAGTCCTCTCAACTTTAGAAAGAAAACCTTAACTGACTGCCTGAGATAAACTACATCTACTTAAGCCTTTGTAATACTTCTAATTCTTAGTCACCCTGCCACAGATTCCAGCCACAGCTATGGTTTCTCAGGATATCATGTCATGTTTAGATGTTAAGTACAGTGCACTAGTTAAGGAGACCTGAGCCAATCTTGTCACACCAGTAAACTGGAGTGATAGCCATGATGTTTCCACAGTCATTCTGGGGATCACAATACTTCTAAATGGAATCACTAACTGAATCCCACCAATTACTAACCATCCATTATTCCTGGATTAATTCATTTTTATTTTATTTTTTTACAGAAATAATATNTCACTAACTGAATCCCACCAATTACTAACCATCCATTATTCCTGGATTAATTCATTTTTATTTTATTTTTTTTACAGAAATAATATTTTGTTTTATTTTAATTTTTTTATTATATTATGTTAGTCACCATAAAGTACATCCCTGGTTTCTGATGTAAAGTTCGATGATTCATTAGTTGCGTATAACACCCAGTGCACCATGCAATACGTGCCCTCCTTACTATCCATCACCAGTCTATCCCATTCCCCCACCCCCCTCCCCTCTGAAGCCCTCAGTTTGTTTCTCAGAGTCCATAGTCTCTCATGCTTCATTCCCCCTTCTGATTACCCCCC